>NC_052162.1:15120958-15434073 GCF_902713615.1 Scyliorhinus canicula
TAAAAATACTGACCATTAAATTTTTTTTAGCATTGAGCAATACGAAATGGAAACTTCTTGAAATAGGGACTTGTTGGTTGCAACTGACCTCCAAATTGAGGTGACTTTGTCATGTTACTGATTAACATTATCTGTAATCTTTTCGTCAGATAGTGTTTGTTTTTCAATTTGGAGGTAGAGGTATTATTTTAATGGCAGCAAATAAACGGTGTCATGTGAGAGTACCTTTAAGAAATGGGTGTTTATCAGTGATGTCAGAGTGTGGGTGGAGCTGGGCTGTCTGTCAGCTTTTTACTTTCATTTTAGGCTGTTTGCTGCAGGGTGTGTTTTAGTTTTGTTTTCCGTGTTGGAGCTGAAGCCAGACAGAGCAGGTGTACTGTTGATCTGTCTGCCATAAAAGACTATCTCTTGATCATTTGGTGAATTCAGAATTATAAATGTTCTCAGTAGTGAATGTAAACCTGATGTGCTTCTGTTAAGAGGTGTTTCTTTTGTCTTCTGGATGTTGTTTGGGAAGTAATTAAGGATTACTTAGTGTTGTATTCTTTGGGGGTTGTATTTGAATTGATGGTTGCTAAGAAATTTTAAAAAGGTTAACTTGAGTTCATAGAATAACCATTGTTTTGCTTTAAAAAAAATACTTTTCCATTTCTGCTGTACCACGACTGTAGAGTGGGCCGTGTGCTCCCCATACCACAATCTATTAAATGTTGTGGGTCAGGTAAACTCCATGCTACACTTTGGGGTTCTCTAAACCCTGGCCCAGTTGTGTTTGTTATGTGCCGTTAAATTAGCTGAACAGACAGAAAACTTGCCAACCAAGAATTGACAACAACCATGTACCTTTTGTGCGGCATTTAAAAAAAACAAATTTCAAATTTAGAGTATTCAATTCATTTTTCCAATTAAGGGGCAATTTAGCATGGCCAATCCACCTACCCAGCACATCTTTAGGTTGTGGGGATGAAACTGGGACCTTGACGCGCGAGGCAGCAGTGTTTTGTTTTATAAATTTAGATTACCCAATTATTTTTTCCAATTAAGGGGCAATTTAGCGTGGCCAATCCACCTACTCTGCACATTTTTGGGTTGTGGGGGTGAAACCCACGCAGACACGGGGAGAATGTGCAAACTCCACACGGACAGTGACCCAGAGCCGGGGTGAGGCAGCAGTGTTAACCACTGCATCACCGTGCTGCCCGCACTTTTTTTTATTAACCACCAGCATTAACCCAGCCGCAGATGGTAGGAAGCTGAAGGTATCGCTGGATTTTGCAGGACTATGGGCGGAGCATTCCCTTCTATTTCGCATGAGTACGCCAGTGGGTGGGAAAAGTGGTGTTGAAGCCGCTGGCTTTCTCCGCTGTATCATTTGGAACATAAGGGAATATAAATCCAAGGATCTCACGAGGCGGTGAGGGCTCTGATTGAGCTCCTGCCAGTCACTTAGTCGTTAGAAGATCAGGACCCCCATGTTTAAAGGCACCCGAGTGCAGAAAAGCCTGGGCATGGCCCCCCATCCCCCCCCCCTCACAATTCACTCACCTGAGTTTTTCTGGTGGGTCTGCCCATCACATGCACACCTTGGGAGACCCGTCATAATTCACGGCACGCTGACGTGAACGGATAATTGGGGGCGAGGGAGAGGATTGTCAGGCATCCAGGCTTGATAATTTATTCAAATTCTTGATTATGGAGTTCCTGACCCTGATTTTGCGCACCTAATCCCGTTACGTCACAGGCGGGGGTGGTGGAAAACACGTCCTGCCTTGATGTTGGCCTCTCGAGGGATTTTCCGCCCTCATTGCCGTTCACGCTTGATGTGAACGGGAGCAGGAAATCCTGGCATGTGTAATGTGCTGCCACATGAGTAGTTGCGAATGGCATTAAATCGCCCCTCTCATGACCGTTAGATGTCCTGTAACACTTTTTAGACAATGAAGTACTTTAGATGTGTCGTCACTACTGTAATGTAAGAAATGTGACAACAAATCTGCCCCGAATAGCAATATGAACATTTACCAGGTCTTCTGCTTTAAGTCCTGTTGATCGCAGGGTAGACCTTGGCCAAGACACTGCTGTTCTTCCTCGTTTACAAATTTAAACGTATCAAACACAGCAATTGCTCCTGGCCCTACCACTGTAGGAACATCGCTACCTTCCAAGAATTTGATTGATCTCCTAAATTTACTGCAGTAAGAAACAGATTAAATTGTTGTTCAAACACATGCCAGTTGCTGTCCACATTATGATGAAATCTGAGACTCATTGGTGGCTACAACAACTGTATGTTGTTAATTCTTGCAGTCGACAAAATCTTCAAATCTCTGTGGACCTCTTGGCAGGCTTGTTTTTACTCAGTGTCTAATACCATCCAACCCTGATACCATGTAATATTCTTGTCAGATGGCCTGATTTATATTACAAGGACACTTGTCGCTCACGCTATAAACGATTTAATAATATTAACTGTGGGTCAACTATATACAAAACAACAGATGAGTTGCAGTATGAACATGCACAAACAACCTCTCCTTCCGTTCCATTGTTATTCTGAGGTCACCTGACTCTAACATTCACTTATATACTAATGAGACTCTTGGGGGTCAGTTGGTGAATTACAACACAACCATGATATCACTACAAGAGCGACTTTCACACGCAGATGCTCCTGTGAACCACTTCTCAGCCTCATGTAGCAGTTTCTTGAGGAGCAGATCACACACCACCATTAAGTGTACGGTATAACAAAACAATTAAGAGTTGGAAATTTTTGTACTTCAATTAATTTCTTACTCCTTTACAGTTTATGATCAGAAACATTTTTATTTCATGCAAGGACAGCAAGGTTAAAAAAACATAGTTGAAAGAAGATGCTTTTTAACAGTTTCTCTGTGTCTGTATGTGATAACGTAGCCCAGACGGTGTTGCTGAGTTGATGAAAGTGCTGGCCGGCACAGTGCACTAGACTGCTTGTTCTCAGTAGCCCTCATGGTGCTTGGCCAGGTGCCTGCTTGGTCGTCAATGGAGCCTGGAACTTTGAAAGAAAGGTTGCTGCGAAACTCGCATCGAATATCACAGTCCTGCCAGACTGGTTGTTTCAGCATCAAATTAATTCCAGATCAACAAGTGAGCTAACTCCTATTCTATCACGCTAGCCCTCCCTCATGAACTGAACAATGGAACCCTGTGAACTCCCGGAGTACCGTCATGTTTAATATGTATTATTGTCTGTGAAACAAGAGTGTGGAACACACCATATAATTGTTAGACGCAATAACTCTTATTACACCTATCACTTGTTGTTCAGGTGTTTCATGAACGTGGAGGGTAATGTGCGGGAGCATGTGCACATGTGAAGATCTGCATGCACCATGTGTGCCACCTCTACCCCCAGCCCCCCCCCCCCCCCCCCCCCCCCCCCCCACCCCATTCACTTGCACTCCCATGTTTTCCCCTTCATGCTCAGCTGTGAGATCAGTTCATAGAGCTAGGCTGCACTCAAGTACTGAAGCATTGCGCCACATGGACTTCAATAGGGACATTGCCCCTCGCCTGAGGTGTGCTGATACTCCAGTTAAAGCACAACCAGTCAGCACCCCCCTCCCTTCCCCGCTCCCCTTCAAAATAATGCAAATGGAATATTTTACATCACCTGAGCGATCAGGCAAATTCAATACCTCAAGCCTCACCATGATGGATTATAAAATCAAAAGGAATAAATAAAGAATATTTTTGAACTCTTTGAAGCTCGACTATGAGATTTGAAAAGGGAAACAATGACTATTGAGTGCAGAAAATTGGACTAGCTCTACAGTTTTGTCTTTCACTTGAGGTAAAAGCAGCTGTAATGTCATCCTATTGGGGTCAAACAGAGTGGAACAATAGATTGTTCAAAGCAAATTCAAATTATGGACGTGTTATCCCTTTTGACAACCAAAAATACATTGTCAAGTTTGATCATCATGTCCTTTATTGTCAGCATAAACATTTTTACTTCATTAGGAAAGCAGTGGTGGTGGTGATCTAAAATATCGGATGCTGACGCCAATTTAATAGCTGGCTTCCTATGGCTCGGTTCCGAGTGATTCAAATGGGTATGTTCCACAACGGAATCAACCAGACTACTGGTTCTGACTGGATGTTTGGAAAGAAATGAGGCTACCTTTTATATTTTCTCCTTTTTAAAAAAAAAAAGAACATTCTGTCACTGATTGCCCTGTTACTTATCATAGAATGTACAGTGCAGAAGGAGGCCATTCGGCCCATCGAGTCTGCACGGCCCTTGGAAAGAGCACCCCACTTAAGCCCACACTTCCAACCTTTCCTCGTAACCCAGCATCCCCACCTAACCTTTTTAGACACTTAAGGGAAATTTATCATGGTCAATCCACATAACCTGCACATCTTTGGACCGTGGGAGGAAGCCGGAGCACCTGGAGGAAACCCACGCAGACAAGGGGCGAACGTGCAGACTCCGCACAGACAGTGACCCAAGCTGGGAATCGAACCTGGGACCCTGGAGCTGTGAAGCAACTGTGCTACCATGCTGCCTACTTGACTGGGTGTGGCAGGTATTCCAGGATGATTTGTTCACCTTCGTGTGGGTTTCTCAATCTGCTTATGAATAGGAATTTTCAATTTATCTGTCACTGTCAGACTTTTTGGTATCCCTATTATAGTATTAAGTCCCACTCCAGACAGTTGAGTACATGATCTGTGATGGCACTTTAGATGCAGTTCTGAGGGAGTGGTGCAGTTGGAGATACTGCCTCTCAGAGGGTTGATGTAAAAGATATAATGGCACTGTTTTGAAGAGCATGGGTGTTGTCCCCAGTATGTGTTTCTGGCCCATGTTGTTTGCCCTCATCCAGCATTACTAAAACAAGCTGGAATTCTCCACTCGTAGGATACATTTTTCCAGCTGGAAGTGCACCGCTGCCCATGGGTTTCCCGGCAGCGTGGAGTGGCATTAATGGGAAATCCCATTGACAAGCAGCGGGAGTTTAGAATTCCGCGGGCAGCGAACAGTGTGCCACTGAGAAACGCTTGGCTGGGAAATCAGAGAATCCAGCCCATAATCGGGCCAATTTCATGTTGCAGCTGAATTTCTTACATTATAACAGGGACTGACTTCATGGGAACACAGGAAATAGGAGCAGAAAGTAGGCAATTTTGAATGCTCCACCATTCAATCAGATCAAGGCTGATCACATCCTGGTCTCAAATCAACCTCCCTGCCTGTTCCCCGTATCCCTTTAACCCGTTTTTTTAATCGGAAATATATCTATCTCCTCTTAAAACCATTTAATGGCTCAGATTATCATGGTTAATCCACATAACCTGCACATCTTTGGACCGTGGGGCACTATGGGGCAGTGAGTTCCACAAATTTACCACCCTCTGCGAGATGTAGTTCCTCCTCATCTCAGTTCTGAATCTACCACCTCTCAACCTATATCTGTTCTCGTTCCTACAAGGGGGAACATTTGGTCTACTTTGACTTTATCAATCCCTTTTTGTATCACGTATACCTCGATCAGATCCCATCCCATGCTTCTAAGCTCAGCGAGTATAAGGCCAAACTGTTTAATCACTCCTCAAACGTCAAAACTTTCATCCCCGCAATCAATCTGGTGAGTCTCCTCTGAAACGCCTCCAATGCCACCACATCCTTCCTCAAATAAAGAGACCAAAACTGCACATGATGCTGCAGATGTGGTCTCACCAACACCCTATACAATTGCAACAACACTTCTCTACTTTTATACTCCAGTCCTTTTGCAATAAAAGCTAACATTCCATTTGCCTTTTTCATACATGCTGTACCTGCAAACCTACTTTCTGCGATTTGTGATTAAATTAAATATATAATTTGCCTTTCTAATTGTTTTTGGCTAAAAGTGATAATCTCACAATTATCTACATTAAACTCCATCTCCTAAATTTTGCGGCAATCTCTTACCTTATCCGCCTGTAATATGTTTATCTCCTCTTCACTGCCTGCTTTCCCACCTATTTTAGTATCATCCACAAATCTTGCTGTGTTACACTTTGTCCCTGCTTGCAGATTATTTATATAGATTGTGAACAGTTGAGGTATGGGGACTGACCCCTGCGACACCCCGCTAGTTACAGTTCGCCAGCCAGAGAAGGACCCATTTATCCTGACCCTCTGATTTCTGTCAGTCAGCCAATCGTCAATCCATTGTAGTACTTTATCCCCAATCCCCTGCGATCTCACTTCTGGATCAGTCTTTTATGCGGCACCTTGTCAAAAGCCTTCTGGAAGTCTAGATCACCACATCCACCCTTTCGACCGTGCTTCAAATACTTTATTGGCTGTAAAGCTACTTGGGAATTTCTGAAGTCATGAATAGGTCAATCTAAATGCAAGCCTGCCTTTCTTTAGAAATAATTGATTCTCTTCTCCCCAGAAACCTAGTTAAAGGCGACATAACGGGCTATGATTGGTGTTTCCTTTGAGATTTGATGGGGGAGGGTTATTTGGGAGATCAAAGAAATACTGATAATATCGCGCTGATACTGGAATTTTGAAGCACTCATCTCCTCCTTTACTCTTTTTATTTCCCATGGCTTCCAGGGTGGAAATACATTGGGACAAAAGGAATTGTATTCTATGTTTATTGCTGGGAACTTGCCATGGCACCCAGGGTGGCCATTTTGTAGAAGGCCTTTCAAAACAGTCTGTCCTTGGTAGCCAGCCTATCTGGAAAGTCCCTGACATGATAACTACCCCTATCTAATAGACGTGTGGTAAATGGGTTTACATTTGGACACAGTGACATCGATTTTGAGGTCATTAATGAACAAATGCCACCAGTGTTCATCACACTTAAACTCACCCACAGGTTTTCTATTGGCTTCGTGCAGGAACTTGAAGTGATTAGAAATCCATTCCGGCACTGCGATCTCTACAGTGGATCTGGCACCTGTTTGGTTCCATTACCTTTAGAGATTGAAGAATGGTTAATGAGTAGCACAGAGTCTGAACCAGAAAGTGTTGATTAGAATATTTATTCCTTGGCCAAATCATGTACTGACTGTGAAATGGAGATGGTGGTCATAATAATATAATAATCTTTTATTGTCACAAGTATGAAGTTCCTGTGAAAAGCCCCTTGTCGCCACATTCTGCCGCCTGTTCAGATACACTGAGGGAGAATTCAGAATTCTCAGCTGGTACGGGAATTGAACCCGTGCTGCTGGCCATGTTCTGGTCTGGCATCACAAACCAGCTGTCTAGCCCACTGAGCTAAACAAGCCCTGTGGTAGGGGGGGGGGGGGTTAAATGTCTATGTGATGCGGCACAATGCCAAATGGCACAAGTTCAACCTCTGTACCAGTGAGGTAGCACTTTAAAGGCTGCCTCCTTGCTTTATATCTTACTTCATGAGGAGTGATGTCCCTTAACCTACAACCACTTGTCCATCTCTCACAGAGAATCATGGGCTATGGCTGATTACAAAATGACAGAAATGGAGAGGATGGGATTAAGGGAGAGACAAAAAAAGTTTACTTTTTAACTTTGTAAAATGTTATCCCCAGCAATAATCAAAATCTGAAAAGAATGATCTCCAGTCAACTTTTGGAGCCACAGAGGGTTGTTAGGCGATATTTTTAAGATTTAAAACCGTTCTAAAATGTTACTTACACTGGAATGGACAAGGCGTTACATTTTCCAGCGAGTATCCAACTTGTGAGTACAGCAGCTTGAGGCCATTCCCTGCCAGATCTCAGGTTGGGATACTGGGAACTTCAGGAAGAGGACGTTTCAGTCAGCCACCCAGATTTCTGCGTAATTGCACATGTGTGATTGTCCGATGTGGCAGTGCACATTTATAATGCTGAGTGCCAACGGCATCACTGTTTGTTTCTACCACACAATCAAGGCTATATGTCTAAATCAAAAGCTGAGGAAATGAATTAACATTAGTGGAAGCTATTTATAGCTGTGATTATATTCCTTTGACAATCTTCAATTGATTCACTGTCAGGTTTAGTAATGTATTTTGCTGCATTAGTAGATAAATGTGCAAGGAACCTTTTATATGTGGCTTCTAAAGACTATCCTGAAGGGTTGATGCAGGGATCCCATCAGTCTGATGGCCTGTTTAGTTGCAGACCATGTTCTTTATGAAGGCCCATGTGATATTTTTAGAGGGTAGGTTTGCAAACCTCGAAGGTACAAACAAACTTTATTGGAAAGGTGTTTACAAGTTATAAGATGCCCATTTGCCCATGCATACAGCTGATTACTTCATCAAACATCACATGATTGGACTCTTAAAGTTACCTTGTCCCAACCAGGAACAAACATGAACACACAATACCTCTTGAGGTTGTGGAAATCAATGCATCTTGGTGTTGTGCTTAATCCTTCAATGAGGCAAACATCTCAATTCCTAGTCTATTACATTTAAACAGGAAAACATGAGTAATTTTGACATGGAAAGACAATGGTACTAAAATCGATTCTTTGCTAGTGTTGCACCTGGCACACATCGTGCCAGAATAGTGGGAGAACCCCGACATTGGGTTTGCGCTGAATAGTGCGCGATGCTCCCAGCCCACGGTACCTGATGCAATCTGGTTCACGCCACGTAAACTAGATCAGCATATGCTCGGTGAGTTTAAAGCCGGAAGGAATTACTACTGATCTCATCACAGGCGGCCAGGCATGATGACCACACTGGGGTGCTCGGGAGACCATTTAGAGCCCTGGGTAGTTGGGGATCTGGTATAGCAGTGACCTGGCACTGCCAAGGGGTGGCGCCAGAAAGGGGACAGGACTGAAGGGGTAGCTGAAGGAGGCATTTGGAGGGGGTCTGGTCATTGAGGGGGCACATGGAGAGGGGAGCCTGGAAGAGAGTGCATAGAGAGGGGGGGCCTAAAGGGGCTGGACAAAGGGGAATGGAGGGGAGGGGGGCCTGTAGGGGCTGGACGGAGGTGGGGGGGTGGGGCAGGACTGGGTGGGGGGGACCTGAAAGGGCTCGTGTGGGAGGGGGGAACTGAAGGGGTGGACCCAGGGGGTGGCCTAAAGAGGCTGGATGGAGAGGGGGATCTAAAGGGGCTGGACGGAGGGGGTGGGAGGGCCTGAAGGGGTGGCCACAGGGGAGGAGCCTGAAGGGAGGGGAGGGGGGACCTGAAGTGGGTTGATGGCAGGGGAGGGCCCAAAGAGGGTGGACGGAGGAGGGCGGGGTCCTGAAAGGGCACTGGAGGTGGGGATGGGGCCTGAAGAGGCACATGGAGATAGGAGGTTAGAGGTTCTGAAAGGGGGTTGGAGCTTAAAAGGGGGCACTTGGTGACCCCATAGCGGGGTATCACACATTTGGAGGAAGGGGAGGGGGGCTGGCTGGTGTCTCTGCCCTGATGCTTGTGATTGAGTGGTTGCCGCTCCGGGGTTATGGGTTTGGGGGCGTCGCCTTTGTCTGTGGGGAATCGTGATGTCCGTGGGTGTGGGGGAATGCACAACTTAACTTTGAGATTGGAGCATTCTTTAAAAATGGCACCCTGATCTCTGAGGCAACGGTCTTGCAAGTGTCTACAGGTCCCCACTCCAAAATAAATTCTCCGTGTGGGAGAATGCGGTGAGAATCTGCCAAGCTCCAAAAAGATGTGGGTGGATTGTGATGGGGATCACGCTGGAGCTGCTGTGGGGTTTCTCACCGGTTTTCCCACCTGAAATGACATTTTGGTCTGGATTCTCTGGCCGTTTGGCTGATTGGCCTTGTCGTTCGCTGGGCCACCCCGATGTGAGGCCAAGCAGGGCTCTTGCCTGGGTCTCCATTCCAGCAGCCGGGACCCTCGACCCCTCAGCAAGATTCCACCCCTCGTTTCTTTCTGTCAGATTTCAGCCATAATGTTTTTAATATTTCTACAGAAACAACTAAAACATGAAGCCAAGAAAGCGATTAACCAACTGGACGTACGTGTCTTGAAGCATGGTGATCAGGTGTGTATTGTTGAAATGTGGCTCAGTATGATGGAATGACAACCGCCGGCTTCCTATGAATTATTAATTTTGAGGGTTGGGTAATAAATGGGTAACAAAACAGAAAGCCAATCTCTTATTAAGTCCTCCTATTGATTTATTGTATAATGAGTTTGTAAACAATCAATTTTTGAGTGTTGGTATTCTGTCTATCTGTGTACATTTTATTTTAACTGCACTGGGGCCAATGATATGTCCTGTTGGAGGCAATAAAAAAAAGAATCTTTACTCTGGGAGATCTATGTGGACATTTTTGGACACTTGATACAGTTGGCACCAGTCCAAATTTAACCCGAATTCCGAGGTTCACCCCTTACAGCAATGTCATTTCCTTCTGACCACCCATCATCTAAGTCAATGGCAGAAGGACCCTGAGGTGCTGAAAGGCCTCTTCCTGTTCCTATATTCTGCCCTAGAGGTGGGAAAGCACTTGTGTGGAACTATAGGGAGTGTGCATATTGGAGTAAGAGATTCAGGGGCAGCAGGGTAGCATGGTGGTTAGCATAAATGCTTCACAGCTCCAGGGTCCCAGGTTCGATTCCCGGCTGGGTCACTGTCTGTGTGGAGTCTGCACGTCCTCCCCCTGTGTGCGTGGGTTTCCTCCGGGTGCTCCGGTTTCCTCCCACAGTCCAAAGATGTGCGGGTTAGGTGGATTGGCCATGCTAAATTGCCCGTAGTGTCCTAATAAATGTAAGGTTAAGGGGGGGGGGGGTTGTTGGGTTACGGGTATAGGGTGGATATGTGGGTTTGAGTAGGGTGATCATGGCTCGGCACAACATTGAGGGCCGAAGGGCCTGTTCTGTGCTGTACTGTTCTATGTTCTATATTATTGCAAAGGCATAACTGGGATTTGAGCTGTTTACGAAGGTTTGGTTTCACATGGAATGACTAGCTTCCAGAGCCGCAGAAGGGGACTTTGTTTTCCTATTTGCTCATTCTCTGATTTGGGCGCCACGAAACTGGTGCTCATCGCCTCTAGGGAAATCCCTTGGGGTTGAGGGTAACTTGCCTCGACTCCAGTTCAATGAGTTCTGAAGTGGTTGATGAGTCCAATATACTGACCTTCAGCCTCTGCCACATGTGGGCTCCGTGGTGCTTGAAGGGTTGGGTAGGTGGACTGATTAGAGGTTTTGTGCATCTCCTCCAACACCTCAATGCGTTCCCAACAAAGTCCCTCGATATGTTTGGTGCCTTCCCGAATGAGTCTTTTTAATTTTGGTTGGTCATAAGCCAGGGTCTCCCATGAGTCAGGGGTATGTTTGACCTCTGCTTTGATGCTTTGAGGACATTGCTAAAGGGTTTCCGCCGCTCTGGGATTTTCTTGCTGCAACTGAGGTCTGAGCTCAGTGCCTGGAGAGTATCCTGCCAGGGTTCTGATTTTAGCCATTTGACTTTCACTTGGGAAGGAGGATCTAACACTCGAGCTGTGGATCGTTCAATGCTTGTAAAATAAGTGGTTTGTTATCGAGCCACTTAAGTTTGAAAAACCTTACTTTTGAACGTATGCTGATTTTTAAACTTGATGTCACACAATAGTTTCCATACCATTTGGTCTCTGATTACTCATTACTGTCCACATGAACACAAGGCAACAACTCATTAGGCAGTCAGCAGAGGACAATCAACTAAAAGCCGAAAGCCGATTTATCCTCTTCATTTCTGATCTTCAGGAAACTGGTCCAGATGCTGACAGCTGTGCAGTGTGCATCGATGCTTACAAGCCCAATGATGTCGTTCGCATCTTGACTTGCAAGTAAGTACCCAGCCATTAAGTATGTTCTTGTTTGAAATGTCTATAGTACAAAGGGGAGAGTAGTGAGTGAAATAAGTGCAAGCCCACATTGAACTGAGCAGAAATATCCAATTTATAATATGATAAGGGAGAAATTGCGTTGGAGTAAGTACAATTACTTGCTCCCTGGTTTCCCTCACTATGATCATTAACTGTTTCTTCTCCCCCATTAAACCTTTACTGAAATGTATTACAACTACTAAGTAGGGGAGGCAAAAACATGAAAATAGTCCAGGCTTGAAAGGATACAGAACTGGCTCGGTCACAGAAGGCAAAGGGTCCGCAGTAGAAGGGTGTTTTTCTGATTGGAAGGTTGTGACGAGTGGTGTTTAACGGTGGGCCTCTATTATTTGTAGTGTACATAAACGATTTGGAGGAAAATGTAGCTGGTCTGATTAGTAAGTTCGCGGAAGACACCAAGGTTGGTGGAGTGGCAGGATTGCCAGAGGATACAGCAGGACATAGATAGGTTGGAGACTTGGGCAAGAAATGGCAAATGGCGTTTAATATGGACAAATGTGAGGTAATGCATTTTGGTCGGTCTAACATTAGAGGGGAAATATACCTCTAAATGGTAAATGGCATACCTCTTAGGAATATAGAAAGTCAGAGAGATCTGGGCGTGAAGGTCCCTAGATCTTTGAAGGTGGTAACACAAGTAGACAAGGTAGTCAGGAAAGCATATGGAATGCTTGCCTTCATTGGATGGGGAATCGAGTATACAAAATGGCAAGTCATGCTACAGTTCTATAGAACCTTGGTACGGCTGCACTTGGAATATTGCGCACAATTCTGATCGCCACACTACCAGAAGTTATGGAGGCTTTGGAGAGGGTGCAGAGAAGGTTTACCAGAATGTTGCCTGATCTGGAGGGTATTAACTATGTGGAGAGGCGGAATAGACTCACTGTTTTCATTAGAAAGACGGAGGTTGAGGCGTGTCCTTATGGAGGTCTAAAAGATTATGAGGGGCATGGATAGAGCGGATGGGCAGGCACTCTTTCCCAGGGTGCAGGGCTCAGTCACCAGGGGGCATAGGTTTAAGGTCCGTGGGGCAAAGTTAGAGGAGATGTGCAAGGCAGGTTTTTTTTATGCAGAGGGTGGTGAGTGTCTGGAATACGTTGCCAGAGGAGGTTGTGGAAGCAGATACATTAACGGCGTTCAAAAGACATCTTGACAAACACATGGATCAGATGGGTGTAGAGGGATATGCACAAAGAAGTGCTGAGGGTTTTGGCGCAGGTTGGTATCATGACTGGTACAGGCTTGGCGGGCAGAAGGGCTTGTTCCTGTGCTGTATTGGTCTTTGAGTGCTTTGAAACAGGTGTGTAGAGGATTCTCGTGGGACAACACAATAAATGTAATCAATCTGGTTGTGAGAATTGGGTTGTCCTTGGGTAGCTGAGATTTTCTTTTTTTATATAAATTTAAAGTACCCAATTTTTTTTTTCCAATTATGGGGCAATTTAGTTTGGCCAATCCACCTACCCTGCATACCTTAGAGTTGTGGGGGTGGGACCTACCCAGACATGGGAAGAATGGGCAGACTCCACACAGACAGTGACACGGGGCCGGGATTGATCCCAGACCTTCGGCGCCCTGAGGCAGCAGTGCTAGCCACTGTGCTGCCAGGTAGCTGAGATTTTCTGAGGATTACAGGTCTGGATCTTACAACTGGCTCTTGTGACATCTACAGGTAATGGCAATGAGTGTTGCAGGTATCGGTATTTGGGTTGTGTGGTGATATGATTTGCATAGCTGTCTGCCATTGGTGCAGAACACCGGCTTACCATTGGCCCTGGTCGGTCATGTGCCTCTCGACCGATTGGTTGAGACCAGTCATGTGACAGCTCTCCGATTGGTCGAGAGGCTGAGTTAACCACGCCTCCATACCGAGGTATAAATAGTCGGAACGCCCGGCGGTCGTCCATTTTATTGTAATCAACCGCAGGGCTAAGTTCTAGCTTATTAAAGCCTAACTTTTGTATAGCAACTCGTCTCTCGTGCAATTGATGGCTCATCAGGTTGGATCCATAATATTTAGTGTGGGTCCTAAAGCTTGTGTTCATAGAGCCATAGATGTTTACAGCATGGAAACAGGCCCTTCGGACCAGCTTGTCCATGCCGCCCAGTTTTTATCAATAAACTAGTCCCACTTGCCTGCATTTGGCCCATATCCCTCCATATGTTGATCAGTGCACAGGGAAAATCAGTCAGGAAGATTTGAATGGGACAAGAGCTTTTTGTTCAGCCAACTCTGGGACATGCACCACACTTGTCTCTATCAAATTCCAGTAACTACCAAACGTTATCATGAAATAGTGTAAAAATATGAGTTGAGCGTTTTACAGAACATCAGCGAAAGCAAAATGGAAACGCATTTAAATGCAAAATATTTTATAATTCTAACATCCAAAGGCATGGATATTGGTGAGCATGCGAGTATAACCACCAGGGATGCAGATTGAAGCATTGTTTATGAGATTAGGTAGATCACTTGTTTTTTTAAAAATGATGTGGAGATGCCGGCGTTGGATTGGCGCAACTCGTTCACCTGGTGAAGGAGCTGCACTCCAAAAGCTTGTGATTCGAAACCGACCTGTTGGACTTTAACCTGGTGCTGTACGACTTGTTTTTTAAAAAATGGCAGAAAGGAGCATTGCCCCTCCCTGTCTTTTTTTTCTCTCTCGCTGCTGAAATGGTGTGAACAGGTTTGAGGGGCCATATGTCCGACTCTGCTTCTCACTGAGCTTTTATGGAAATGGGTTTGGAGCATCGTTTGTTTAATATGTTCCAATGTTGGCTGGCTCCAGCACAATTCTCTCAGCGGCTTGGGGGTGGAGAATCTGGCAATTCTTACATTACCCACAGCAGGATGGGAAATGGGCCTTGCTTTTATGCAGCACCTTCTCATACCCTGACCTTCTAAAGTGACGCCAAACCAGTTCATTTCTTGAAGTCCACTCACGGTTGTGCCATATGTGAACTTGACGACTAATTTAAAAATCTGACCTCTTTTTAAATTCTGATTTGTCATTCAGTTCCACAGAGCGAACTCATTCACCCCTCACTTCCCCTCTGACATCATTCTCCTTGGAGCTACATTTCCTCAACAAAAAATGTGTGCATGCTCTTATTTAAATATTTGCGCCGGGGTGCAACTCGCATCAAGAATTTACTTGAGGACAGGGAGCAAATAGTCTAGTGTGAGATTCAAGTTTCTATATTGTTTCTTCTGCTCTATGGGGACACCAGTTTTCTTATTTTGTAGAGTTGAATCACTCTCCGTAAAGACAACAACATCCCAGTTGGCTGTCGAATATTTGTAAATCGACTGAGAGAACCCAGTGGTTTTTCATAGTATCACTGATTTGTGCTTGACTGCAAATTTCTCTCCCCTTAATCCATTTGTCAGGCACTGTTATGCCTAGGTCCCTGTGCCTCGTATACACTAAATAGTTTCAAAGGTATTTTCTGCCTAAAGCATATAGTTAGGCAGAATAAAATGAATAGGTCCGATTTTTTTTTTTTTCCCCAACCCCATGAGAATTATGTGGAGAATCCTGCTTGCTAAACAGATCTCTTTGGTAAAGTCCTCATCTGCCACAGTGATCCAAACAAAAACAACAGCAGCTTGGGGGCCTGACCTTGACTGTGAGTAATCTTGTGACAGAAGGTATTACGGTGAGTAATCTTGTGATTGAAGTACGACAGCATTCAAAGCAGTGGCTGCGTGGTGTTGACAGTGTTCCAAAGAAAACAACTGTGGTGCATTGAAGCATAAGCAGCCCATCGTCAGTCATCGAAACCACCTCTGTTTACCCTGAAAGCTTATTTTGTTTTAAGTTGAGAGCTACAGGTGATCATGCCATGTCTCAAATGTTTAAGACACGGGGAAGGAGCACCAGAATGAATAAGCGATGTCCAACATTACCACAAGATCACCTCAAACCAGTTTGGAAAAATGTCTGTTGTTGCAGCATCACCTTAAATTGTCTGGCAAATATTTTGTTTACTTGTTTACTGGTAATGAGTGCAATTGTGCAAAACACTGATGTGTGCACTTCTGGCCTCCTGTTTTCACCCGAATCTGAATACATTTGCCAAACAATTCATAGAATCATAGAATTTACAGCGCAGAAGGAGGCCATGTGGCCCGTTGAGTCTACATCGGCCCCTGAAAGAGAGCCCCACTCAAGCCCACACCTCCATCCCATAACCCAGCAACCCCACCTAACTTTAGGACACTGCAGGGCAATTTAGCACGACCAATCCACCTACGCACATCTTTGCAACGTGAGAGGAAACCGGAGGAAACCCTCGCAGACACGGGGAGAATGTCTGAGCAGAGTCTGCACAATGACCCAACCCGGGAATCGAACCTGGGTCCCTGATGCTGTGAAGCAACAGTGCTAACCACTGTGCTCCCGTGCCACCCATTGCCTTTTTAAAACACTGGCCTCAGCATCTCCTCCTTCAGGCACCATGCCCTAAGAGGGTGTCGGCGACCATGAACCTCCAATGGATTGCTCCATGATCACGCTTGGCAAAGGACTGCAGTGTGGCTCCCGCTATTGGCACCTGCCCATCAGGCGCATTGGAAAGATTTACTAACAATCAACTTGTTGCTCACATTATAAACGCACCTTCAATGGTCATCAGGTCCTGCCGTGGGACTTGAACCCAGAGTTTCTGGCCCAGTGGTAGGGATGTTACCCACTGCGTCACAAGATCTCGTACCCTCGGTATCAATGGAGGAAAAGATAAAAATCCTTTTCAAACTCCTGTGCTGGGAAGGCAGTTAGAAATGTGGTGCTCTGTTTTTGCATTGCCAGCGTAAGGAAGGAATTAAATGCGGCCTAAATTCTAGCAATTTTGAGATGTAAAACAGGACGAAAAAGACTTTGGCCTGGATTTTGTAAGTCAATAGCGAAGCAATGGCATATGCATCTGACTGCCTGTAAAACTGTGCCCCTAGTTTTTGTCCAGTGCGGTGGGAAATTGCTCTCCCATCTGCAGCCCAAATCTTTGGTGAACAGAGTGGGGAGACTTTGGCGAGGGTCGTTGCCTGTGAAGCTAGGCCCCCTCTGATGTCACGAGCTGAAGGCAGGCCACTTGGGGCCTGCTTTCAGTCCAGTGACAGCCCAGTGTGCTTTAAAAAACATTTCAATCTATTGTGCTTTTAATTGTAGCTCCCCACCTGCTAATCACAGCCTTAAAGAAATCAATATAAATATTGTGGGTAACTGCAGGGTGATCAGCCGGGGTTTTACTCATTGACAGGCCCCAACATCAATGTGCGCTCCCTGGGAGCCCATTTGGCACACCACAAACTTCTGAATTTCACTATAAATGGACTCCGTGGAAGTTGCGACACCGTTGTGCGTTGCAGCCCTCAAATGAGGCAAATTGCTCAGCATTCGCCACTCTTAGGACCGCACAATCTGGTTTGAAATAAAGCCTTAAATGCTGGAACCCTGCAGCACTGGGAAAATGCTGGAGACACTGTTCTGAGGAAGGTTTGCTTCTGAAACATTAACTTAGCAGTCCATTCCACAGACTAACTGACCTGCATGGACCCAGCACTTTTTATTTAGAAAATATTTTACTGAGGCTTTTATAATTTTAACACTTTTCAACATTGACATCCAAAAGAACATGCAACGAAATAACCATCATTCCCCTCAAACATGGCTGATAAAAACACACCGCCAGCCCTTCCTGGCCCCCCCCGCCATTGGTTTTCCGACCCTTATTCGTCACTTCCATGCCTCCCCTTTGAACCCAGCACTTTTAAGGCTGTGTTTTAATTTAGAATGATGCCACTTGTTGTCTATCTGGCCGGCACGATAGCACAGTGGTTAGCCCTGTTGCTTCACAGCGCCAGAGACCCGGGTTCGATTCCCGGCTTGGGCCACTGCCTGTGCAGAGTTGGCACGTTCTCCCCGTGTCTGCGTGGGTTTCCTCCGGGTGCCCCGGTTTCCTCCCACAAGACCTGAAAGATGTGCTGTTAGGTGAATTGGACATCTTGAATTCTCCCTCCGTGTACCCAAACAGGCGCTAGGGGATTTTCACAGTAACTTTATTGCAGTGTTAATGTAAGCCTACTTGTGACACTAATAAAGATTATTATTATTATTATCGTTATTAACTTGACTGCTCAGTCTGTTTCTTGATCAACTGTAAATTGCTTTCAGGTTCGTGTGTTCAATTCTGAGGATGGTTATAGAAACTGATGTACACCAATCTTTTGAAGGTGGGAGGGAAAGTTGATGGTTACACTTATAGTTAAAAACGAATCCTTGCCTTTATGGAGTTCAAGGCAAGGAAGTCATGCTAAATGCGATTTTATATATTTAAATTTAAAAAACACTATTTAGGCCATGGCTGAAGTATTGTGTTCAATTCTGGCGACCAAGGGAATGGCTCCTAAAATGGCCAAGCATGCTACTCCTTTTTAGCAAACTACTTTTTAGCTGATGCTGGTTGAAGTTTTCTGATTTTTACTCACGCTGGCTCCGGTGGGGAAACCGATGTGTAGCTTCCCAGCTGCACAGCTGGCTTTTCTCACCAGATAATACAGTATTGAGAGTAAAGAAAATGCTGCAGGCACCTCTGAGGCTAATACACTGATCTGCGAAAGGGGAAAAAGAACGTCCTGGATGAAGGGAACCTCCCCTTCCCCCCCCCCCCCCCACCCCCCAATGGAGCTCCCCAGAGGGTCACACTGGTATTGCTCCCTGGGTTAATGCTGGTGCAGATGCCAGGGTACTGCACCAGCATGTCCCTCTTCTCCTTCCCCCCCCCACCCCGGGTCTGTACCTACCTGTGACCCACAGCCGTTTCCCTTTGCCCGGTTCCTGTTTTTGAATAGCAGTTGTTAACATCGCCGACATGATGCCACATCAGCGAGGGCAGAATTCTTAACGTGGGGGCAACAAATGGCGGGGAGAGCCCTTTAATTAGATGCTAATTTATGGAAATTTGGTTCCCCACCTTCCTGGGCAGGAACCTCCTCTTGTCACTGGCAAGTCCATCTCACGAACCTGCCTCCCATCCATTGACTCCATCTACACCTCCCGCTGCCTGGGGAAAGCGGGCAGCATAATCAAGGATCCCTCCCACCCAGCTTACTCACTCTTCCAACTTCTTCCATCGGGCAGAAGATATAGACGTCTGAGAACACGCACAAACAGACTCAAAAACAGCTTCTTCCCCGCTGTTACCAGACTCCTAAATTACCCTCTTACGGACTGACCTCATTAACACTACATCCCTGTATGCTTCATTCGATGCCAGTGCTTATGTAGTTACATTGTATACCTTGTGTTGCCCTATTATGTATTTTCTTTTATTCCCTTTTCCTCCCATGTACTTAATGATCTGTTGAGCTGCTCGCAGAAAAATACTTTTCACTGTACCTCGGTACACGTGACAATGAACAAAACCAATCCAATCCAATCCAATGAGGGGTGGGGAAAGAAATCAGAAAACAAGATCTCACCACTGAGATTCTTGTTTCAAGCAGTCTATCTGGAGCAGTTTCCTCCAGCGTTGCCTTTTTCACTTCCAGCAGGAAAACCCAGCATCTATAACAGTGTTCCCAGTTGGACAAGAAAGAACTTGCCCCAGTTATTATGTCCTGCAGACATCCCAAAGTGCCCCACAGCTTTTGAAATCCGACCGCTGTTTTTGTTATTGGTGACCAGGGCACAGCATGGTATTCTGAGCAAGATGGGCGGCACGAGTGGCTAGCACTGTGGCTTCACAGCGCCAGGGTCCCAGGTTCGATTCCCCGCTGGGTCACTGTCTGTGCCGAGTCTGCACGTTCTCCCCGTGTCTGCGTGGATTTCCTCTGAGTGCTACGGTTTCCTCCCACAGTCCAAAGATGTGCAGGTTAGGTGGATTGGCCATGATAAATTTCCCTTAGTGACCAAAAAAAGGTTAGGAGGGGTTATTGGGTTACGGGGATAGGGTGGAAGTGAGGGCTTAAGTGGGTCGGTGCAGATTCGATGGGCCGAATGGCCTCCTGTACTGTATGTTCTATGTTATAAACAGTATAAAGAGAAATGACCACGTTATCTGCCATTCTGGAGGTGTTAATTCAAGGCAGAATGTTGGCCAGGACATCATCAACCATGGTTCTCTGTCAACGTTTGTATTATGAATGAATCAAATGCACAGAATAGTTTTAAATTGTTTTGGGAACATTGATTAAAAATAGCTAATACATTTAGTAGGAAATGGCTCAGCCAGAACACTGGGTTCACTGCAGTTTCTCAATAACGTAGGCTCCACCAGGGCAGCTAGGGATGGCAGCTCCCGAAACCGAAGATTTTTAAACATATATTCTGTGATCTTTCTTTGCAGCCACATATTTCACAAGAATTGTATTGACCCATGGCTTCTAGAGCACAGAACCTGTCCCATGTGTAAATGTGACATCCTGAAAGCTCTTGGAATCGAGGTAGGTTCATTGTGGGTCCGTTTACGCCTTATTGTAAAACATGCAACAGGGAAAATGGAATAATTACAGTTGTATGCATGAACCTTTTACAGATCCATACGTTTCATTTGTATAGCGCCTTTTGTGACTGCCCATTGTTGCACCATATATTGGAGCCTATGCGGTATTTTTGAAGTGCAGCCACTGTAGCAATATAGGAAAACGTGGCAGATGCTTTGCACATAGCAAGATCCCGCGATGTGATAATGACCAGATAATCTGTTTTGTGAGATGTTAGTGGGAAATTGCGCTCCGCACACCAGGGACAGATCCTTTCACTAGTCTTTGTAATGCTGCCATGAGATCTTTTTTGCCCACCTGAGATGGAAAACAGGAGTTCAATGTCTCCTCTGAAAGACGGCATTTCTGACAGTGTAGCACCAGAGGTTCAGCTTGGACTTTGTGCTCAAAACTCTGTAGCGGGTAGGCTGCTTCGTGCAGGGGCACCAGTTAGGCGGCCCTGGTTACGGCGCCTCTGCCACTCTCGCCGGCGCGGTACTCCACCAGCCCTATAGTGGTGGCAGCTTTGCGGATCTGGGGCCAGTGGAGGAGGCTTATGGGGGCAGCACAGTAGCATTGTGGATAGCACAATTGTTTCACAGCTCCAGGGTCCCAGGTTCGATTCTGGCTTGGGTCACTCTGTGCGGAGTCTGTACATCCTCCCCGTGTGTGCGTGGGTTTCCTCCGGGTGCTCCGGTTTCCTCCCACAGTCCAAAGATGTACAGGTTAGGTGGATTGGCCATGATAAATTGCCCTTAGTGTCCAAAATTGCCTTTAGTGTTGGGTGGGGTTACTGGGTTATGGGGATAGGGTGGAGGTGTTGACCTTGGGTAGGGTGCCCTTTCCAAGAGCCGGTGCAGACTCGATGGGCCAAATGGCCTCCTTCTGCACTGTAAATTCTATGACTAAGTGAGAGCATCGGTGTGGACCCCAATCTGTGGCAATCACCGATTTTCCCCGGGGAACATGGACGGTGGGTATCGACTGTGGCAGAGAGCGGGGATTGTGAGGATGGGTGATCTATTCTTGGAAGGGAGCTTTCCGAGCATGAGGGCGCTGGAGGAGAAGTTTGGGCTGGCGGGAGGGAATGACTTTAGATACTTACAGGCGCGGGATTTCGTGCGCAGACTGGTGCCGTCCTTCCCACGTCTCCCGCCAAAGGGAAGGCAGGACAGGGTAGTTTCTAGGGGAGAGGTAGGTGAGGGTAGAGTCTCAGATATTTACAAAGAACTAATGGGAGCAGAGGATACACAGACTGATGACCTGAAGCTTAAGTGGGAAGAGGAGCTTGGGGGGAGAGATGGAGGACGGGTATTTGGGCAGAGTAAACACAGCCGCAACATGCGCCAGGCTCAGTCTGATCCAGTTTAAGGTCGTGCACCGGGCCCACATGACGGTGGCCCAGATGAGTAAATTTTTCCAGCTGGAGCACAAGTGTGCCAGATGCGCCGGTGGGCCAGCTAATCACGTGCACATGTTCTGGTCGTGCTCTAGACTCGGTGTGGTAATGAGTCCTGAGGTGGAAATCTTTGGGGTGTCGGAGGACCTGGGAGTCCAGGAGGAGAAGGAGGCCGATGTCTTGGCCTTTGCTTCCCTGGTAGCCCGGTGACAGATACTGTTGGCATGGAGGGACTCAAAGCCCCCGAAGACCGAAGCATGGCTATCAGACATGGCAAGCTTTCTCGGTCTAGAAAAGGTTAAGTTCGCCTTGAGAGGTTCACTATCGGGGTTTGCCCAGAGGTGGCAGCCATTCATTTACATCTTCGCGGAGAATTAATCGTCAGCAGGGTGGGTGGGAGGTGGGGGGCTAGGGTAGTGTAGAGTAGGGGGTGGTTTAGGCAGGTCCTTGCGCGAATGGAGTCAAGGTTTGCACTATGTGTTATTTGCTTTTCCTTTTGTACGGTACTATACAATGTCATTGTTTTATATTCCAAAAATACCTCAATAAAAATTGTTTATTAAAAAACTCTGTAGCGGGAATGACCGTCTTCAGACTCCAAGGTGAGAGTGCTACGATCTGAGCACTTGCTAATATCCTCCCATTCCACTCCTCTGTAGGTCCGTCTTTACAACTTTTCCAATAGAGCTTATTTGGGGGGAGCATTGAGTTGTCACATTACGAATGGAGGAATGGAGTGTTTAAACGTCTTTTGAAGAGTTCTCAACTGTCGAATGCGATATTTATTGAAGCGTCTTGAGTTTAACCCCCAACTCTTTCTCATATCCATGCATTGATTTCTCTTGGCACAGATTGACATAGAAAAAGCTGAAGAGACACCAGAAATTGAACAATCATCCAGTAATCCTCAAAGAACTGGGCCGGACAGCCAAACCGAGGTTCCCGAGAGTGCCATTTACACTCTACCCACTGTTTTTGGGCCCGATCGGCGGTTGGACGAATCTCCTGTAATTGAGGATCATCACTATTTCAGTGAGTAGTCATTGGCTGAGATCGTCTCTGCTGTCAGGTAAAGCAGCGCTGAGCCCGCCCAGGGCAATGGCAGCATTTTCCGCCATGCAATGCGGCACTTAAGAAGAGAAAGGTTGTGGGCAGGGGCTCCATGATGTGTCGCTGGCGGGCGGCCTCTGATTCGCCCGCACCACCATCAAATGAGCAACTCGATGATTCAGGCGCAGTTTTTAAAGATTGCCCCCCCTTTACCTACAGCAAGCTCACCAGGAAAAAACGTCACACAGGTGCACCCACCTGGCATTACTCTGGCATGACCCTCTTCCCGCCCCCCCCCCCCCCCACCCCAAGCTCCACACGTGCAAGCCTTCTGAGACCAGTCGCCTTTCACGTCGTTCTGACATCACACTGCCATGGACGCATTTTTTGAAGTGGGGTTATGATTCTAGCGCTAAGGCCCATTGGAGATCATTCATTACAATGAGGTTCCTAACATTGAACGACAGGACACCACCAATTGGGAGGAGGGACAATCACTTTCTGCTTTTACGTCGGCGCTAATCTGCCTTCTTGCTATATTTTCCACTCTCAATGCCAAACCCATCCGATGCGACAGGGAGGGGACAGTTTCAGCCATCGTCTCCCGTGAGTTTGGCTCAACTGCGATTAATTGTCACTCTGAGCATGTATTCTTGAACATTCTTGATTTCAAAAACGTGCAAGAAGTCAGAGAAACTGTTCTCAGGGCGGCTCGGTGGCACAGTGGTTAGCACTGCTGCCGCACAGCTCCAGGGACCCGGGTTCAGTTCAGGCCCCGGTTGCCTGTCTGTGTGGAGTTTGCCCTTTCTCTCTGTGTCTGCGTAGATTTCCTCCTGGTGCTCCGGTTTCCTCTCTCTCTCCAAAAATGTGCAGGTTCGGTGGATTGGCCATGCTAAATTGCCCGTAGTGTCCAAAGGATAGGTGGGGTTACTGGGTTACGGGGATAGGGTGGAGGTGTGGGTTTAAGAAGGGTGCTCTTTCCAGGGTCTGTTGTAGACCCTGGCTTCCTTCTGCACTTCAATTCTATGAACTTGATTTTCTTTAAAAAGACAAAGCAATTTAAAGAAAATACATTTTTGTGGACAAAGAAATGTCTTCCAGGAAGATATTAAAAAATTTAAAACATCACGCATGTTTGCAATATTTCCTCACTATCCTATTTACTTGTTTCCTTTACACTTACCTCTGCTTCTCTGTGCTCTCTGCAGGCGAAGAACAGCGTCTCTTCAATAATGACGGTCGGGTGAATTCTCTGTCTGTATATGTTCTTCCACAGGACAACCCAGGCTATGAAGACATTGATCTTCAGGATGAAGAAAAGTCATGAATCGTTCCAAAGAATTAAAACCCTGAAAATAAAGCCAACCGTGAACTGATATAGAGGGAGTGGCACTTAAATGAACCCTCTCTTTCCTTTTTGGTTTAAACAAAGACTTTGGAGTGGCCCACATTCTACTTTTTCCTGCATTTTTTTTTAATGCCAATGTTATGAAGGGACGGATGATTTTTGTTTTTAGAACGCATAAATGTAACAGGCAGCTCGATATTAGCCCTGGGGCTAAAATTCTCGGCACTTCATGCAATAACTGCAGTTAATTTCACTTATGTCTGGTCACCACAAGGCTGCAGTGAAGACAAAGACTGCTGAACATTATTTTTAACCTTCAAAGCTTAAGATATTGACGGTTCGGAGATTGCTTAATCCTCTGGTTTTCCAATGTTTTTCTGCGTAGAGATTGGGGTGGGTGGGGGGGGGGGCAGGTGTGGCGGAGGAGAAGGTGGAGTGAGGTTAGGGATGAGAAGAAGAGCCCCCCACCCCTTTCCAAATTTGGATTCATTCCAGGGGACCTCCTGTTCTGACTTCCCAAAATAAAACACCGTGTCAACTACCCAAGGGACAATACACGTTGCAAAGATTAATGCATTTGCAAACTTTTGTATCATTATACTGCAATAGAAGTAATATGCCAGTAAATCATCAGAAATCGAAGAGCTCAGTAATGTCCTAAAGGGCCTGTGAGATTACTTTACAATAATCCCACAATGTCTGAAAATCCCACTTCGAAAACCCATGGCTTAAACCAATGTAAAAAGTGGAATCCATTTGTTAAGGATCTTTAGTAGGTGGCACAGCAGCACAATGGTTAGCACTGTTGCTTCACAGCTCCAGCGTCCCAGGTTCGATTCCTGGCTTGGGTCACTGTGCGGAATTGCACATTCTCCCCGTGACTGCGTGGGTTTCCTCCGGGTGCTCCAGTTTCCTCCCACAGTCAAAAGATGTGTGGGTTAGGTGGACTGGTCATGTTAAATTGCCCCCTCGTGTCCAAAAAGTGTCCAAAAAGGTGAGGTGGGGTTGCGGGGATAGGGTGGAGGTGTGGGCTTAAGTGGGGTGCTCTTTCCAAGGGCCGGTGCAGACCCGATGGGCCAAATGGCCTCCTTCTGCACTGTAAATTCTATAATCCATTGCTAGCACTCTGCTGACTGCAACACTAAATTGCACTACACTTTGATAAAAATGTAAACAAAAGGTTAATTGTCACCCTATTATTATAATTCTATAGTGCAAACAAATCCTGCCCTGTCCATTTGCAGTGTAACTCCTGGTTAATTGCTTCCCGAATATGAAAAGGATCTTTGATTTCTCATTCACATTAAGTTAACAGCGGTATCGCTGTACGTTCCCTGCGTGATTAGTGATGAATTTACAAGCATTCAGTTTCACTGAAAGTTCATCTCGACATTATTTAAAAATAACTTCAATTCTGAAGCAATGACTTTTCAAGGCAAGCTGCTCACCTATTTACAGGATCCTAAAATGAGCTGAGGGCGCAATCCAATATATTCATCAGCTGCCTTTAATCAAGCCACGTGGTCAACAAACCTTTTCTGCAAATACAAATCATATGCAGAATTGGCATTCTTCGCGCAAATTACTTTTTTTTTTAAAAAGCAATCCTCTTAACCCTCAATAAAATAAATCTATTTTGGAGATAAGATTTTATTTGAAGACTTTTTTATTTGAATTCTGTCGAACAAGAATATAAGGGAAGAAAAAAACCTCGAGAGGAAAATGCTCACAAGCCTAGGGAGGTATCTCCATTGCAAAGGCATCTTTGTAACCGGCTCATTTTTCTATCACTTTCCAAAGCAAATTTGAGACTAACTCTGCAAATTCCAAAGAATAATTCTTTGTGATAGGGAAGGGAGCAAAAGCTATATTGTCTGCACCTGTTCACAAGTATGCAGGTCCAGGAGTTCCTGAAGGGGAGATTATAGGAGAGTGAGATGTATTTTAGAATAACTTTTAATTTAAAAAAAAAAAATTGTACTTCCACAACTGCCTTACTTTATATCGAGCTTGTTTAATCGGTGTTGGAAAGTGTGCATTTTGTGCAGAAAGGGAGTGTTAATGTTCAGTGGACTTGCATGATGATGCACCTTGAGTGTTTTTTTTCCTTTTGCTCGCTGTAGGGTCTTTGGGTATTGGCCAGCTTTTGAGAAAACCAGTGGATTCTCGGTTGGTGTCCCAGCCTCTGAGAATCACCTTCCTGAATCCCGCGTGGGGGGGTATTTAGAACACAGCTGGAAAATGGGATCAGTCAAAACCCAGTGCTCATGACTTACTATTTTGATCTTCGATCATGATGAACAGCCCCCTGCTCTGTTACTTTGGTAGGCTGCGACTCCACCAGTTTGGCACTTTGTTATAAATTAGTGCTACAGGACCTAGTACTTACTTCAGTGATGTTGGCTATGTCACGCTGCTCACCTAATGACCATCATTGAGTTTTTTTTTTGTTAGTCAGGATATTGTAGCTTTTCATACATCAAAAACGTCAAATTTGCTCCCCTCATGGACCACGAGAACCATGCAGACACTCCAGGTACAGTCCATGGAGATCCACTTTACTGATAAGACGCATTTTAGTGGAATGAATTTAATCTTTTTAGTGCAATACAGAGCCGCACTCGAGGAATCCCTTTCTGAGAAATGAAATAAGATTTTGACAAAAATGAAACATTTTGTCCAGGAGTTGCTTTTCTTTTGACCGAAACAGAAAGCTAATCTCAACAAACGTTGCATCCCACCTTCACGCAAGTGTGTTTAACCATGGCAATGATGTGGAAAATTCTGGTTTCAATACTTTGACTACATATCGCACAGTGTTTACTGTCTATTTTCGGCAGATACACGTCCCCGTGTTCAGCAATTCCCAAGTCCACAGCACCCCACCCCATTGCCACACAAAGGTCAAGAGCTACCACCAGGGTTTCACCATCTGGTTTGCATATATACTCCCGCTTCCCTCTTTCCTGCCCCCCCCCCCCCCCAACCCTATTTTCATCTGTGCGGCACAAATGTTTTTGAAACATGACAGATTTGGCTTTTTTGAAAGATCACTTCTCAGATGGTTGCAGGACCTAATAGAAAATTAATCTCCCGAATGTTGCCAAATTCTGGATTTTCCAATTGGTGTTATTTTAACGCCAGCAGCAACCCATTTTGAAACAGTTGGGGTAATGCCAGAAAGAAACGGGAACAGAAGTGGTGTCCAAAGAGACCACGTCCCAGAGAATATTAGCCATCACATGATAATGTGAGTAGGTCACCTTTTGCTGCATTGGCCACTGTCTTTGGATTGTTTTTGAATGCAATCACCTCTTTCAATGCCTGACTGCTGAGACAGGAGCTATAACATTGTTGGATACAACCTTTCCCTTCTAAACTTTGCAGCTCCAACTAATACAACATTAACTCATACCAGAGCTGTTGCTGTCTTTAACTCTACGTTAATGGAGAGTCACTGGGGGTCATTTTAAGTGATTCAGCAGGGAGTAAAATTAGGTGGGGTGTAGAGGCAGATTTATACTCTCACTCCAATGTTCTGATGGGCGAGTTGGGTTAAAATCACCCTCGAACCACGCTTTCCTTGTCCTCCACATACCTCTCATTGCAACATTGGAAGTTAATTTTATTTTTAAATGTAGAAGATTAAAATGCCTTAAATACTTATTCAAATCACATTTTAAAGCAATATCCAACATTCTTCATGTTAATCACATGCACTTTATTTAGGGAACTTAAAATTATTATATTTCTTGGGTGAGCTTAAATGAGAATGTTACAGCTGGTATCCTGCAAACTCGACTTCTCAAAAAGAAATTTAAATGGAACTTTCAGTGGGTTTATTTTACATAGTGCATTTAAAAAAATTAAGGGACAGATGAGTATTTGTACTAGAATTTTCTGTGTGAGAATTTGCTGTACATATGATTTAAAAATAAAATCATTTATATTGTCAGGATTCCTTTAGCAAAGTGTAAATAAATGTGATGTTCTAATAAATGGTGTACTGTTTTTATATGATGCTCCCAAATCAGGTTATTTGTGCCTCACTATGGATCTAAATATGGGGCATAATTTTACATTCAGATAGGGGTGGCTCACCCTCCTGATTGGCAGTAAAATAAATCCGGCCCTGGCATTACCAAAATGGGATGCAGGAGGCAAACGGGGTGTACGTCACAAGGGCAGATAGGAAGCATGGTTACCGTGATCCAAGGTGGATTGAGGCCAGAGGGACATATTGAGGAGTAGGAGGCTGTAGTTGAGCCTGCAGGCGAAGTCGGGAAAGTTTACAGTCCAATCACTTGAAGCACAGGTTTGAGCCAGTGATGGGTTGGGCTGTGAGGGGCTCGCTGGGAAGAGGAGGGGCCGTCACAGTGCAGGCTGCAGCAAACAAAGTCAAAGGTGTCATAGGTGTGGTGATATGCATCATCGTATATACACAAGGGGTTAATGTAAATACGCTACAACTAAGTAAACACTAGAGGGAGCACCGGAGATGTCATGATATGCAAACATGCAGCTAATGAACACTTAGAATAGGACACAACCAATGAGCAGTCAAGACACCCAGAGATAGCATTACCACAAGGGGGCATTACACAACCCATATAAAAGGACAGGGCACACATGCTCTGTCTCTTTCCACATCTAGAGAGTACATCAGGGTTGATCAGCAGCATCACACCCAGCACGTGGCTTCGAGCAGGCTGGTAAAGATAGACTGAGTTACTACAGCTAGATTAGCAGAGAGTTGAACTTATTTAAGAACTGTGTTAATAGTTCAATAAACAAGTTGAACTAATTTCATAGTCTGGAGCTTCCTTTGTCAAAGCATACATCAAGGAAGCAGCTTATGCTACACGAAGCAGCATAACAGAACATGATACCAGGAGTGCCTGTTAAATCTATTTAGTTCAACTCAAAAAGATCTGTGACAACCAACAACAGAACCCAGGCATGATGATCAAAATTCTGGTTCCTCAGCAACTCGGGTACCACGGCAATCTTAGTGCCAACTGGCGTGCATTCAAGCAAAGATTTTAGCTTTACATGGAAGCATCCAACCTAACTGGCGTGGCCGATGCTGAGAAGATTGCTCTTCTACTCACCATTGCGGGTGAACATGCAACAGAGCTCTTCAACTCCTTTAAGTACTCCAAAGGGCAGGACAGTACGCAATTCCAAACAGTCCTGGACAAATTTGAAAGCTACTGCAAGGTAAACACAAACGAAATCGATAAAACTGGCGGCAATACTCACCACGAGGCAGAGGTAGGGGTTGCAACAGAAGCAAACGGCAATTTTGATTGACAGCCATCTTGCGCTATTCAGCCAGCCTAGTCTGCACATGCGCAGTTCCCAAGAAGACGCGAACCGGCAAATCATCATCTTTTGTTTCGGAATTGTCATTGCGCTCTCTGTGTCCAAGGAAGAAATCATCGTCTTGAGTTGCTCCCATTGTGGAGTCTGTCAACGAGCTTGCTGTGGAGGCTTGTCTCGCTCTCTCTGTGGAGCCTGGCATCGTTCCCTGTGTGGAGTCGTGCAGTTTCTCACTGTGGAGTCAATCTGCGTGCTCTCAATGGAGACGTGCAGTGGTCTCGCTGTGGAGTCTTTCATCGCTCTCTGTGGAGTCGGGGACTCTTCGTAGTGCGTGGACCACCCTCTGTGTGGAGTCGGGAACTCTTTATGCGCGTGGACCACCGTCTGTGTGGAGTCGGGAACTCTTCGTGCTGTGTGGACCACCCTCTGTCCTAAACCAGGGGCTGGTTTAGCTCACTCAGCTAAATCGCTGGCTTTTAAAGAAGACCAAGCAGGCCAGCAGCACGGTTCGATTCCCGTACCAGCCTCCCCGGACAGGCGCCGGAATGTGGCGACTAGGGGCTTTTCACAGTAACTTCATTGAAGCCTACTCGTGACAATAAGCGATTTTCATTTTTTTTTTCATTAAGGATCGTGCTTTATTTTTTGCCTGCAGATTCTGGGTCTGTACCTGAATGTTACCCATCCATTCACAGCAGAGAACATATCACCACCTCTTGACATTCAATAGCATTACCATCGCTGAATCCCCCACAATCAAAATCCTAAGGGTTACCATTGATCAGAAACTGAACTGGACTAGCCATATTAATACTGTGGCTACCAGGGCAGGTCAAAGGCCTGGAATCCTATGGTGAGTAACTACCCCAAAGCCTGTCCACCATCTACAAGGCACAAGTCAGGAGTGTAATGGAATACTTCGCACTTGCTTGGATGAGTGCAGCTCCAATAACATTCAAGATGCACAACACCATCCAGGACAAGGTAGCTTGCTAGATTTCTACCCCTTCCACAAATATCCAAACCCTCCACTACCGACGAACATTTAAAAAAAAAAAAATAATTTTTATTGAAATCTTTTTGAAAAATATATATCAACAAAACAATACAATAATAACAATAATAAGAAGAAACACCCCCCGGCACCCGAAACAACGCATATAAAAAAACCCCCACCCCAACCCCACAAACAACAGAATAAATTAACAATAAGCAAATTAACTTAAACACTATCCCCCTAAACCCCCCCCCAGGTTGCTGCTGCTGCTGACCTAGTACCTTATCGTTGAGCCAGAAAGTTGAGGAAAGGCTGCCACCTCCTAAAGAACCCTTGTACCGACCCCCTCAGGGCGAATTTGACCCTCTCCAGCTTAATGAATCCCGCCATGTCATTAATCCAGGTCTCCACGCTTAGAGGTCTCGCATCTTTCCACTGCAGCAAGATCCTCCGCCGGGCTACTAGGAACGCAAAGGCCAAGACATTGGCCTCTTTCGCCTCCTGCACTCCCGGCTCCACCCCAACCCCAAATATCGCGAGTCCCGAACCTGGCTTGACCCTGGATCCCACCACCCTCTACACCGTCCCCGCCACCCCCTTCCAGAACTCCTCCAGTGCCGGGCATGCCCAGAACATATGGGCATGGTTCGCTGGACTCCCTGAACACCTGACGCACCTGTCTTCGCCCCCAAAGAACCTGCTAATCCTAGATCCGGACATGTGGGCCCGGTGCAGCACCTTGAACTGGATGAGACTAAGCCTCGCACATGAAGAGGAGGAGTTCACCCTCTCCAGGGCGTCCGACCATGTCCCCTCCTCAATCTGCTCCCCCAGTTCCACTTCCTACTTAGCCTTCAGCTCCTCTACCGACGCCTCCTCCACCTCCTGCATTACCTGGTAGATGTCAGACACCTTTCCATCCCCGACCCATACCCCCGAAAGCACCCTATCCCTTACCCCTCACGGGGGCAACAAAGGGAACCCCTCCACCTGTCGCCTAGCAAACGCCTTGACCTGAAGGTACCTAAACATATTCCCCGGGGGGAGCTCGAACTTCTCCTCCAGTTCACCAAGGTTCGCAAACCTCCCGTCAATGAACAGGTCTCCCAACTTCCTAATGCCCGCCCTGTGCCACCCCACGAACCCGCCATCCATGTTCCCTGTTCCCCCGCAGCGGGGCCTCCACCGAGCCCCCCCACTTCCCCCCCCCCCTGTGTCGCCTCCACTGCTCCCAGATTTTGAGGGTAGCCGCCACCACTGGGCTCGTAGTGTACCTCGTTGGAGGGAGCGGCAGCGGTGCCGTTACCAGTGCCTTCAGGCTCGTGCCTCCACAGGATGCCATCTCCATCCGTTTCCATGCTGCCCCCTCCCCATCCATTACCCACTTACGGAACATCGAGACGTTAGCCGCCCAATAGTACCCAGAGAGGTTGGGCAGCGCCAGCCCCCCTCTATCCCTGCCCCGCTCCAAAAAGACCCTCCTCACCCTCGAAGTCCCGTGCGCCCAAACAAATCCCAGAATGCTGCTGTTCACCCTCCTAAAAAAGGCCCTCGGAACAAAAATGGGGAGGCACTGAAACAAAAATAAAAACCTCGGGATCACCGTCATTTTAATGGACTGTACTCTACCCGCCAACGACAACGGCAGCCTGTCCCACCTTTTAAATTCCTCCACCATCTGCTCCACCAACCTAGTAAAATTGAGCTTATGCAGAGTCCCCCAGCTCCTAGCCACCTGAACCCCCAGGTACCTAAAACTCCTCACTGCCCTCTTTAGCGGGAGCCTACCAATCCCCTCCTCCTGATCTCCCCGGTGTACGACAAACAGCTCACTCTTGCCCAGGTTCATTTTATATCCCGAGAAACTCCCAAACTCAGCAAGAATCTCCATCACCTCCGGCATTCCCCCCAACGGGTCTGCTACATACAACAGCAAGTTGTCCGCATACAGCGACACTCGGTGCTCCTCCCCACCTCGCACCAAACCCCTCCACCTCCTCGACTCCCTGAGAGCCATGGCAAGAGACTCAATTGCCAGCGCAAAAAGTAAGGGGGACAGCGGGCACCCCTGCCTCCTCCTGAAGTACTCGGACCTCCTCCCATTTGTCGCTACACTCGCCATCGGGGCCTCGTACAGCAACCTCACCCATTTAATAAACCCCACCCCAAACCCGAACCTCTCCAACACCTCCCACAAGTACCCCCACTCAACCCTGTCAAAGGCCTTCTCCGCATCCAATGCCACTACAATCTCCGCCTCTCCTTCTGCCGCCGGCATCATTATCACATTTAGCAGCCTTCGCACGTTAGTGTTCAGCTGCCTTCCCTTCACAAAACCCGTCTAATCTTCATGTATCACCCCCGGCACCCAGTCCTCTATTCTAGTGGCCAAGATCTTCGCCAGCAACTTGGCGTCTACATTCAGCAGTGAAATCGGCCTGTATGAACCGCACTGCAAGGGGTCCTTATCACGCTTCAGGATCAGGGAGATTAATGCCCGAGACATCGTCGTGGGCAGAACACTCCCCTCCCATGCCTCATTAAAGGTCCTGACCAACAGGGGGCCCAGCAGGTCCGCATATTTCTTATAAAATTCAACCGGGAACCCATCCGGTCCCGGCACCTTCCCCGACTGCATGTGGCCAATCCCACTGACCAGCTCCTCCAACTCGATCGGCGCCCCCAGTCCCTCCACCTGCTCCTCCTGCACCCTTGGAAATCGCAGCCTGTCCAGAAAATTCTCCATTCCTCCTCCCACCGCTGGCGACTCCGACCGGTACAGTTCCCTATAGAAGTCACTAAAGACCTCATTGACCTCTGCCCCCTGCCACACCACAGTCCCATCTCTATCCTTCACTCCACCAATCTCTCTAGCCGCGTCCCGCTTACGCAGCTGGTGCGCCAGCATCCTGCTCGCCTTCTCTCCATACTCATAGACCGCTCCCTGCGCCTTCCTCCACTGTGTCTCCGCCTTTCTGGTGGTCAATAAATCAAACTTGGCCTGCAAGCTACGCCGCTTCCCCAGCAATCCCTCCTCCAGGGCCTCCGCGTATCTCCTATCTACCCTCAACAGCTCCCCCACCAGTCTCTCCCTCTCCCTCCTCTCCCCCTTCTCCCTATGGGCTCGGATGGAGATCAGCTCCCCCCTTCAGAGCCTCCCACACCATCCCCACCTGGACCTCCCCAGTATCATTGACTTCGAGGTACCTCTCGATACATCCCCAAACCCTCCTACACACCTCCTCATCAGCCAACAACCCCACGTCCAGACGCCAAAGCGGGCGTTGGTCCCGCGCCTCCCCCATCTCCAGATCCACCCAATGCGGAGCATGGTCCGAAATCGCGATAGCCGAATATTCGGCCTCCTCCACCCTCGGGACCAGTCCCCTGCTCAGAACAAAGAAATCAATGCGGGAATAAACCCTGTGCACATGGGAGAAAAAGGAGTACTCCCGAGCCCTCTGCCTCCTGAACCTCCAGGGATCCACTCCTCCCATCTGGTCCATAAATCCCCTCAATACCTTGGCCGCCGCTGGCCTCCTGCCTGTCCTTGAACTAGAACGATCCAGTAGGGGATCCAGCACCGTATTAAAGTCCCCCCCCCATGATCAAGCCCCCCACCTCCAGGCCAGGAATGCGGCCCAACATACGCCCCATGAAACCAGCATCATCCCAATTTGGGGCGTACACATTAACCAACACCACCCTCTCCCCCTGCAGCTTACCGCTCACCATCACATATCTGCCGCCACTATCAGCCACAACCTCAGATGCCTCAAACGCCACCCTCTTCCCCACCAGGATCGTCACCCCCCAGTTCTTCGAGTCGAGCCCTGAGTGGAAAACCTGCCCCACCCACCCCTTCCTCAGACGGACTTGGTCCGCCACCTTCAGGTGGGTCTTCTGGAGCATGGCCACGTCCACCTTCAGCTCCTTCAGATGTGAAAACACCCGGGCCCGCTTAACCGGCCCATTCAACCCCCTCACGTTCCACGTAATCAGCCGGATCAGGGGGCACCCCGCCCCCCTCCCCCATCGACTAGCCATAACCCATCGACTGCTCGCCCCTGGCCATCACCCATTCGGCCCGTTTCCCACGGCGATAGAGCACTACCGACGAACATTAGCAACAGTGTTTCCTATCTACAGGATGCACTGCAGCAACTTTGGCAGCAACTCGCCAAAGTACCTGAGGCATCACCTTCCAAATCCATGACCACTACCATCTAAAAGGACAAGAGCAGCAGATACCTGGGAACCCCACCACCTGGAGGTTCACTCACCAAATATATTGCTGTTCCTTCACTGTCGTTGGGGCAACATCCTGGAACTCTCTCCCTAACAGCACAGTGGATGTATCTACACCTCACTTCAAGAACGCAGCTCACCACCATGTTCAGTAGGCCAACCAAGGATGGTGTTCTTGAAAATACAGAAAAATGTGTCATTTGAAACATGGAAGTCTGGCAATATCTGGTTTGAGAGGGTACAGGGAAAGATCCCACAAAAGATTAATAGCAGCTGCAAAGAGCAGGGTTGTAAAATGCAGATTCTTGCTCACAAACAGGCTTAGCAAACACACAGGTTTCATGTGGTAAGCTAAAACAATGGCTCACACCTTCATGGAATGTAACTATCTCAGGAAGCATCTGAAAAAGCATGGATGAGAGTTTCAATTGCATTAAGTGACGAATGTCTTTCAAGTCATAACCAAGTTAAATTTTAGCATACAGCTAAAAGCAAAGTTTCACACCTTAATTGAAATAAACTCTCTTAGTAAACAGCTGGAAAGGATGGAAGATGCCCAGTCGAATTTGGTGTCAATTTTAAAGTGTAAAATTCTACGAACATCAAGTCAATTAAAAGAAAACTGGAGACGACCTGTCTACGAGAAACATCATTTAAGTCAAAATCAAAGGCAAAGTTATGAGCTGGGGACAATTGGAAAATTAAACGATTCGAAATCACAGAAATAAAAGTTAACTATTGAAACCAAAGCATTTTTTAATCAGATCTGAGAGGAGATGATATGCCCAAAATGAATAATTAGTTGTAGTAAGATGTTTACATCAAAGATACTTTTAAACTATCAAAGTGAAACAAGCTCATTTACAATAAAGTCGTTAAAACTTAATAACTCTTCGAAAGAGAATATAAACCCAGAGGACAGAGGACAGGACAAAGGGCAACAGCAACAGTAGAGAAGGGGAGGAGAACTCAGAGAGAGAGAGAGAGAGAGAGAGCTCGGTCATGGGAAAGACAAGGCAAGCAGCCGAGTTTAAACAGTTATACATCTAAGGAAGACTAGAATTTAAACAGGAGTCAGAGTCAGCTTAGAGATAGCTAGCAGAGCCAGCTCTCACAGCTCGGTGCATGGGAAAGACAGGACACAGCAACCAAGTCCACCAGCGAATACAATTCAAGAAGACCAGGATTTTAAGAAGATTGAGTGTCGTGGGCCTGAAGGTTTCTACAACCAACCAGCAGCATCCAGAAGCAAGATCTTTTTACCTTTCTGTAAAGGAAGTGTTTGCAGCTTTTAAAAGAAAAAATATAATAATAAAAATAACTTAACCTGAAAAAGTGGTTATTAGCTTACTTCACTTCCTTAATAACGCAGGACCCAGGACATCGATGCTATTAAGGGGTAAGTAGGTAAAATTCTTCGGTGAAGGCATGGGTTATACCGGGGGATAACTTGAAAAGATAGTTTGACCTGAATAGCACCCACAGAAGCCTGCATTGGAGTCAGGGAGTGAGAATCCCTGTTCACCATTTAGAATATCGACCTTTTTTTTGGTATAGGGGGAATTCTAAGAATAGTGGTGAGTTTTAACTTCAATGGGCAATAAATAAATGCTGCCCGAATCAGCGACTCCCATATCCCATAAATGTATTTTTTAAAAGTGTGTCATGGTGTCTACTTTCTCCTCAACTGCAATTTTCAAAAAAATGTTCATGGGGTGTGGGCTTCGCTGGCTGGGCCAGTGTTTATTGCCCATCCCTAATTGCCATTATTTAGAGTCACATATAGGTCAGACCAGACCAGGTAAGGATGGCAGGTTTTGGATTTCCTTACCTAAAGGACATTAGTCCTTAAGGATAGAATTTCCCAACAATCAACAGTGGTTTCATGGTCAGATTTTCAACTCTACCGAATTCAAATTTCCCCATCTGCCATGGCGGGATTCAAACCCAGTTCCCCAGAGCATCACTCTCGGGTCTCTAGATTACCAGTCATAGATTTAAAGAATTTCATAGAATTTACAGTGCAGAAGGAGGCCATTTGGCCCATCAAGTCTGCACCGGCACCTGGAAAGAGCACCCTACCCAAGGTCAACACCTCCACCCTATCCCCATAACCCAGTCCAGTGATATTACCACTTCGCCACCACCTCCCCATAATTGTATTTTTGAACATTAAAGCCATACTATACCCCTTGTGTTTTAAAGGAATTTACACATTTTAAAAGGTGATTTTTGATTGTTGCTTAATCGGATCGTACATTGTGGGCTCTTCTGCTTAGGTTTGTATTTGTGAAAATGAGCAAGCAGATTTTTATAAACTTTACAAAGTCATAATCAAATGTCACAAATTTATTTCCTTTCTTTAAGCCACAGTATGTGTTCTCATAAGTTTGCAGGCGGGAGAGAATAACATTGTTGTGAAATTGTGCTTCACAACTGTGTTTTTTATGATGCTATTATTACACAGTTGGTAAAATTGAAGGCTCGGTTACATGAGGAAAATGGGCACTGTGTGTGTTTGTAAAGAGATGTGGCGTGTCCTGGGTAAGCGAGCAATGGGAATGGCATTTCTAAAACAAGCAACATTCATTACTTTGAATCCCAAAGAACAAAGAACAAAAAAAGTACAGCACAGGAACAGGCCCTTCGGCCCTCCAAGCCCGCGCCGACCATGCTGCCCGGCTAAACTACAATCTTCTGCACTTCCTGGGTCCGTATCCCTCTATTCCCATCCTATTCATGTATTTGTCAAGATGCCCCTTAAACGTCACTATCGTCCCTGCTTCCACCACCTCCTCTGGCAGCGAGTTCCGGGCACCCACTACCCTCTGTGTAAAACAAAACTTGCCTCTATACAGCTGCAACATGACTTGCCAATTTTTATACCCAGAACGGGAGCCTCTCAGTTCTCAGCAGTGTGTAACAGTGGACGATGTATTTCTTAATTGCAAATGTAACTTTTCGAATTGCGGTCGCCGCAACTTGTTACTTGTTCTGGCAGTACCGTACTTGCACTATTTACCATCTCGCATTCAGAGAAGACGTAAGCTTTTCAAACAAGGCAATTATTCAAACAGGCATGTTTTTACAAGTGATGAAGCACTGAGCTATTTGTGTATTTTCTTGACTTCAGTCTTTGAGTCCTGGCAGGGGTGGGGGGGGGGGGGGAGTCGGGGGGCGGGGCGGGGGTGGCGGTGGTGGTGCTCAAAACTGAAGCTGAGCACAGGGCCCCACTAACTGTAAATCCGCCACTGGTTCCTACTGTTGCGGGTGACCATCTGATGCATGTGATACTAAAGGTCACAGGAGTGGGGAGGCAGCGGTTCAGCGGGATTGTCACTGGGCGAGTAACCCAGGGGCCCAGGCCAGGATCTGAGGACAAGGGTTCAAATCCCGCAGATGGTGAAATTTGAATTAAATAAAAGTCTCACGACCATGAAACCATTGTCGATTGTCATAAAAACTCATGTGGTTCACGTGTGTCCTTCAGGGCAGGAAATCTACCATCCTTACCTGGTCTGACTTACATGTGACTCCAGATCCACAGCAATGTTGTTCACTCTCAAATGCCTTCTGAAATGGAGGGCAATTAGGGATGCCCACGTCCTGAAATGAATAAATAAAGCCTAATCCTTCCAAGGATCAGCAGGGGATCTGTGCAGTGTCTCGTAATCTCCAACCACTAGTGACGGAGGTACTACTTTTTTTTAAAAAATGTACTACTTTTTACCCATCATTAATTTTGGAACCAAAGTGATTTTCTCAACGTGTTAAACATTTAAAAAAAAATTTAGAGTACCCAATTTTTTTCCAATTAAGGGGCAATTTAATGTGCTCATCTTTGGGTTGTGGGGGTGAAACCCACGCGGACACGGGGAGAATGGGCAAACTCCACACGGACAGTGACCCAGAGCCGGGATCGAACCTGGGACCTCGGCGCTGTGAGGCAACAGGGCTAACCCACTACGCCACCGTGCTGCCCGTGATGGAGGTACTGTTGACCTACACCACTGATAATGACAGCCAGGTGGTTGTTCTGATGAAAGGCTATCATCCTGAAACATTGGGTGTGATTTTCCTCTCCTGCCAGAGTCAATATTGCCAGTTCCCCGGTGACGAGGAAGGTGAGCCATGCAAAAGCCCAGAGACAGTGTCAAGATCAGAAGATGCTACCGTCAGCCAAAGGCTCACCGCATCTGCCGCAGGAATATGCACCATTGGGTGCCAGAAAATCCCACAATTACTCCTCTTCTATCTCCACTAATGTTGCCTGAGCTGCTGAGTATTTTCTGTTTTTGTTCCAGATTCCCAGCATGCACAACAGACCTTTGATTTTGAGTATGTGAGTGTAAGAGGCTTTGAAGCTATTGTGGCTTCGCCAGAGCGGTCTAGGTATCAGCAGCCCATCTTGAGCATGCTGATACACTGCTCAATGATGCTCCTGGTTGCTGCATGTGTCTCATTGTAAGGGGTCTCTGTGTTGGTCTGGCATCAATAGCTGTCAGCTCTCATCACACATACTCCCCGCGTTGGAGATTGCTACTGCCTCCCGAAAATACACAAGGCCAACACATCAGGCTGGCCTATCGTACCAGGCAATGGGACCCTGTGTGAGAACCTCTCTGGCTACATCAAGGGCATCTTGAAACTCATCGTACAAGGAAGGCCCAGCTTCTGTCGCGACACGACGGACCTCTTACAGAAACCCAGCACCCATGGGTCAGTTGAACCAGGAATGTTCCTCGTCATAATGGATGTCTCGGCACTCTACACCAGCATCCCCCATGACGGCGGCATTGCTGCAACAGCCTCAGTCCTCAACACCGACAACTGCCAATTTCCAGACGCAATTCTGCAACTCATCTGCTTCATTCTGGATCACAACGTCTTCACCTTCGACAACAAGTTCTTCATCCAGACACACGGAACAGCAATGGGGACCATATTCGCACCTCAATATGCCAACATCTTCATGCACAAGTTTGAACAAGACCTCTTCACCGCACAGGACCTTCAACTGATGTTGTTCTGCAGATACATCGATGACAGTTTTTTCCTTTGGACCCACGGTGAAGAATCACTGAAACTACTACACGATGACCTCAATAAGTTCCATCCCACCATCAGACTCACCATGGACTATTCTCCAAAATCGGTTGGAGAATTGGACACACTCATCTCCATCAAGGACGGTCACCTCAGCACTTCGCTTTACCGCAAGCCCACGAATAACCTCACAATGTTCCACTTCTCCAGCTTCCACTCTAAACACATTAAAGAAGCCATCCCATATGGACAAGCCCTCCATATACAAAGTATCTGCTCAGACGTGGGGGAGCGTATTAGACCTACAGATGCTGAAAGATGCTCTCGTGCGAACGGGATATGGCGCTCGACTCATCAATTGACAGTTCCAATGCACCACAGCAAGAAAATCGCACTGGCCTCATCACAATACAAACACGGGACACAACCGACAGAGTACCCTTCATCATACAGTATTTCCCCGGAGCGGAGAAACTACAACATCGTCTTCGCAGCCTTCAACACATCATCGATGAAGATGAACATCTTGCCAAGGTCATCCCCACACCTCCACTACTTGCCTTCAAACAACAGCGCAACTTCAAACAAACCATTGTTTGCAGCAAACTACCCAGCCTTCAGAACAGCGACCACGATACCACACAACCCTGCCATGGCAATCTCTGCAAGACGTGCCAGATCATCGATATGGGTACCACCATTACACGTGAGAACACCACCCACCAGGTATGCAGTACATACTCGTGTGACTCGGCCAACGTTGTCTACCTCATACGCTGCAGGAAAGGATGTCCCGAAACATGGTACATTGGCGAGACCATGCAGACGCTGCGACAACGGATGAACGGACATCGCATGACAATCACCAGGCAGGAATCTTCCCTTCCAGTGGGGGAACACTTCAGCAGGCAAGGGCATTCAGCCTCTGGTCTCCAAGGCAGCCTTCAGGACGCGCGGCAACGCAGAACCGCCGAACAGAAACTTATAGCCAAGTTCCGCACATGTGAGTACGGCCTCAACCGGGACCTTGGATTCATGTCGCATTACATTCACCCCCCACCATCTGGCCTGGGCTTGCGAAATCGTAATAACTGTCCTGGCCTGAGACAATTCACACCTCTTTAACCTGGGATTACCCCTCTCTCTGGATCTGTAACGACTTATTTACCTGCAAATGCTCGCATTCAAAGCGTTGTCTTGCATCTTTTACTTTGTCCATATATATGTTTCTGGAATCTACCTCTTCATTCACCTGAGGAAGGAGCAGTGCACCGAAAGCTAGTGTTTGAAACAAACCTGTTGGACTTTAACCTGGTGTTGTAAAACTTCTTGCCAGTTTCTACCTGACCACTTCAAAATCACTCAACCGTGAAGAGAGGTGATTGGAAAGTACTTAATTCTGTTTAGAACATAGAACATACATAGAACATACATAGAACACAGTGCAGAAGGAGGCCATTCGGCCCATCAAGTCCACACTGACCCACTTAAGCCCTCACTTCCACCCTATCCCTGCAACCCAATCACTCCTCCGAACCTTTTTTGGTCGCTAAGGGCAATTTATCATGGCCAATCCACCTAACCTGCACGTCTTTGGACTGAGGGAGGAAACCTACGCAGACGCAGGGAGAACGTGAAGACAGCACAGATAGTGACCCAGCATGGAATCGAACCTGGGACCCTGGCGCTGTGAAGCCACAGTGCTAATCACTTGTGCTACTGGGCTGCCCAGTCGGGTGGTTTGAAGTGCTCCAGGAGCTGTCAAACAAATCTTGATGTTTATAAGCATTGCAGTTAGACCACTTCAAAGTGACTTGACCGTGGAGATGAATGAAACAATACTGACACTTGAGGGAGTATGGAACCTGTCAATCACAGCCTAGTAAAGTCAATTTGAAAGAGAAATGAATGAATGGCTTGCAGATCAAAGATCTGAGGGGTTTAAACCCAGCTGAGTAGTTTTCTCCTTCCATTGACTGGTGCTGCTTTCTGCATCTGAGTCAGCAGGTGCATTACCCAGATGAGTTTTAAAGCAGTGCTTTATTTTCACTGTCTGTCTGGACTGCAAGGGTCTCACTTCTGGCGGGGGAGGGAGTTCCTGGGGGGGGGGGTTCCTGACGGGGGCCAGCCTATCTTCTGGGGCTTTCCTGGCAAAGGTCTCTCATCTGGGAGGTGTGTGGGGGAGGGGTCTCCTTATTTCAGGGGTCTCTGTGGGAGATCTCTTTATTTAGGGGTCTCCTTATTGAGCTGGTCTCTAGTGGTGGAGGTCTGGTGGGAGTGAGGTGGGAAGGTTGTGGGGCGATGGGGGAGGAGGCCCTCTGGCGGACTTTGTGGGCAACTGCCTTAAAGAATTACCCCCTTGGCCCACCAGGAGGTCCACCGTGTCAGGGCCATGTTTGTTAGGACCAGTAGTAATTTTTGCCTATGTGATTCCCAGTCCAGAGGACTGGAGAATAACATGGGCCCGGAAAATATGGTGCCTGGCCCATTAGGTGGTTGCAAATGGATCCATTTGCATCATTCCGCTGGTGCGCGACATGGACCTCGACCCCGATGCCGGTGGGTGGCCGAGCATCTCCGACGCTGGATTCTCTGCCCCATCAGTAACTCCCAGCTGGAGAATTCAGCTCAGAGTTCTTGAATACTTTTTAAGGTGGAGCTAGGTAGATTCTTGACTAACAAGGGAGTGAATGTTTGAGGTAGGCAGATCAGACATGACCTTTCTGAATGGCGGAGCAGGGTTGCTGGGCTGAGTGGCCTATTCTTGCTCCTAATTTGTAAGTTTGTATGTATGTAACAAGAAGCTTGACACGATCGGGACAAAGCAGCCCAACTGATGGGCACCCCATCCACCACCTCCAGCATTCACGCTCTCTACCACCAAGGAACAATGGCAGCCGTGTCCACCATCTTCACGATGCACTGCAGCAACTCACCAAGGCGCCTTTGACAACCCCTTCCAAACCCACGACCACTACCATCTAGAAGTACAAAGGCAGCAAACACATTGGAACATCACTACCTGCATATTCCCCTCCAAGCTGCACACCATTGTGACTTGGAAATATATCGCCATTTGTTCACTGTCGCTAGGTCAAAATCCTGGAACACGCTCCCTAACTAGGTGTATCTACAACACAGGGACTGCAACAGTTTAAGAAGGCCACTCACCACCACCTTCGGAAGGGCAATTAGGGATGGGCAACAATGCATTCTCAGTAGGTGACGCACACATATCTTGACTAAAAAGGGCTTCAATTAGTTTTTTTTAATCGACCAAAAAGACCAATTGATAACATTTTTAGGATGCAAAGTTTCTCTGATCATCCTGGTACTGAAACAATCTCATCCTCAAAAGACATTAAAATCCGAAACTTCTCCAATGAAAAAAAATCTTAACTGCAGTCTCCACCTTGTGGCCCAAAGAGAATTGCATTTTTATAGACGTTGCAACACCAGACCCAACTAATAAAGCTCAGCGACTTCAGTAAGAATTCACTTGGCCAATGGAACGAAAAATGATGAGGTAAAGTATCGTGACACAATGGGTGGGATTTCCAGTGGGGGAGATCTATCGGTCCAGGCGATGTCAATGGGCATGTCGCCTGGAAACCAGTGCGCCGGATTTGGACCGGAATTTCCTGCCCGCGTGAACAGCTGTTACATCCCACCCAATGTCACAGTTAGCATGCAGTGTGATTATTACAATTTATTTGATACACAGTTCATGGTACAACTGACATAATTTAAATATTACTCCAGATGTTGACCACTACACAATGTGACAGTGACAACAGCTGTATCCACTACAGATTAATTATATTAACCTATTCATGGGCAGCACGATGGCGCAGTGGTTAGCACTGCACCTCACGGCGCTGAGGTACCAGGTTCAATCCCGGCTCCGGGTCACTGTCCGTGTGGAGTTTGCACATTCTCCCTGTGTTTGCGTGGGTTTTGCCCCCAGAACCCAAAAATGTACAGGGTAGGTGGATTGGCCACGCTAAATTGCCCCTTAATTGGAAAAAATCAATTGGGTACTCTAAATTTTTTTTAAAATATTAATCTGTTCATTGCCAATATTTTGCTTTTCTTTTGCTCTTCGATAAATAATTTGTTAATTAAAATATTTCTGGCATCATTTGTAGCATCTCACTTGTAAGATTATCCAAGAGCAGACAGCTTAATGTGCAAAAGTGTGAATCCTTTAAGCAGTTCTTCTCCACCTCCAGTGGATGGTTATAAACGGGAGTGGTTCTGGTTGAAGTAAATTAGCAGCTCATAGTTATGGTGGGGAACAGCATAGTGCAGCCACGCTGCATCTGCAGGTTGTGCAAAGATAGTTTTACCTCATAAGGATGGTGTAGTCATAGTGTGCAGAGGTCCCCAGCATCACAGATGTCAACCTTTAGCCAATACATTTCATTCCACGTGATATCAAGAAATGGCTGAAGGCACTGGACACTGCAAAGGCTATGGGGGCCTGACAATATTCCAGCAATAGAACTGATAGACTTGTGCTCCAGAACGTGCCACGCTCCAAGCCAAGCTGCTCCAGTACAGCTACAACATTGGCATCTACCCGGCAATGTGGAAAATTGCCCAGGTGTGTCCTGACCACAAGAAACACGACAAATCCAACCCTGCCAATTACCACCCGAGAATATGACCATAGAACACAGAACATTACAGCGCAGTACAGGCCCTTCGGCCCTCGATGTCGCGACGACCTGTGAAACCACTCTAAAGCCCATCTACACTATTCCCTTCTCGTCCATATGTTTATCCAATGACCATTTAAATGCCCTTAATGTTGGCGAGTCCACTACTGTTGCAGGCAGGGCATTCCACGCCCTTACTACTCTCTGAGTAAAGAACCTACCTCTGACATCTGTCCTATATCTATCTCCCCTCAATTTAAAGCTATGTCCCCTCCTGCTAGCCATCATCATCTGAGGAAAAAGGCCATCACTGTCCACCCTATCTAATCCTCTGATCATCTTGTATGCCTCAATTAAGTAACCTCTTAACCTTCTTCACTCTAACAAAAACAGCCTTAAGTCGCTCAGCCTTACCTCATAAGATCTTCCCTCCAGACCAGGCAATATCCTGGTTAATCTCCTCTGCACCCTTTCCAATGCTTCCACATCCTTCCAATACTGCGCCGACCAGAATTATACGCAATGCCCCAAATGCGGCCGCACCAGAGTTTTGTACAGCTGCAACATGACCTCATGGCTCCGAAACTCAATCCCTCTATCAATAAATGCGGACACACCGTATGCCTTCTTAACAACCCTATCAACCTGGGTGGCAGCTTTCAGGGATCCATGTACATGGACACCGAGATCTCTCTGCTCATCCACACTACCAAGAATCTTACCATTAGCCCAGTACTCTGTCTTCCTGTTACTCCTTCCAAAATGAATCACCTCACAGTTTTCTGCATTAAACTCCATTTGCCACCTCTCAGCCCAGCTATGCAGCTTATCTATGTCCCTCTGTTACCTGCAACATCCGTCCGCACTGTCCACAACTCAACTTCAGTGTCATCTGCAAATTTACTCACCCATCCTTCTACGCCCTCCTCCAGGTCATTTAGAAAAATGACAAACAGCAGTAGCTCCAAAACAGATCCTGGTGGCACACCACTAGTAACTGAACTCCAGGCTGAACATTTCCTATCAACCACCACCCTCTGTCTTCCTACAGCGAGCCAATTTCTGATCCAAACTGCTAAATCACCCTGAATCCCATGCCTCCGTATTTTTTGCACTAGCCTACCGTGGAGAACCTTATCAAATGCTTTACTGAAATCCATATACACCACATCAACTGCTTTACCCTCGTCCACCTATTTGGTTACCTTCTCAAAGAACTCAATAAGGTTTGTGGGTACAACCTACCCTTCACAAAACCGTGTTGACTATCCCTAATCAAATTATTCCTTTCTAGATAATTATAAATCCTATCCCTTATAAACCTTTCCAAGAGGTTGCCCACAACAAAAGTAAGGCCCACTGGTCTATAGTTACCGGGGTTGTCTCTACTCCCCTTCTTGAACAAGGGGACAACATTTGCTATCCTCCAGTCTTCTGGCACTATTCCTGTAGACAATGACGACATAAAGATCAAAGCCAAAGGCTCAGCAATCTCCTCCCTAGCTTCCCAGAGAATCCTCGGATAAGTTCCATCCGGCCCAGGGGACTTATCTATTTTCACTTTCCAGAATTGCTATCACCTCCTCCTTATGAACCTCAAGCCCTTCTAGTCGACTAGCCTGTATCCCAGTATTCTCCTCGACAACATTGTCTTTTTCCTGCATGAATACTGATGAAAAATATTCATTTAGCAACTCTCCTATCTCCTCGGACTCCACGCACAACTTCCCACAACTGTCCTTGACTGGCCCTACTCTTACCCTAGTCATTCTTTTATTCCTGACATACCTATAGAAAGCTTTAGGGTTATCCTTGATCCTACCTGCCAAAGACTTCTCATGTCCCCTCCTGGCTCTTCTTAGCTCTCTCTTTGGTTCCTTCCTAGCTGACTTGTAACTCTTGAGCGCCCTAACTGAAACTTCATGTCTCACCTTTGCATAAGCCTCCTTCTTCCTCTTGACAAGTGATTCAACTACTTTAGTAAACCACGGTTCCCTCGCTCGAACACTTCCTCCCTGCCTGACAGGTACATACTTATCAAGGACACGCAGTAGCTGTTCCTTGAACGAGCTCCACATTTCAATTGTGCCCATCCCCTGCAGTTTCCTCCCCCATCCTATGCATCCTAAGTCTTGCCTCATTGCATCATAATTGCCTTTCCCACAGCTATAACTCTTGCCCTGCGGTATATACCTGTCCCTTTCCATCGCTAAAGTAAACGTAACTGAATTGTGGTCACTATCACCAAAGTGCTCACCTACCTCCAAATCTAGCACCTGTCCTGGTTCATTACCCAGTACCAAATCCACTGTGGCCTCGCCTCTTGCTGGCCTATCTACATACTGTGTCAGGAAACCCTCCTGCACAGATTGAACAAAAACAGACCCATCTAAAGTACTCAATCTATAGCGTTTCCAGTCAATATTTGGAAAGTTAAAGTCCCCCATAACAACTACCCTGTTACTTTTGCTCCTATCCAGAATCATCTTTGCAATCCTTTCCTCTACATCTCTGGAACTTTTTGGAGGCCTATAGAAAACTCCCAACAGGGTGACCTCACCTTTCCTGTTTCTAACCTCAGCCCATACTACTTCAGTAGACAAGTCCTCATCAAACGTCCTTTCTGCCACCGTAATACTGTCCTTGACTAACAATGCCACCCCTCCCCCTCTTTTACCAGCTTCCCTGAGCTTACTGAAATATCTAAACTCCGGAACCTGCAACAACCATTCCTGTCCCTGCTCTAGCCATGTCTCCTAAATGGCCACAACATCGAAGTCCCAGGTACCAACCCATGCTGCAAGTTCACCCATCTTATTCCGGAGGCTCTTGGCATTGACGTAGACACACTTTAAACTATCTTCCTGCCTGCTGGTACACTCCTGCAACTCATGACCTCACTACTCTCAACCTCCTGTATACTGGAGCTACAATTCAGGTTCCCAACCCCTTCTGAATTAGTTTAAACCCTCCCGAAGAGCATTAGCAAATATCCCCCCCCCCCCCCCCACCCAGGATATTGGTACCCCTGTGGTCCAGGTGTGGACCATCCTGTTTGTAGAGGTCCCACCTACCCCAGAATGAGCCCCCATTATCCAGGAAACCAAAACCCTCCCTCCTGCACCATCCCTGTAGCCACTGCTCCCTCTCCCTATTCCTCGTCTCGCTAGCACGTGGCACGGGTAATAACACAGAGATAATAACTCTGTTTATCTATCAGTCTACTCTCCATCATCAGCAAAGTGATGGAAGGAGGCATCAACAAAATCAAGGGGCACTTACTCTGCAATAACCTATTCACAGACACTCAGTTTGGGTTCTACCAGGGTCATTCGGCTTCTGACCTCATTATATCCTTGATTCAAATATAGACAAAAGAGCTGAATGCCAGAGGTGAGGTGAGGTGAGAGTGACTGCCTTTGACATCAAGGCAGCATTTGACCGAGTATGGCATCAAGGAGCCATAGCTAAACTGGAGTCGATGGGAATCAAGGGGGAAACTTCCCAATGATTGAGTCATACCTGGCACAAAGGAAGATGGTTGTGGTTGTTGGAGGTCAATCATCTCAGCTCCAGGACATCACTGCAGGAGCTCCTTTCATGATTCCTCAGACAATGAAGCAGTCCATGGCCAAATGCAGCAAGACCTGGACAATAGCCAGGCTTAGAATATAAAGTGGCAAATTACATTTGTGCCACACAAGTGCCAGGCAAAGACCATCTCTTCCAAGAGAGGATCTAACCATTGTCCCTTGACATTCAATGGCACTACCATTGCTGAATCCTCCACAATCAACATCCTGGAGGTTACCATTGATCAGGAACTGAACTGGAATAACCAACTGTGGCTACCTGGGTAGGTCAAATGCCAGGAGTCCTACGCGAGTAACTCATCTCCTGACCTCCCACAAAGCCTGTCCACCATACACAAGGCACAAGTCAGGAGTGTAATGTAACACTCTCCACTTGCTTGGATGAGTGTAGCTCCAACAACTCAAGAAGCTCGACACCATCCAGAACAAAGCAGCCCACTTGATTGCTCCCTCTTCCACAAGCATTCAAACCCTCCACCATTGACGAACAGTGTTAGTTGTGTATACCAGTGACAAGATGCACTGCAGTAACTCGCCAAGGCTCCTTAGACGGCACTTTCCAACCCACAACCACTACCATCTAGAAGGGCAAGAGCAGAAGATACCTGGGAACCCCACCACCTGGAAGTTCCCCTGTAACTCACTCACCACACTGACTTGGAAATATATCGCCGTTCCTTCACTGTCGAGGGGGCAAAATTCTGGAACACCTTCCCTAACTCCTTATGGGTGTACCTCACTTTAGAAACTGCAGTAGTTCAAGAAGGCTGCTCGCACCACCTTCTGAAGGGCAAATAGGGATGGGCAATAAATGCTGGCCTAACCAGGGACACCCACACCCTATAAATGAATAAATAGAAAATACTGCCCGCGTCTCAGGTGAACCTGAGCAGAGAGAGGCTGCCTGGTTAAACAACATCACTGCACTTTACTTCAGAATCAATTCAGCCCATAACACCTTATTTATATTCCACCAGGTTATCAACAATGCAAAGCTGCGTGAATTCACACCAACACTAAAGCTGGAGAGCAAATCTACCAAAAGATGCAGAAACAATGACTGAAAGGTTACTTGATCCGAAGAAACATTTCAAAACCTCCCTGTGCAACATGGAGGAAACTGAGCCTTTAATTGAATGTTTTCAATAGGTTATTCAAGAAGCTTTTATGTTTTTTTCTTCTCTGTATATCCTGGGAAAGAATCAAAGACAGAGTTAGGTTACAAGAGGAATGAGTTTCAATGGTTCCAGAAAAGTGAAGGCTGGCGGATGACCTAATAGAAATTTTTAAAATTAAGGAAGGGCTTTATTGGATAGATTTAGGGACGATTATGTAGAGTACAAAATTATGTGTCATTAAATATAAAGATTCCGAAAAGCTTGTTTATGTAGAGCACGATAAGTATGTGGAGCTCTCTAACACAAGGAGCAATTGAGGTGAATCGGAGAAGCTCAATAAGTTCAAGAGGAGCGAGAAATTAATTAGAAAGATATGTTGAGAGGATTAAATGATGGAGGGTGTATTAATTCTTGTGGCTGAATAAAGCTCGTAGTCTTAAAGTTGAAGTACATGCTTTATTGTGTAAGTTCATTCTCTCTCCAGAGCTTATACTAGATGTCACATCTGAGCTGTCTGCCTGTGTCCTGCTCAGTACCTGCTGTTCCTGTGAAGAGTGCCCCCCTGACTTCCTGTCTCGCTATTATATACATCTCTTGTGTTCCCTCTAGTGGTTACTTAGTTATAGTGTATTAACATTAACCCCTTGTGTATATAGAGCGATGCATATCACTACATCCCCCTTTTTTTCTTTTTACATATTTTCTGTACTTTGTTAAGAAAATTGTACAAAACAGGTAGATAAATGACGATATGTACAAGTTGTGATGATATTGGTGATTATACAAAGTCAATTAATATTTATGAGTCCAATTTTAATAAAATCATTTATGAGTCCAAACTTTATGAATTTATTCGGATGAGTTTTTTTTTCTTCTGCTGTTGTTGACGTGGTGATGTTAATATTGTAATTTATTTGTGAATGTCATCAGTATTCTTGTGGTTAAGTAACCAACAAGTCATCATGAGGTGTTCAAATGGTCAAACCACTCATGTTGACTGATGTGGACTTTTTTGTGTGCTTATGGTAGGGATTTAGTGTGTCCTTTGCCTTAGAAATTGTGTTGCTTCTTTGTTTTGGAGCAAATATGAACTCGTGAAATTCATTGTCATGACATTTGTTTTGTGTGAACAATGTCCATGCTATGTTTGAAATCTTGCCATTGTTTTGGACTGTTCTGTAACAGTGTGCAGGGTTGTACCATGTTGTGCAGGTTGTTGTTTCATTGTTGTTGTTGTTGTTCTTGTTGTTGTTTTTGTCATTGTTCTTGTCATTTGCGTTGTGCTTAATGACTGTTCCTTGTGGATAATTTGAGTCATTCTCAAAGTTATTGGTATCTATGTCCTTTGTGTAACCTGAAGTTTCATTGAGCTTTTCGACTTGAGGTATGTGTGAAGGATCTGATGTTGCATTGATCTTGGTGACTTCAGTCATTTGTGGTTGATTTTATTCCTCGTTGGTTCCTTGGTGCTCCTCTTCTGGAGTCATTCCTGGTTGATTTGCTTCATCTTCGATCTCTTGGTGCTCCTCATTTGGAGTCAACGTCGTCAAGATTTCAGTTTCTTGTAGGTTATCAAGAGTAGATGAGGTTTTAATTGAAGCTGTCTCACTAGACTCATGAGTGGTTGTGTTTGATTGTCAAGTTCTTTTGTACAGATGAGCTGAGATCTGTCAGTCTTGCTGTTATCTTGTGTATCTTGTCTGGGAATTGTGATTTCTTCGTCACTTGTCTCACAATACAGTGGGTAGATTTTTTTTGTAAATATTTTTATTCTACTCCTTTTTCACAATTTTTCTCCCAAATTTACACTCACCAACAACAAATAATAATCAACAACAAATATATCAAACCCCATAACAATAACAACGATCCCATCCTCCCACCAACCCCCAAACATTGGCCCGCATGTTAACATAAACAAATGACAAAAAAAGGAATCAGGGATTACCCATAGCCATCTTTAATATACACAACCCCCCTCCCTCCCAACCCACCCACCCATCCACCCCCAACTAATGTTCTATGTTATCCAGTTCTTGAAAGTGCATAATAAATAGAGCCCATGACTTGTAGAACCCCTCCGAGCTTCCCCTCAGTTCGAACTTAACCTTCTCAAAGGTGAAGTATTCCAACAGGTCCCACCACCACGCCAGGGCACAGGATGGAGAGGCCGCTCTCCATCCCAGCAGGATCCGCCTTCGGGTGATCAATGAGGCGAAGGCTATAATATCTGCCTCCGCAACCATTTACAACACTGGCTGGTCTGACACCCCGAATATGGCCTCCCGGGGACCTGGGTCTAGTTTTACACGCACTACCTTGGAAATTACCCTAAATACCTCCTTCCAGTACATATATGAAAATGATTAGTTCCCCCCCCCCCCGCCCCCCGCAACGTTCACACACATCTTCTACCCCTTCAAAGAATCGGCTCATCCTCGCCCTCGTGAGGTGTGTTCTGTACACCACCTTCAGCTGTATCAGCCCCAACCTCGCAAATGAGGTGGAGGCATTCACTCTCTGGAGCACCTGACACCAGACCCCCTCCTCTATAACCTCTCCCAACTCTTCCTCCCACTTTGCTTTAATCCCCTCTAGTGGCGCCTTATCCTTTTGCAACATAGCTCCGAACACCGCTGACACTACCCCCTTCTCCATTCCCCTTGCCGTCAGCACCTCCTCCAGCAACGTGGAAGCCGGTTCCTTCGGGAAGCTCTGTATCCCCTTCCTGGCAAAGTCCCAAACCTGCATATATCTAAACACTTCTCCCTGCTCTAGCCCATACTTCGCTTCCAGCTCCCTCAATGCTGCAAATCGACCCCGAAGAAACAAATCTTTTAGCGTCTGAATCCCCTTCTCTTCCCATTTCCGAAAGCTTCCATCCCACCTCCCTGGCGCAACTCTGTGGTTCTCCAGAATTGGCATTTCCCTTGATCCTGCCCCCAACCCGGTGTTGGCGAAACTGCCTCCAGATTTTCAATGAAGCTATTATTACCGGACTCCCTAAGTATTTCCCCGGAGCTATCGGGAGCGGCGCTGTTGCTCGTGCTTTCAATCCCGACCCCCTGCACAAACTCTCCTCCATTCTGACCCACTTGGAATCAACCCCTCTGACCCAGCTCCGCACCTTCTCCTCATTCGCCGCCCAGTAGTAGTACACCAGGTTCGAGAGATCCAAACCCCCTGCCTGCCTTCCCCTCTGTAGCAGCACCTTCCTCACTCTGGCCACCTTCCTTCCCCATATGAACGAGGTAATCCTTCCCTCAATCTCCCTAAAAAAAGACTTTGGCAGGAAAATCGGCAGGCATTGAAAATAAACAGAAATCGCGGCAACACATTCATTTTAACTGCCTGTACCCGACCCGCCAGTGACAGAGGGAGACCATCCCACCTTGCCAGATCGGCTTTCACTCTCCCCACCAAACTAGTGATGTTGTATCTGCGAAGCCTCCCCCACTCCCGAGCAACCTGCACCCCCAAATAACTAAAGTGAGTCCCTGCCCTACGGAATGGCAGCCGGCCCACCACTGCCCCCACCCCCGGCTGAGACACCACAAAATACTCACTCTTGTCCAGGTTCAGCTTGTATCCCCAGAAAGACCCAAATACCCGCAGTAACTCCAATATTCCTCCTATTGACACACTCGGTTCCGACACATACTGCAGCAAGTCGTCGGCATATAAGGATACCCTATACTCTATCCCCCCTCGCACTATTCCTTTCCATGCTCCCGAACTTCTTAATGCGATGGCCAAAGGCTCAATCGCAAGTGCAAACAGCAGGGGGGACATAGGACATCCCTGTCTCGTCCCACGGTGGAGAGAAAAGTATCTTGAACTGATATTGTTCGTGCGGACACTCGCCTTAGGCTCCTTATATAATAGTTCACCCAGTTCACAAATCTTGGTCCAATTCCAAACCGCTCCAGCACTGCCATCAGGTACCCCCATTCTACCCAATCAAACGCCTTCTCGGCATCCAATGCCACAACCACCTCTGTTTCCTTCCCTTCCGCCGGTGCCAAAACCCTCCTAATATTCGAAAACAGTACAGTGGGTAGATTTACATTGTCTTATTGTTGATTATGTGTGCTGGGTAGACTTTCATAGTTTTTTTGTTGTTCACGTGAGCTTGGTATACTTTCATAGTCTGCTTCTGGTTGCTCAGGTATGATGGATAGACCTTCATGGTCTTGTTCATGCATAGATTTCGCTATGGAGTCTTTAGTTGCTTCCATTTTGGAGTCTGTCAACGAGCTCTCTGTGGAGCCTTGTGTCACTCTCTCTGTGGAGTCTTTCATCGCTCTCTGTGTGGAGTCATGCAGTGTTCTCTCTGTGGAGTCGATCTGTGCTCTCACAACAGAGTTGGTCAGTACTCACTGTACGGCGTTGTTTTCTTCTTGGGTATTTGACATGTTTCTGTCATCAAATGTATCGACGATCTGCCATTGCATCATGGTATTGGATTCATCTACCATGAGTAGAGTTGTGTTGAACTTGTCAACCGTGTCGCTGATGCTATGATTAGCATATCCGAATAACTCAGCCATGTCTGAGTAGTATTTTTCGATAAACAAATCATCTTTTTTTGTTTCGGATTTGTTATTGTGCTCTTCATGTTCAATGAACAAATCATCTTCTTGGGTTTTGGATTTGTCATTGTGCTCTTCACTTTGGGTTTTGTAGACTGCTTGTTCTAGGGTTCTGCGAAAGTTATGTTCAACTGCTGGTAGAAGTTCAGGCAATGTTGTGCCTTTTGAGGTTGATTTTTTTGCTTTAGTGCCTTTAGAGTCTGAGTCTTCTGGCATCATGACGCTCATGACGTAAAGCGTAGGAATCGACTGCGCATGCGCACATTGATTTTCCTTTACTGCGTGCTTTTTCTTCAACTCCACATGTGCGTCTTGTGCATGCGCAGAACGGTCTTCGCACAAAACAGCTGTTTTCAACCGCGCATGCACGGCTGCGGTTTCCTGCATGCGCAGAAGCAGATTTGCATCTTTTGTTCCCCGGGCAGTTTTAAATGTGCTCAGACGCCATTTTAACTTCTTTAGGCCCGTGGAGAAGAACGTTTTGGCATTCTTTCTTGGGAAAGACTTAATGTTATTTTTTTCTTGCAATCTGCACTTTGCAATCGCAATTTCCAGTGTTAAACCTTTCTGTTCTGATCAGATTGAATTTTGCATCACTCATTCCCTGTGCAATTTGGTCTCCGAGCATTGAATGTCTTAAAGCAGCATTGTTACTGGTGTTACAGTGATCTTCAAATTTTTTGAGTATTACTTCTAATTTGGTGTTGTCTTCACCTTTCAAGTAATTGAAGCAGTTACAGATTTCTGTACCATCATGTCCTGCCAGTAGCTGTGCTATTTTCGTTTCTTCAAAGGCCGTGCTCAAATCATTAGCTACGATATATATTTCGAACATTTGTTTCAATATTTTCCATCTATGACTTAAATTACCGGTTGTTTTCAGCTGCGGTGGAGTTCCAACGAGTTGCATTGAATCAGTGAAGTCTCCCCACGTAGAATGTCCGGTACGAGTTTTCTTGTCTTTTCGGTCTTTCTTTGCATCTGGTGTAATCTTCTAGTAAGCATTCTGAAGCTAATTCTGGTACCATGTATTATTCCTTGTGTCTGAATAAAACTCGTAGTCTTACAGTTGAAGTAAATGCTTTATTGTGTCAGTTCATTCTCTCCCCAGAGCTTATACTCGATGTTACATCTGAGTTGTCTGCCTGTGTCCTACTCACTAGCTGCCGTTCCTGTGAAGAGTGCCCCCCTGACTTCCTGTATCTCTAATATCTACATCTCTGATGCTCCCTCTAGTGGTTACTTAGTTATAGTGTATTTACATTAACCCCTTGTGTATACACAGTGATGCATATCGCTACAGAGGGAAAGGTGTTAAAACAGATCCATTGAGCTGTTTCTGTCATGTAAGTTCTGTAATCACCATCCTTGTGGAGTTTGCACATTCTCCTCGTGTCCACGTGGGTTTCACTCCCACAACACAACATGTGCAGTAGGTGGATCGGCCGTGCTAAATTACACCTTAATTGGGAAAAAAGAATTTGGAACTTTAAATTTAAAAAAAATTGCTAAGAGCATTGTCATACGCATTTATTGTGGGGTGAGGGAAAATTAATATTTAAGGTGGTGATTAGGAAGCAGCCCAAACAGGCTCCTTTGTCTTCGATGATGTTGAGCTTCTTGAGTGTTGTTGGAGTTATACTTTTTTTAAAATTTAGAGTACCCAATTCATTTTTTCAATTAAGGGGCAATTTAGCGTGGCCAATCCACCTAGTCTGCCTATCTTTGGGTTGTGGGGGCGAGACCCACGCAAACACGGGGAGAATGTGCAAACTCCACACGGACAGTGACCCAGAACCAGGATAGAACCTGGGAGCCTCCCAGCACATGGAACTCGCCGTCCGAGACGTGTATGTTGCAGGGGTCCAATCCAGTTATGTGTGGCAGCGTCTTCTCGAGAAAGGGGCCCAGGACCTGGAGGACACGGTAAAACTAGCGACCTCATTAGAGGTCGCTTTCCAAAGCCTAACCACGTTCCCAGCCGATCACACGACCCCATCGTGGACCCCCGACCAGAGACTGCCCCAGGCCTGCGCCGCGCGGCCACCCGCCCACCACGGAGGGCTATCGTGCCACTTTTGCGGCCAGCCCCAACAACCCCGGCAGCAATGCCCGGCCCACAACGCGGCCTGCAGCAGCTGCGGGCGAAAAGGACACTTTGCTAAGGTCTGCCTGGCCAAATCTAAAAACTCGAATCCTAACCCGAACACTCGCTCCTCCGACTCCCAGGCCCGCAGACCCAGCAATGTGGCAGAGTGTCTGCCGACTCCGCCTCCGCACAACGTGTGCGACTCACGGGGGCCGCCATCTTGGCAATCCTCCCCCACGCGACCGGCCATGTGCGATTCATGGGGGCTGCCATCTTCCTCGCCGCTCGCCACGTGCGATCAACGGGGGCCGCCATCTTGGCCATCACCCGCTACGCCACTCGAACATTACGACCTTCACGGACAGTCATCACGGGGCCGCTCCAGCACCGCCGACCACGCTACTGACTACCCGCAGCTCAGCGCAGTCACTTTGGATCAGTCGCGGCCAAAGCACCTCAAGAGCTCCATAATGTCCTTCCAGATCAACGGATACGAGACACCGTGCCTGTTCGACTCCGGGAGCACTGAGAGCTTCGTTCACCCAGATCTGGTAAGGCGCTGCTCGCTCCCGATATTTCTGACACAGCAAACAATCTCCCTCGCCTCGGGGTCACACTCTATTCAGCTACAGGGGCGCACTACTGCGACGCTAACAATACAGGGCGCTGACTACACCAATTTCCAATTATACATGCTCCCAGACCTCTGCGCCCCCCCTCCTCCTAGGACTGGATTTCCAGTGCAACCTCAGGAGCCTAACACTCAGCTTTGGCGGACCCCTTCCCCCACTCACTATATAGTCTAGCAACTCTGAAAATCGACCCCCCTCCACTCTTCGCTAGTCTCACCGCCAACTGCAAACCAGTGGCCACTCACCGCAGGAGGTATAGCCTGCAGGATAGGGTGTTTATCAGATCCGAAGTCTGGCGCCTTTTGCGTGAGGGAGTCATAGAGGCCAGTAATAGCCCCGGTGAGCTCAGGTGGTGGTCGTCAAAACCGGGGAAAAGCTCCGGATGGTGGTTGATTACAGCCAGACCATTAACGGGTTCACGCACCTTGATGCGTACCCCCTCCCCTGGATTGCAGACATGGTAAATCAGATCGCCCAGTACCGCATCTTCTCCACGGTGGATCTGAAGTCTGCATACCACCAGCTCCCAATCCGCCCAGAGGACCGCCACTACACGGCGTTCGAGGCCGACAGCCGCCTCTTCCATTTCCTCTGGGTTCCCTTTGGCGTCACGAATGGGGTTTCGGTGTTCCAACGAGCGATGGACCGAATGGTGGACCAGTACGGGCTGCGGGCCACATTTCCGTACTTGGATAACGTCACCATCTGCGGCCATGACCAGCAGGACCACGACGCCAACCTCCACCGATTTCTCCAAACCACCCAAAAACTCAATCTCACATATAATAAGGAGAAATGCGTTTTCCGCACAACCAGACTAGCCATCCTCAGCTACGTCGTGGAAAACGGGGTCCCAGGACCTGACCCTGATCGTATGCGCCCCCTCTTACAACTCCCTTTCCCTCATTGTTTCAAGGCCCTCAAGAGGTGACTCGGATTTTTTTCATACTATGCCCAGTGGGTCCCCCAGTATGCGGACAAAGCCCGCCCACTATCTAAGGCCACACTCTTCCCACTGTCAGCCGAGGCTCGCCAGGCCTTCAACTGCATTAAGGCGGACATCGCCAAAGCCTCCATGCGGGCGGTAGATGAGTCCGTCCCATTCCAGGTGGAGAGCGACGCCTCAGAGGTTGCTCTTGCTGCCACTCTGAACCGTTTTCCCGTTCTTTTCCGGAAACCTTCTCCGCTTCGGAACTTCAACACTCCTCAGTTGAAAAGGAAGCCCAAGCCATTGTGGAAGCCGTACGGCACTGGAGGCACTGCCCCGCTGGTAGGAGGTTTACCCTCATCACCGACCAGAGATCGGTTGCCTTTAAGTTTGACAACTCTCAGCGGGGCAAAATCAAGGATGACAAAATCTTGCGGTGGAGGATTGAACTCTCCACCTATAATTCTGATATCGTATATCGTCCTGGGAAGCTCAATGAGCCCCCAGATGCCCTGTCCCACGGCACATGCGCCAGTGCGCATGACGACCGACTACAGGCGATCCACAATGACCTCTGCCATCCGGGGGTCACCCGGCTCGCCCATTACATCAAGGCCCGCAATCTGCCCTTCTCCACGGAAGAGGTTAAAGACGTCACCAGGAATTGCTCGATCTGTGCGGAGTGTAAACCGCACTTCTATAGACCAGACAAGGCACACCTGGTAAAGGCATCCCGGCCCTTTGAATGCCTGAGCATCGATTTCAAAGGGCCCATCCCGTCAACTAATTGCAATGTTTATTTCCTCAACGTTATAGTGAATTCTCCCGTTTCCCATCCTATGCCCCGATATGACCTCCCATACAGTCATCAGAGCCCTGCATAGTGTCTTCACCCTGTTCGGTTTCCCTAACTATGTCCACAGCGACAGGGGTTCGGCCTTCATGAGCAACGAGCTGCGTCAGTACCTGCTCAGTAAGGGCATTGCCTCGAGCAGGACTACCAGCTACAACTCCAGGGGGAACGGGCAGGTGGAGAGGGAGAACGCAACGGTCTGGAAGACCGTCCTACTGACCCTACGGTCCAGGAATCTCCCGACATCCCACTGGCAGGAGGACCTCCCTGATGCGCTCCATGCTATTAGGTCCCTCCTTTGTACGGCCACAAATCAGACTCCTCATGATCACCTATTTGCCTTCCCTAGGGGAACTACTACAGGGGTCTCGCTTCCACCCTGGTTGACGACACCGGGCCCTGTCCTCCTCTGAAAACACATTCGGACACATAAGACCGACCCCCTGCTAGAGAGGGTCCAACTCCTGCACTCGAACCCCCACTACACGTTCAGTGAACACCCCGATGGCCGACAGGACACCTCCGGGACCTGGCACCCGCAGGCTCTACTACCACTACCACCGATGTACCTCCCACACTACACCCCACCCGACCTCCCATGCCCTGCGCCCCTGCACCTATTTGCTTCCCGCGCCCCCTTCCACCCATCACACCGGTCTGCAGGAACGAAGCTCTAGAAGAACAACCCCCAGAGTCCGCCCTCGGGCTCGCACCGAACATCCTTCCACAGCCATCCGAAACGGCTGCAACACCATTGCTTTGTTGGTCTCAACGCACGATTCGGGCGCCGGACCGACTGAACTTGTAGACCCATCACCCCCACCGGACTTGATTTTTTAACAGGGGGTGAATGTCGTGAATGTGTAACCACTATAATTCACACTGTACATTACTGTGTCCCTGTGGGCTCCATCTGTGAGCCGTTGCGTGGCTCTGCCCACAGGGGGAGATGAGGAGCATGTACAGGGCTCCGCCCCCAGTAGGAAGTATAAGTGCTGCGGTCCTGCGAGTCCGCCCTCAGTTCAGCATAGTCGCAGGCAGGCTCAGTTGTAAGCCGATTGAAGCCACAGTTTACTTCAACTCGTGTCTCTGAATGAATTGATGGTCGCATCACCCCCAAAAAAAGACTTTGAAAGAAAAATTGGCAAACACTGGAACAGGAACAGAAATCTTGGTGAACGATTCACCTTGACCGACTGACTCCTGCCTGCCAAGGACAGAGGGAGACTATCCCATCTCTGCAAATCGAACTGATCCTTCCCACCAAGTTTGTGTAGTTCAACCTGTTGAGGCGGGCGGAATCCTGAGCCATCTGAACCCCCAGGTACCCCCTGAAATAAGAACCCACTAATCGGAATGGCAACACCCCCAAGTTGACTCACCTCCACGGGGGAGTAGCCGGGAATCACTCACTTTTCTCCAGGTTCAATTTGTACTCTGAAAAAGAGTCAAAGTGCCTCAGCAGCTCCATTATATCGCCCATGTTTGGGATTGTGTCTCTCAGGTATAGTAAGAGATCATCAGTGTACAGGGATAACCTGTGCTCCATATGCCTTTATCCCCCACCCCTCGCTATCCCCCTACACCTGCCTGAATTCCTCAGGGCGGTGGTCAAAGGTTCTATCTCCAATGCAATCAAGAGGGGGGAACACAAGGCATCCCTGTCTCTTTCCCCTGTTCAACTGAAAATACTCATGTTATTTGTGTGCACGCTGTCCTTCGGGCCTTTAAACACCAATCGTACTCGCGACACAAATTTAGGCCCCATTCCAAACAGTTTCAGTACCACATACAAATAATCCCATTCTGCCCTGTCGAATGCCTTTTTGGCATCCAATGAATGCAACAATTACCTCCTGTTCCAACCCCTCCGATGGGCATAGCACCACTTTTAACAGCCACCGCACATTAGGCAATTGCTCCAGAAACTCCACTATATCCGAACCTTCCCAGGCAGCTCCGACCTAGAAAGGTTATTATAGAATGCTTTGAACGTCCCATTGACTTTAGTTGCCGTGGACACCAACCTGTCGCCTGAGTTTCGAACCTGAATATTCTGTCGGTAGGTTGCCTGCCACCTCAACTGGCAAGCCAAGAGACGACTGGCCTTCTCCTCATATTTGTACATAACCTCCCTCAAGCGCCGAATCTGGCGCACCATCTTATCTGTGGACGTTAACTCGTCACAAATTCCAAAAGATGTGCTGTTAGGTAATTTGGACATTCTGAATTCTCCCTCCGTGTGCCCGAACAGGCGCGGGAATGTGGCGGGTCTACAAGGTGGTTTTCACAGTAACTTCATTACAGTATTAATATCAGGCTACTTGTGACAATAAAGATTATTATTATAAACAGCATCTGCAGCTTCTTCCTGCTAATCAGGGGCTCTGGGGATCACTCAAATATCTACCGTCAACCTCCAGGATTTCATCTACCAACCTTTGCCGTTTCTCACTTGCCTCCCTATCTGTCTGTGCTTTGTGCAAGATTATCTCCCCTCCCCACTGTCTTCAGTGCCTCCCACAGAACCAAGGCGTGGTGAATGTACATCATGTAATTCACACTGTATAGTATTGTGTTCACACTGTATAGCATTGTGTCCTTGTGGGCTCTGTCTGTGAGCCGTTGCGCGGCTCTGCCCACAGGGGGAGATGGGGAGCTTGTACAGGGCTCCACCCTCGGCTCTGCCCATGGCCCCTCCCACTACCAGAAGTATAAAGTACTGCAGCCTTTTGAGTCTGCCCTCAGTTCTTCTGGTCACAGGCAGGCTCAGTTGTAAGTCTATTAAAGCCACAGTTTACTTCCTATTGTGTCTCGAGTGAATTGATGGTCACATCAATTTAATAGACTTACGAAATCCACTATGGAATCAACCCTCAAACCTGATCGACTAGAACTCGCCCCGCAGGCTGCAGAGGCGAAGGAAATCTTTCTACACTGGCTTCGGTGTTTCAAGGTCTACCTGGCTGCGTCGACTACCTCCGCGACTACAGATGAGCAGAAACTCAGTCTACTGCACGCACGCTGAGCCATCGCACCTCTACACAACTCAACAGTACCGACTTGTACACCGAGGCCCTCGCTATGCTTGACCGATTATACGTGCGGCCTGTAAACGAGGTCTATGCGCGGCATATTTTCGCTACCCGCCGCCAGCGCCCCAGAGTCGCTAGAGGCTCCACCCTCGGCTCCGCCCATGGCCCCTCCCACTACCGGAAGTATAAAGTGCTTCAGCCTTGTGTGTCTGCTCTCAGTTCTTCTGGTCGCAGGCAGGCTCAGTTGTAAGTCTATTAAAGCCACAGTTTACTTCCTATCGTGTCTCGAGTGAATTGATGGTCACATCACAAGGGCAGAACCTCCACATTCCTATGAAACCCCACAGACATATCGATCGCTCTTGATATCCTTCCGCAAAACCCCAGGTCTGTCACTGCCCCACATCCAAACTTCATGCTGGTCGCTGAACTGACCAGTCTCCAAAGCCATATGTGGAACATGATCCAAAATAACTATCGCAGAATACGCACTTTCCTCACCCCTGGCAGCAGCAGTTTTGGATTCAAAACACAATCTAAACCTGCTCCCCCCCGCAAAAGATCAATTGGTGCCTGTCCAAGTCTGGTATGGTGGCCAACATTCTCTTCATGCTACTTCGTCACAGTTTCGAGTGTACACATTCACCAACACCACTGATTGCCTTCCAATGTTCCCATAACCATTAAGTGCCTACCTCCCTGATCCGCCACAACCCTCCCCACCTGAAACCAAACTCTTTTATTAATTAACATTGCCACCAGCAAACCCCCCAACCCCGCCCTCCCCGGTCCTGCTGTCAAGACTGAGTGGAGCACCTGGTTCACCCAAACTTTCTGAAACCTAGTTTGGCACCTCACCCTCAGGTGGGTCCCCTGCAAAAGCACCACATCAGACGGCACTCTGATCCTCCTCCTCCAGCAGCTTAGCAAATATCGCAGCAACGTACTCGGCCCCGGGCAACCCCATGATCCTGAGGTTCCGCCTCCTCGACCTTATCCCTCAGTCCCTTGATCCTGTCCTCCATTACTAACGACTCAGCTTCTAGTGAGGCTATCTGGTCACTGTGTCGCAATAAGGTCTCCTCCACCCTTCAACACCTCACTATGCTCTTGCACTATCTCTGAGATCTTTCCCAATGCCTCCTCTTTTAACAGGTACAGCCCAACCCAACGAGCTTGCCTCTGCCATCTTTGTTCGCAATGGACTCCGCACTTTCCCAGCTCCTCTGAAGGGCTACCGCTCGTACCCTTCCTTCCAGTGCTCTTTTTTGCGATCTTTGACATCTTCTTGTAAAGAACTAGTCCACAAATTAACCCCGGGAACACAGGGAGCACGGTAGCATAGTGGTTAGCACAATTGCTTCACAGCTCCAGGGTCCCAGGTTCTATTCCCAGCTTGGGTCACTGTCTGTGCGGAGTCTGCACATTCTCCCCGTGTGTGCGTGGGTTTCCTCTGGGGCTTCCTCCCACAGTCCAAAGATGTGCAGGTTAGGTGGATTGGCCATGCTAAATTGCCCTTAGTGTCCAAAATTGCCCTTAGTGTTGGGTGGGGTTGCTGGGTTATGGGGATAGGGTGGAGGTGTGGGCTTGGGTAAGGTGCTCTTTCCCAGATCTGGTGCAGACTCGATGGGCCGAATGGCCTCCTTCTGCACTGTACATTCTATGAACCGGTCTAAAAAAACGGAGGACTCTGGGGGGAGCTACCTTGTGCACGATCTCCTTCCACATACCACCACAAGTCCTCAAAGGGAGTTATAAAGCAGAATATAACAACGGACAAGGTTCTGTCCTGGAAGTGTTTGGTAGGACAGACAGACAGCAGCTATAGTAGCCCTTATTATGGGCATACACAATTTTGGGGGATAGCTTGTAAGCCCTGCAGATGCTATGCTCCCTCATCCCCCCAGCCCAGGGGGGGACCCTTGACGTGTGGTGCCCAGTGCCCCCTAACCAAGCTCCCCACCCCCAACACTGGGGCAGCAGCTCCAGTGCCCCTGGGCTCATCTCGTTGGCTTCGCTTGGCAGCCATTGCGCCAGCTTCCCGCTTTTAAAAACGAGTGCTAAACTGGGGAGCCAATTAGTTCCATGAGATTGGATTTACATCTTGCTAATGAGATGGAGATTGGCTTTAATTGCAGAGGATACTGGAAGTCTGCAGAGGGATTTGGATAGGTTAAGTGAATGGGATAGAGTCTCGCAGGTGGAATACAATATTGACAAATGTGAGGTTATCCATTTTGGTAGGAACAGCAAAAGGGATTATTATTTAAATGATAAAATATTAAAACATGCTGCTGTGCAGAGGGGTCTGGGTGTGCTCGTGCAAAGGTCGCAAAAAATTGGTTTACAGGTGCAACAGGTGATTAAGAACGCAAATGGAGTTTTGTTCTTCATTGCTAGAGGGATGGAGTTTAAGACTAGGGAGGTTATGCTGCAACTGTATAAAGTGTTAGTGAGGCCACACCTGGAGTATTGTGTTCAGTTTTGGTCTCCTTACCTGAGAAAGGACGTACTGGCGCTGGAGGGTGTGCAGAGGACATTCACTAAATTAATCCCAGATCTGAAGGGGTTGGATTATGGGGAAAGGTTGAGTAGACTGGGACTGTACTCGTTGGAATTTAGAAGGATGTCATATAAAATTATGAAGGGGATAGGATAGATGCGGGCAGGTTGTTTCCACTGGTGGGTGAAAGCAGAACTAGGGGGCATTGCCTCAAAATAAGGGGAAGTAGATTTAGGACTGAGTTTAGGAGGAACGTTGGGGCTGGTTTAGCACAGTGGGATAAACAGCTGACTTGTAATGCAGAACAATGCCAGCAGCGCGGGTTCAATTCCCGCACCGGCCTTCCTGAACAGGCGCCAGAATGTGGCACTTGGGGTTTTTCACAGTAACTTCATTGAAGCCTACTTGTGACAATAAGCAATCATTATTATTATTAACTTCTTCACCCAAAGGGTTGTGAATCTATGGAATTCCCTGCCCAGTGAAGCAGTTGAGCCTCCTTCATTAAATGTTTTCAAGATAAAGATAAGATAGTTTTTTGGAGAATAAAGGAATAGAGAGTGATGGTGTTCAGGCCGGAAAGCAGAGCTGAGTCCACAAAAGATCAGCCATGATCTCATTGAATGGCAGAGCAGGCTCAAGGGGCCAGATGGCTCCTCCTCCTCCTAATTCTTATGTTCTCAATTGGTGTCTTGCCACATCTGTGGTGTATCCGCAACCCGCCACTGGAGCGGGACGGTTAGATGGCAAACTGATTCACGTCCGGTGCGGATTATGCTATTCAACCAGTGTGCCCCAATCCACACCGATCATGACGAGGCCATTAAAGTATGCCCAACTTTTCGAGTCGGATGACTCTTGGTCAAGGATTAAATGTATTCCTGAAATCCCCATCACATGATTAGCCCGCACGCTCCAGCTATTAGTCAACCAAACACGTCCATCCTTGTGACGTACTGCCTTACCTCACACCAACTGGTAAGCTAAAAGGCTCATTGCCCAATTGGATGACAGTCAACCATCAACCAAACAGTTTTTATATCTGGTAAAGAGAAATGTTCTAAGGAAATAGCAAAACAAATGTTAATGTCCCAATGAAATTTTTTTTGGCCCAGAGCTGCACACTGCAGTGTCCTGGAGCTTGCTCTTCAGTTCCTGGAGACCTCTGAAGGACATCCTCTCCCTGGCCCATTTGGATCTGCTGAGGGCTTTGGTCTGCGCGGGGCTCGCTGGGAGTTGTGTGGAAATTGAGTGGGCCGCGGCGGGGAGGGAACTACAACCCCCGGCGTGCAGCGCGCTGGAAGGGCGGGGTTTAGAGCGCGCAACCGCAGTGGCTGGGAGCCCGGAAGCTTTGCTGTCGACGTGGGCAGGTGCGGCGGTTATGGAGTGAGGCGGAGACGGCCCAAGATTCACCCCTCCGAGCTGGCGGAGAGAGGCGCCGACCATGTGGCTGAAACCCGAGGAGGTGCTGCTGAAGAACGCCCTGAAGTTATGGCTGACGGAGAAAACGCACAAGTACTTCGTCCTGCAGTGTCGCAGAGGCTACGGAGAGGGCGGCGGCGGACTAACGGGTAAAGTTCGGAGAGCCGGGGACAGGCTCCGGCAGCCGGGGGGATGCGCAGCCGCAGTGCGAGGACAGGCGCCGGCAGCCGGGGAGGCGCGCAGCCGCAGTGGCAGGAGAGGCGCCGGCAGCCGGGTCGTGCGCAGCCGCAGTTTGGGGGAGTGCCGGCAGCCGGTTCGTGCGCAGCCGTAGTTTGGGTGGGGAGTGCCGGCCGGTGCCTGCTGCACAGCCGCAGAACGAGCCTGCCGGTTGCCGTGCAGTGCGCCGCCGCTGGCCGGCTGTTAGCCTCTTGTGAAGAGAGAGTAAATAAAAGAGACATTCCTGTGCTCAGAACCCAGTATCGGTGTTCAATTCATACACGGGAAAACTTTTATTTGTTGACCTTCCTTTTGTTATTTGCTTTACCTGTAATTTATTTATTAACTGTCTCTGCTATTTAATTGCCTGTCACTTGTTTAATTCTGTCATTAATTAGTTTCTGACATTTAACTATTGATGTGTCAATTATTGGTCCCCTGACATTTAACCATCTGACATTTAATCATTTATCTGTCATTATTTTGTCATTTATCTATTTGCCATTTTGCTTCATGTCATTATTCCTGTCATTATTCACTATGATGGGGAGATGCTGGCATTGGACTGGGGTGAGCACAGTAAGAGGTCTTGCAACACCAGGTTAAAATGCAACAGGTTTGTTTCAAACACTAGCTTCCGGAGCACTGCTCCTTCCTCAGGTGAATCCTCGCCCGAGGAAGGAGCAGTGCTCCGAAAGCTCGTGTTTGAAACAAACCTGTTGGACTTTAGCCTGGTGTTGTAAGACCTCTTACATTATTCACTATGTCATTATTCCTGTCACTTAATTTTCCTGAGATTCAGGAATTTCCTTGGGCGGTGGCACGGTGGTGCAGTGGTCAGCACTGCTACCTCACCGTGCACTAGGGACCCAGGTTTGGAGTTTGCACGTTCTCCCCGTGTCTGCGTGAGTTTCTTCCCACAATCCAAAGAAGTCCAGGTTAGGTGGATTGGCCATGGCAAATTGCCCCAAAGGCTAGGTGGGGTTATGGAGTTACAGTGAATGGGTTTAGGTCGGGTGCTCTTTTGGAGGGTCAGTGCATACTTGATGGACCGATTGGCCTCCTGCACTGTTGGGATTCTATTATTCTGGCTGTTGCACTTCACATTTTATCGTTTGCCATTTATATTATTTGCCTGCCAACCTATTATTTACTGTTTTATTTGTATACTTGCTATCTGTTTCAGTCATACACCTTTCCATTCACCTCATTCCTGGCACCAACGCACACCAACCCCACCCTGGCTCCTCCGGAGGCCCTGAGTTGATTACCCATGGTGTGTGAATCAGCACTTCAGCTCCAACCGTGGATCAGTTGTGTGCTTGTACACTTTCTCAGTGCGTCTCCTTCTGTCCCCACCTCGTTACAGTGCTGAAAATCAGTGCTGTCACCACAACATGTTCTCTGGCCTGTGTTATGCAACCTTGCACTTGCAGAGTGCTGAGGGGCATTTTGTAATTTGTTCTGCACTTTGACAAGTTGTTATCCATCCTTAACAAGGATTTTTCCATACTTTAATTTTGCCCTTTTGTGTTTAGTGTTGAATAAATCACAGGTGCAGTCAAATCTAAAATGAATAGAAATTGCAAAGTATATTTCTTGTACAGTAATCGTTCATTTTTGCATGAGATTAGGAGGATTTATTCCAAACATTCGGCGTGACCCTGGGGAACTGGGTTAATACACTAAATGATTTCACTTCAGGGAGTCTGGGCTAGAATCCTGCCCAGCTAATAGAATGAAATCCCTGGTTCCCTCCTGGCTGAAAACCTGACATGGTGTGTGCAGGGTCATGATGTACATTTGGCAATGTCATTCAGGCCACACGGCTAACTGATACAGGATGTGTTGTGTTGGACCAGCTGTCAAGTACATCCCGTCTTTCGCTATTAGACTGAGGCACACAGTCTCATGTTTCATCATTAATTTAATGAACATATTCCTCAGACCATCTTCCAGCAATATCCTCTTTCTAGAAATGGATTGCACTTTATGCTGCAATTTCTTTATCAATCAATACTGAATGATCCGGCATAGGCTGCCTGAATCTGTCAAGGTAAATGAAAACTTTTTTAAAAATGTATTAAAAATACTCCCAGCAATTGTTAGATGCGGCATTAGTTGGTAAATCAATAGTTGGCATTCCAGGCAGTTATAAATAATTCACTATATCTAAATCGGTACTCTGCTGTTGTTAAAATTGAGCTGCAGAAGAGGCAGAGATGATTTTGTTTCTCTCTACCAACATACTTAATAAGCACTGGATCAAATCATTGTTACACAGCCTGTTGAAGGGTGTAATGAAAGTTTCCCGTTGTCTCGATTGATAAATGAACTCCCCGGAAGCGAGCTATGCTCAGCTGGTCGGTCTCTTGCCCATTGAACTGAACCTCGGCACATGTCAGTACTTTTGGATGAGGACAGGAGAAAGGGAGGAAATTGAGAAGCAAGGAATTATTAATCTGCTAACTCTTTCTGCACTTTGAATGCTGGATTCAACTGGTTCTAGAGCCTTATTGGATTCCAGATTTTCTTTTTAAAGAACAAGAGATTTAACGGTGCCGATCTCTTCTATCTTGGAACTTTTTTCATTGTCTTGATATTTTTGAAAGTTTGGTTCTTACTTTGATGTGTTTTCTTCAGGAGATACATGTGCCTCTAATTGCTGGATATATCTTCGAACTTTTCCTTTTGATAGTCTTTAAATTCATGCTCAAAATGAGTGCCATGGAGACCATTACTGTATCCTAAAGAGCATCAAAAAAGTTACACATTGCAATTAAATAAGCTCAACATCATTATATAAATATTTTAGCGATTGGAATGTTACAGAGCAGAAACAGGCCATGAAATCCAGCTGACCTGTGCCCATGTTTATGCTCCACATCGTTCTTCATCTTACCCCATCAATATCTATTTCTATTCCTGTCTCCCTAGTACCTTCTAATCCTCCCTCCCTAATCTTCTAACTTAAGTGCAAAATTGCTATTTGCTGGAACTACTTTAATTGAGTTTGGTTGGTCATCCACAATGTCTGACATATCCCGACCAAACAAATGTTCTACAGGGAGCTCAAGTCTGGAGTGCGCATTTAATGGTGGTCAAGGGAAGTGCTACAAGGGCACCCTGAAATCTTCACCATATGAGTTTTGATATCGACTTCAAGTCCTAGGAGAAGCTCACCCAAGGTCGCTGCTCCTGGTGTGCAACCTAAATTAAAAACAGTGCAGTCTCCTTTGAAAGCATGCGCATACCAGAGGCAGAGAGAAAGGCAAGGAGAGGAAATTCTGAACCGACAATGTGTCCAAAACTCTTATCATCTGCAGTATCCTGCCCTGTTTGCGCAGATTGATCTAGAGCAGTCATCTGTGGACCAGGAACCTACCAAACCCCTCAGGTGATGAACATGTTTGTCCCTCGAAGAGAAGATGGCCACAAGCAAGACCCTAATATATGACAGAGTTCCACATTCTCACCACTCTCCAGGTGAAGAAGGTTTAGCTCATGGGTTTATTAGTGACTATCTTGTATTTATGATCATTAGTTTTGGACTCCCTGCAAATACAACGTTCCCAGTGTCTACCCTGTTGAACTGCTTCAGAATTTTAAAGACTTTTATTCATTCACACCTCAATTTCTTTTCTGAGGAAAAAGGGCCCCAGCCTGTGCAATCATTGCTGGGTTACTGATTTTTAATAATTGTTAAAATTTGTTCCATAATTCAGATATTTTAGGACCTAACTGTCAGCAATATAATTTTTGGATGTGAAGTTAGTATTTTTTTAAATTTAAAGTAGCCATTCATTTTTTTTTTCAATTAAGGGGAAATTTAGCATGGCTAATCCACCTATCCTGCACATGACAATAAGCGATTTTCATTCATTTCATCTTTGGGTTGTGGGGGTGAGACCCACACAGAAACGGGGAGAATGTGCAAACTCCACACGGACAGTGATCCGAGACCAGGATTGAACCTGGGTCATCGGTGCCATTGGGCAGTAGAGCTAACCACTAGCATAGTGGTATTGTCACTGGACTAGTGATCCAGGGCAATTCCTGTTCAAATCCCACCAAGGCAGATGGTGAAATTTGAATTCCATAATAATCTGGAATTTAAGGTCTAATAATGACCAATGAAACCCTTCACTGAAGTCAGGTTGAGCCCTAACACTGGGTTTCCTACAAAACTTCATGGAAAGAAAATTCAACGCTTGAACTTGTATAGCATCTTTATGGAATTGACATGTATTTCTTATTTGCCTTTTCCACTGGTTTTATCCCAGCATAATATTCACATGCTGTTAGTTGTCAAAATTAAGGCACTTCCTTGCAAGCTTTAACCTTTCTCTGACCAGTAGTTTGGTGTAATTCAGCTGAGCATGCAATGTAAAATGTGTGTGATTGGATGAATAACAAGCTAATTGTTGAGGTACAAAAACATTTGTTTTTGGTTCCTGCAGGCCTCCTTGTTGGGACACTTGACACTGTGTTTGATTCAACTTCTAAAGTAGCTCCGTATCGCATTTTACATCAAACACCAGAATCCCAAGTCTATTGGTCCATTGCATGTGGTAAGTTAAATCGTTATTGTGCAAGTTATTGATGGTTTGGGGTCATCTTCCGCCATCAATCATTTGGGATTTACGACACTTGAATGCATATTAATACATTGCGTTATGCAAAATACAAAGTATACCAAAGTAAAACCTTATTTAAAACGTGAAGCATCGTTTCTTAATTTTTGAAAAAGATATTATTCTTATATTAATTCTTAATGCTGTCTTATCGCAACATTTCCCCTCGGGTGCTATGTGCTTTTGTGCAGAAACTTGAAAGCCTTATAGACGCACAATTTTAAAAGGATTTCATGTAATCGCCCCCCCCCCCCCCCCCCCCCCCCCCCCCGCAATTTCGAAATGTGGTAGCGAGCGGGAATTGCCGCGAGCATCCTGGCGCTCGGCCCAGCGAGGCCGGCAACACAAGTCAACGTTAATTGGTCCACTTAACAAGGCCTGGCGGGCTTCTCGCCACAAATGAGGACTCGCCAGCTGATTCACCGGGACCGCGCTCGCCAGCCCCCCGCTAACGAGGTCAGCAGCACTTAAGCTGCACTTGCTCAGCCAACCCCAGCCAGCTCGCAACAATGTCGCCGTGGAGACCAGCCCCAAGGTTCGGGGACGCTGACCTGGGGAGGCGCCTCGACGCAGTGGAGGCCAGGAGGAATGTTCTGTTCCCCAGAGGGTGAGCCACAAGGCAGCCAGTGCTGCCTGGGGTGAGGTGGGAGCAGCTTTCAGCTCGGAGTATGATCAAGAGGACTGGCCTGCGGTGCAGGAAGAAGGTCAACGACTGACACCAAGCAGCACTAGTGAGTAGACACCAATACCCCCTCAATCACCACCCCACAACCCCCCAAACTCTGCCTTCACACCCCCTTTACCACCACTGTGAACCCCGCAACCTTCCTGGCGCGAGGCCGGCAATGCAATTTAACGATAATTGGTCCACTTAACGAGACCTTGCGGATTCTCACTGCAAATGTGGGCTCGCCAGCTGATTCGCCAGGACGACTAACAATGCCCTCTCCGTGTCCCCTCAGGAAAAGCTCTCCCATAATCGCCGGGAGAGGGGCCCAGACCGGCAGAGGGGTTACAGACATTAGAATCTTCACCTCCTTCGAGGAGCGGGCCCTGGAGGTGACCGGTGTTGCCGAGGACAGATCGGTCACCCACGCAGAGCCTGGCGGATGCCCCACAGGTGAAGAACCACTGGGCTCCACCCGGAGGACCTGTCAAAAGTGAGTTGTTATTGCCTTACTGACTGACCCCATCCTGCCCAGATGTCCATTCACCTGCAGGTCCTCCGGCCGACAGAGCTGGCCCATCCCGGGCAGCACTCTTCTGACTCCGGGGTCAGCACCTCAAAGGAGAGCTTTGAGGATGCAACCGTGGTCGCGGCACAGCTGTCATCCTCACCCTCCACCAGCGCAGATACACACATCTATGTGGGACATGTTAGTGGACAAGCTTCGGGGGCATAATCTGATGAGCACTGCATCGCTGATGATGCATATCAGGTGGATGCAGGCACCCCCAGGCAAGACAGCGGTAGGAAGTCTGCTGGATCCCAGGACCCAGCTGGTGCCAGCCTGATGCTGAGCCTGTGGAACAAATTACCCAGAGCTGATGGAGACGATAGAGCCTAACCTGGGCTTCAGAGGGAGATTTCATTGGTACTCCAGCAGATCCATAGCCGCTTGAAGGAATCTCAGTGGCTCGGGCGCAGGAGATATTGCTGGCAATGTGTGGCACTGAGGCCAACGCTGTTAGGGCGGCAACAGCAGTGGAGAGCCTGGTGCACGGCGTCGGATGTGTCCCAGGTGTCGCACAGTCGGCGACAGCCACGGGTGAGGGTCTCAGCAGAATGTCTGACTCATTGGGGGATGTCACCCAGCACCAGGCCGACCTTGATGAGGTTCAGCGGGACATATCCCGCTCTCAGATGAGCATGGCCATGGCGCTGAGGAATCTGTCCCATTCACAGGTGGGCATGGCTGAGGCACTGCAGAGCATTGCCCAGTTAATGAGGAGCATCACTGAAAGCACCGACACCTATGGTGAAGACCATAGGGAACCACGAGGGCTGGCAGAGCCAGATGATGCAGGGGTAGACGGGGCTCAAACCAGGGGCCCCTCTGTCCCAGGGTGAACCCCAGGCCCTAAGGGCTCCGGTTGGGAGTAGGGGGTGCCGGGTGCCTACCTGGACCCATCCTATGGAGTGGCGACGGCAATGGCCGCCAGTTCCCCCGAGATCCACCCCTCTGAGGTCGTGTTTCGCAGTTGGCACACGGGACAGGGTGGCGCGGCGTGGTTGTACATGTGCCGCTGAAAGTGAGCCGGGGCCCTCCAGCCACAGACGCTGCAGAGGACACCCGCCAGGAGCATCAAAGGCCACGGGACGAGGTAAGCAATTGGCTGCCTCCACCTCTGATGTGCATCGTGGGGAAACACCAAGATGTAGTGGTTGAACTAGGATGACCAAGCACGCCGAGGACCACTGAGGGCACTGGGGACGTGGGTGGGTGGGTAGGTAATGGGTGGGGGGCGGCACCATCGGGAGTGGGGTTTGTATAGCACTTTAAACACTTTTTCGCAAAACCATTATGATGCCTCTGTCACATCCTCCTGCAATGCGGGCTGACCCCCAGACAATTCTGAAAACTTCTATTAAAGCTGTCCGTAACCTTCTCTGGCCTTGATGGGAAACAATTCATTTTTTGTAAGACCCAACCAATTTAAGACCCAGATTGGAGGGATTCAAAAAGTATTGAAACATCTTCATTGTTAACTTGACATTTCATTGTTTAATGAAACATTTAGGAAAGGAACAAAGTCGCCTTTCTATCCCAAGGGTTTCCCATGTCCTTCACTGCTACTTTGAGGTATCATCGATGTTGTAACGGAGACAAACTATTGGCTTCACGGTTGTTAGAAAGCAGTACATTAATAATAGATTACTGTGTGATCAAGTTAATTTTTCAGTTACAGTTTTATTTTCTTTCAATCCATCCATTGTTTTGCTTTGCAACCACATACCAGTCAATAGCTGTGGTATCTCAAATGCAGTCAGACCAAGTTGTGTCTCAGTGAAGCAGTGTTGGTGGATTGGGGAAATTGGACCAGGGTATGCAGATGTAATTCAGTTCTCTGCAAAGTTTTGCATTCTGTCCTTTCTCTTATATAATTGTTTTGGTGCTATTTATAATTAAACTGAAAAGGAAGTTAGAAATTTGGAAGGCAAAGAAAATATTTGTTGTGCAGGCGCTTCTCCATAGCTGACAATAACTAAACTGAACTATAACAATGCCATCATTGACAGAGAGTGTAATTACAATGTGACATATTTACATAGGCTGTTTCCTTTGTCAATACTAAGAAGAATTTAGAATGAAAGTCCAGGTGAAAAAAATATTACAAGGGAAGGGCAGGAAGTGAATACAGATGTTTAAATTAATGTGGATGGTTACTTCAGATTTGATTTTTATATTCCAGTTTCTCCTGTCGGAAGCACTGGCCAAAATTGTCCGGCTGCTCCCGCTGGTGGGATGTTCAGGTCCTGCCGACTCCCCCGCCACTTGTTCCGTGGCGGTGGAGGGTGCAAACAACGGAAAAAAATCAGAAGATATCGCTGCCAGCCAATGGTGTATTGCCTCCGCCGCTGTAAAACATGCCGTGGGGGATGGAGGAAAATCCTACCCATTGCCTTGAATTCTTTTCTGAAAATGTAAAGAGCCACCAATTACAAGTTGTGATAAATTGTGGGCCAAAGTCATGTTACCGTGTCATGGAAGCATTTCCTTAAGACCATAAGACATGGGGCAGAATTAGGTCACTCGGCCCATCAAGTCTGCTCCGCCATTCCATCATGGCTGATATTTTTCTCATCCCCCCCTCCCTGCCTTCGCCCTGTAATCGCTGATCCCCTTATTAATCAAGAACCTATCTATCTCTGCCTTAAAGACACTCAGTGACTTGGCTTCCACAGTCTTCTGTGGCAAAGAGTTTCACAGATTCACCACCCTCTGGCTGAAGAAATTCCTCCTCATCTCTGTTTTAAAGGTCTGAGATTGTGTCCTATGGTTCTAGTTTTTCCTACAAGTGGAAATATCCTCTCCACGTCCACTCTATCCAGGCCTTGCAGTATCCTGTAAGTTTCAGTAAGATCCCCCATATCCTTCTAAACCCCAACTAGTACAGATCCAGAGTCCTCAACTGTTCCTCATACGACAAGCTCTTCATTCCAGGAATCATTCTTGTGAATCTCCTCTGGACCCTTTCCAAGGCCAGCACATCCTTCCTTAGATACAGGGCCTAAAACTGCTCACAGTACTCCAAATTGTCTCCGACCAGAGCCTTATACAGCCTCAGAAATAGATCCTTGCTCTTGTATTTGCCTTCCTAACTGCCGACTGAACCTGCACGTTAACCTTAAGAGAATCGTGAACAAGGACTCCCAAGTCCCTTTGTGCTTCTGATTTCCTAAGCATTTCCCCATTTAGAAAATAGTCTATGCCTCCATTTCTCCTTCCAAAGTGCATAACCTCACATTTTTCCACATTGTATTCCATCTGCCACTTCTTTACCCACTCTCCTCCTATCCAAGTCCTTTTGTAGCCCCCCTGCTTCCTCAATACTACCTGTCCCTCTCCATGTCTTTGTATCATCGACACACTTGGCACCAGTGCCTTCAGTTCCTTCTTCCACTGCACTTTGGGGTAGCGAATTTCACAGATTCACAACCCTTTGGGAGAAGTAGTTTCTCCTCAACTCCATTTTAAATTTGCTATGTCTTATCCTAAGACTATGGTCTCTTGTTCAAGGACGCCCCACAAGAGGAAATATCAGTTCCACGTCTACTTTATCCAAACACTTTATCATCTTGAGTACCTCAATTTGATCGCCCCTCATTCTTCTAAACTCTAGAGAGTATAGGCCTAAACCTTTCAATCTCTCTTCATATACGACAAACCCCTTATCTCTGGAATCAACCTTGTGAACCTCCTCTGAACTGCCTCCAATGCCATTTCATCTTTCCTCAAATAAGGGGACCAAAACTGTGCACAATATTCCAGCTGTGATCTCACCAATGCCTTGCACAGTTGCAACAACACCTCCTTACCTTTCTATAAAGTGACTCTTTTACAGCTCTTACTTCCTCAAATTATTACAATGCTCTATTCCTTTAGGTATAAATGCCAACATTCCATTTGCTTTTGTTATTATCTGCTGTACTTGTATGCTAGTTTTCTGTGACTCAAGAACTAGGACCCCCAGATCCCTCTGCAACGGAGCACCCCGAAGTCTCTCCCGATTTAGATAATAAGTTGCCTTCCCATTTTTCCGACCGAAATACATGACCTCACACTTAACATTCATCAAATCATAGAATAGTTACAGCACAGAAGGAGGCCATTCAACCTATCTTGTCCGTGTCAGCCTGAAGACGCCCAGGTGCCCTTTCTAATCCCACCTTCCTGCACCCAGTCCATAGCCCTGTAACTTAGAGAACCTAAGGTGCAGATCTAGGTACCTTTAAAAAGAGTTTAGGGTCTCTGCCTCCACCAGCAGCGAATTCCAGACTCCCATTACCTTCTGCGTAAAAAGTTCTTCCTCATGTCCTCTCTATACCCTCTGCTTATCTTGAATCTATGACCCCTGGTTCTCGAATTCTCCAGAACTGCACACAATATTCCAGTTGTGGCCTCATCAGTGTTTTATACAATTCCAACATTATATCTTATCCATGTTAAACTCCATCTGCCACTTTTGGGGCGACTCTCGTAACCTATCTATATCCATTTTTAAGGTTCTTATTTCCCATTACAACTTACTGTCCCACCTATTTTTGTATTGTCGGCAAATTTACCTATAAAACCGTCCAGAAAGTGACTCCTTTAGAGCTTTTGCTTCCTCAAATTATTATAATCACATGTAATTGTACCACTTAAAAGTGTACCAGGACTTCCGGTGGCGGCTACGAAGGAGTAAGTTGCACATATGGTGGCTCCTGCTAGGGTCGGACTTTTGGACCTTTTCCCCCGATTTTCTACCGGACTTGAACTGTAAAATTGAAGACAGGCAATTGTGTACTGAATTCCCACATTGGTGCATGTAGAGAAGGACTAGAAGTGCTCGTAAAGGCAGAAACAAAAAGACAGAGAAGGCTTGGGCCAAAGCTGCAGCAGGAGACAGCATGGCGGAGGACCGGACCTCTGGTTTGTCGACCCAGCGGTCAACGCAGCAGCTGATGCAAGTTATTCGGGAAGGCTTTGCAAAGCAGAAACGGGACTGCTTGGAGCGGCTGGAGCTTAGATTGGACGCCCAAGATCGGGCGATCCAGAAGGTGGAGACGGCGCTGGCTGAGCAGGAGGAACATCAAACTGCGGTGGAGTTGGAGGTGGGGATGCTGAGAGAGCAGCAGAAGAAGCTCCTGGAGAAGTTGGAGGACCTAGAGAATAGGTCCCGCCGGCAGAACTTGTGAATCGTTGGGCTCCCGGAGGGGTCCAAAGGAGCGGACACTGGGGCATGCATCGCAGATATGTTAGAGAAGCTGCTGGGGGCTGGGGCATTCTCCTGACCCTTGGAGGTGGCCAGAGCTCACAGAGCACTCGCGAGGAAGCCGTGAACGGGAGACCCCACCCCCAAGGGCAATGGTGGTGAGATTCCACAGGTACTTGGATAAGGAGCGCATTCTACAGTGGGCCAAGGAGACAAGTGGGACAATAGTATCCTGCGGATCTACCAAGTCCTGAATGTGGATGTGGCCAGGAGAAGAGCAGGCTTCAACCAGATTAGGTCGATACTTTTAAAGAAAAAGGTGAAGTTCGGACTGTTGTATCCGGCCCGTCTCTGGGTCACGTACGAGGAACAGCACTTTTATTATGAGTCGGCTGAGGACGTGTACAGCCTACTGTAGAAATCCCCAAACGCCTTATTCACCCCTGCTGAATCTCCAACCAGGTTCCCATCTCCGTCCTTTCCTTTCCCTGTCAACCTAGCTGCCTCCCTCTTTCTAAGCTGCTGTGCAAGCATTCTGCTGGCCTTCTCTCCATACTCATAGATCGCCCCTCTTGCCTGTCTCAGCTGCTCCACCGCCCTCCCTGTTGTTAACAAGCCGAATTCCACCTGTAGCCTCCGCCATTCCCTTAAAAGCCCTGCCACTTGGGTCTCCGCGTACCTCCTATCGATCTGTAGTATCTCCTTAATCAGTCAGTCCGTCTCTGCCTTGTCCACTTTCTCCCTATGGGCCCGTATCGAGATCAGCTCTCCTCCAACATGGGGGAAATTTCAGCAGTGGGAAAGCACTGAAGGCGGTGGTCAGAGGGGCTATGTTTATAGAGGGGAGCTTTCCAAGTATGAGGGCGTTGGAGGAGCAGTTTGGGTTGGCGAGGGGAAATGAATTCAGGTATGTGCAGGTGCGGGACTTCCTTCGTAAACAGGTGTCAACCTTCCCGCTCCTACCATTAAGTGGGATACAGGACAGGGTAGTTTCCAGAGGGTGGGTAGGAGAAGGGAGCGTCTCGGACATTTGCAAGGAACTTATGGGGTCAGAGGAGATGCAGACCGCGGAGCTGAAACACAAGTGGGAGGAGAGATTGCGATGGTCTATGGGTGGACGCGTTGAGTGGAGTCAACGCATCCGCAACATGTGCCAGGCTGAGCCTGATACAATTTAAGGTCGTTCACCGGGCTCACATGACAGTGGCCCGGATGAGCAGATTCTTTGGGGTGGAAGACAGATGTGCAAAATGTGCGGGAGGACCAGCGAACCATGTCCACATGTTCTGGACATGTCCGAAGCTCAGGGGATTTTGGCAGAGGTTTGCAGATGTCATGTCCAAGCTTTTAAAAACAAGGTGGCGCTAAGTCCAGAGGTGGCGATTTTCGGGGTGTTGGAAGACCTGGGAATCCAGGAGGAGAAAGAGGCAAACGTTCTGGCCTTTGCTTCCCTGGTAGCCCGGAGACGGATACTATTAGCTTGGAGGGATTGAAAGCCCCCGAAGTCGGATACCTGGCTATCGGACATGGCTAGCTTTCTCTGTTTGGAGAACATCAAGTTTGCCTTGAGAGGGTCACTGTTAGGGTTCACCCGGAGGTGGCAACCGTTCGTCGACTTCTTCGCGGAAAATTAATCATCAGCAGAAGGGAGGGGCGTTAGTTTAGCTTAGAGTAGGGGGTTAATAAAAGTCGGACATGTGAGGGAGGGAGACGGCTTTTTGCACTATGTTTATAGTTTCATGTACATTGTTTATTGTGTTGTTGTTATAATACCAAACAATAACTCAATAAAATGTTTATTAAAAAAAAGTGTACCAGATCCTGCATGTGTGGGACTAGGGTGTAATCCTGTTTGGTATTTTTAGAGCATGTGATTCTGTCATAATGGGTTAAAAAACAACCACCGCTAAATGTGCAGGCAAATTATGCAGCTCAGTGCAAAGACTTGGGCGGGATTCTCCGACCCCCTGCCGGGTCGGAGAATCGCCGGGGGTTGACGTAAATCCCGCCCCGCCATCCTCCGAATTCTCCGGTCCCCCCAAAAATTGCCCTGGTGTGAATCGCGCCGCCCGCGTCGGGAAATGGTAGGGACTGGCGCGACTCAATGAGCCCGGGGCCGCCCAAATTCTCAGGCCCGCGATGGGCCGAAGCCCTGCCTGTTTTTTGCCAGTCCCGCCGGTGTGAATTGAAGTAGGTCCTTACCGGCAGGACCTGGCGGAACAGGTGGCCTCCGGGGTTCATGGGGGGGCGCGGGGGGATCTGGCCCTGGGAGGTGCCCCCATGGTAGCCTGGCCCGCGATCGGGGCCCACCGATCCGCTGGCGGGCCTGTGCCGTGGGGGCACTCTATTCTTCCGCACCGACAGCTGTAGCGGTCCGCCATTGCTGGTGCGGAAACGAAGCCCTCTGCGCATGCGCGGGGATGACGCCAGCACATGCTGGCGCTCCCGCGTCTTCGCCAACTCGCGCTGGCCGGTGGAGTCCCTTTGGCACCGGTTGGCGTTGAGCCAAGCCCCTTTTCCGCCGGCCGGCAGGGCGCAAACCACTCCGAGGTGGGCTTAGTCCCTAAGGTGCAGAGGATTCCGCACCTCTGGGGCGGCCCGTGCCGGACTGGTTCACGCCACTTCTCGGCACTGGGACTCCCAGTAGGGGAGAATCTCGCCCCTGAGCTGGTTTGTTGCTATCCGTATTTTCACAGCGCTGTATCCTGGATAAAGTTCAATATTTGTATACTGTGTGTACGTTTTACAGCTATGGAAAGCACAGATGTATTATAGTATTCAAATTTACTTGTTTAATATGCTGGCCACAGGAGAGTGTGCTTCAGCCTTTGTGTTATCAGGTGGAATCTCCGACTGCAGATAGAGTGTGACTCGAGTGTTCCAATGCACCAATCTTTCTTGATGCGGTGATAATTTTAAGTGTAGTGCATGTATTACCTTTGGATGGACACTAAGGACCTATATCTAAGTGATGGTTTACCTTTATCTTTTTTAATTCTTTCTTTCTCCAAAATTCTCTGAGACTTATTGATGCAACAATTTTAGTAATGTAGTTTAGCACAATTTATTTGCAGACCATTTGACCGTTCAAGACTGCTCAGCCATTTAATAAGACATGGTTGATCATCAGCCTTAACTGCACTTGGTCACACTACCCTCAAATCCCTTGATTCCTTTAATGCCCCAAAATACTATTGAATGAACTAATTAACTGGGCACCCCCAGATTCTTGGGGTAAAAATTATTCCAAAGATTCACAACCCTTTCAGTGTACAGCTTTCTACTTATCATAGTCCTAATCTTCCCTTCTAAAACTGTGACCCCTACTTTGGACTTCCCAGTCCTGGGAAACATCCTCCTGGCATCTATTCTACCGAGTTCCTCAAGAATTCTATCTGTTTCACGTGCGCTTCTAAACTCTCGGGTGTGTAGGCTCAAGTGTGAATTATTCCCCTTTAGCATTTTGGTGCCCAGGAGTTAAATAAACATGACAGCCCTGTTGTGCAGCCAGCTATGTTATATTGCTTGTTTTTTTTAAAGAACTGCTTATACTGCGGGCAGAACATAACCACTTGTTCTCGGCATTCAATGAATGCTAAACCATTACCATTACTCCTTACATGCTGAGAGGCACCTTAGAGCAGTAAGTGGAAGAGGAAAGAAAAAGGTTGGAAAGGGCACAGATACTAGATATTTGAAAAGAAAGGTTTAGTAGCTGAATAGGCCTTATTGAATGACATGAAAATTATGCCTTCAACAGTGGGCACAATATCTTTGACCTCGCAGCAAACTGTTTATCTCAATTGAGCCTCTAACTTTTGCACTAGTTATCCATGAATGTTTCTTGGGGGCAAACCTTCTGAGGCCTCCTTGAACAGCCTGTTAATATTAATATTATCTGGTATAAGTCCACCTGAAAGCTCAAAGATTAACTTGACGCTGTGTTGTTTGTATTGCGCTTTATGTCATTCCTGCGCCATATGTTCAAGACCAAAACTGTTGATTGTCCATTGATATTATTGTTCCTCGAGTGATTGGGGGGGGTGAAGGGAGGGGTCTTTGGCTCATGTTTGTATTTATTTATGTAAAGAAAACATACTGATTTAACTAGAAACTGCATTTTAACCCAACAACACTTAAAATGAGCACTTTAAATGTCTTCTACATGGGAATTGTGACTATGGGTAATAGCATTAAACACGAGACTGAATAAAGCAACAGAAACAGCCACGTCTACTTTCCTTAGCCTAGTCGCTCAGCAGTTTATGGATGATAAGTTGCTCTCCATTTTGGCAGCTGTCCATATTCTCAGTGAGACAGCCTGAAAGGGAAATAGGGCCTGAAATGGGGAATAAGGCCTATGTTAGTGAATGTCTGCCTTTGGCTGCTTAAAACTGTATAAGGAACATTATGGCTTGGGTCACTGTCTGTGCGGAATTTACACGCCCTCCCCGTTTTCTGCGTGGGTTTTCTCCGGGTGCTCCAGTCTCCTCCCACAAGTCCCGAAATACGTGCTGTTACATAATTTGGACATTCTGAATTCTCCCTCCGTGTACCCAAACAGGCTCTGGAAAGTGGCGACTCGGGGCTTTTCACAGTAACTTTGTTGCAGTGTTAATGTAAGCCTACTTGTGACAAAGATTATTATTATTATAATTGCTAAAATGCGCTGAAATGATTCTACTTTGGTTTTGGTTGCTGAGGGTGGCTCTGATTTGCCAATCGTGGTATTTTAAAGATTTATGATTGAAGTTTTATTTTGTTTCCAAACCAGGAGCCAACAGTGAAGAAATAAATAAGCACTGGGAATGGCTGGAACAGAATGTGATGGCAATACTTTCTGTATTTGATAGTAACGAAGATATCACTAGCTTTGTTCAGGGAAAAATACGGGTAAGAATACAAGCAGTTTTCATTCCTGTTGTTTTCCTCTGGGTTCTGCTCAGGTTAGTTTCAGTTTTATAGGCCATCTGTCTCACAGGGCTGAAATTTTCCAGTCGTCCCTGATGGTGGGATCTTCCAGTCGCGCTGATGGTGACCCCTGGTGGTGGAGGGTGCAAACAGTGCGAAAACCCGTTGACAGCAGTAGGACTGGGAGATCCCACTGCCCGCCAATTGCGGGGTGGGTGGAAACTTCTGCCCAATATAACCGATAGTGGAAAAATCTCATTGTATTGTGCCGGTTAAAAAGCATGTAAATGTCACTGTACATCAGTTTAATGCATTATTCAACATCTGGAATCATTTTTGAACAATCCTGCTTAGTGAGGAAGTTGAACTTTCTGTACTGTACTGCAGAATAGCACAGTACAGAATGCACCCACTTGAGGCTGCATTGGCCTTTTGAAAGAGCAGTTTGGTTGGTGCCACTCCAGTTTTTCCCATATCCCTGCATTTCTTCTTCAAGTACTTAACCTGTTCCCTGCTGCTAAATTTGTATCTGCCACCCTTTCAGACGCTGCATGCCAACTGATAATCACTGATTGCATAAGTTTTCCTCATGTTCTTTCCTAAAATCTGTATGCTCTGGTCTTCTGGACTAGCTGGAGACCGGACTATCCCCCAAGAAGCGCTGTGGGACCCCTCAAAAGTCCCAATTTGAACTTCCAATAGCCCATTTCTCTGGCACCCTCCGAAAAAGCCTCAACTCTGCATTATAGAATCAGAGACTGCAGATGGTGTTGTCTTGCTTACCTGCATAGTTACTCAGGAAATATTAGACCAATTTAAAACCAAATCTAACACCTGGGTAAGTACAGAATTGTACCAATTTGTCTCTGCTAATTATCCCCATCGATATCCATCACCTCACATTTAATTGCATTGAATATCATCTCTCATGCCCCCTCCCCCCATTCTCCAAGCTTGTCTGCTTGAAGTGTGTTTCCTGTCTGCCTCCGTATTCACGGCACTCGCCTCCGTATTTGCGGTACTTGAAAGTTTTGCATCGTCTGCATATTTTGAAATTGTGTTTTAATACATCCAACTCATTATATCATAAATAGCACGGGCATTAGTATTTCAGGAGCTCCTTTTGAACTTCCCTTGGGCGGAATTCACCGAACCCCGCAGGGTCGGGGAATCGCCCGGGGCTGGCGTAAATCCCGCCCCCGCCGTGGCCGGAATTCTCCGCCACCCGGGAATCGGCGTGAGCGGGAATCACGCCCTGCCGATCGGCGTGCCCCCCGCGGCGATTCTCTGGGCCGAAGTCTCGCTTCTGACAGGCCAATCCCGCCGACGTGGTTTAAACCACCTCTGTGCCGGCGGGATTGGTGGCGCGAGCGGGGTCCTGGGGGGGGGGGGGGTGGGGGGCGTGGGGCGATCGGACCCCGGGGGGTGCCCCCACGGTGGCCTGGCCCGCGATCGGGGCCCACCAATCGGCGGGCGGGCCTGTGCCGTGGGGTTCTCTTTTTCTTCCGCCGCCGCCACGGCCTCCACCATGGCGGAGGCGGAAGAGACCCCCTCCACCGCGCATGCGCTGGTGGTGACGTCAGCGGCTGCTGACGCTCCGGCGCACGCACGGACCGGCGAAGGCCTTTCGGCCAGCCCCGACGCCGGGCGACGTAGTGCCAAAGGCCGTTGGCGCCGGTTTTGGCGCCAGTCGGCGGAGCGGGAACCACTCTGACGCGGGCCTAGCCCCTAAAGGTGCGGAATCCGCGCCTTTTGGGGAGGCCCGACGCCGGAGTGGTTGGCGCCACTCCGCTACGCCGGGACCCCCCCGCCCCGCCGGGTAGGGGAGAATTGTGCCCCTTGTGTCTGAAAATTTAGCTATTCACCACAAGTTTCTGTTTTCTGCCCCATAGCCAACTTAGTAATAGTGTGTTTCTTCTCTAACAGACTTGGCTGTGAATTATTTTTTAAACTAATTATATGAAATCTCACATTTATCGATTGGATTAGTTCTGCAATGTAAAATAATGATACATGAAAAATATAATTAGGGTGATTGGAAGGAATGTGGAAGTGGCCACAGACAGATCAGCCATTTCTTATGACCGCATAATCTTATGAGAAAGGTGTTTTAGGAGGTATGAAGTACACACATTGTTAATCATACATTGTACTTGAGGATTTCTCCATTATTTCTATTTTAAGGGTCTAATAGCAGAAGAGTCTCAAAGTGCATCAATGAAGGAGGAAGATGACCCTGAGAAATTTCGTGAGGCCCGGTTGAAATTTGATAAGTGGTTTGGGCTGCCTGAGCAAGAGAAACTGGTGACCTATTATTCATGCAGTTACTGGAGTGGACGGGTGCCGTGCCAAGGTTGGGTGTATCTCAGCACCAACTTCCTCAGCTTCTATTCCTTTTTCCTAGGCAAAGAAGGTGAGAGTCTGTGACGATTCACTTCATGACTGATTGTCAGGTCCATATACATTTCTGCAATATATTGTATTTAAAATCTAATCTATTATTAGTGTATGTGTCACAACCCCTGTGGTCACCATGTCTAGTAAACATTCTTATGAAGTATGTGATGTGCCAGGGCCCAATTTGGAGTCTGTTTTCCACCTATTCCAGTGTACTTATTGCTCTGGTCACTGCACACTTAAAAGAAAATGTCATGGTTTGAGGTAAACAAAAATTGCCTCCACCTAGTTGCCCTAGTTGGAGATGTTATTGTCGCTGCTGCAGCTGCTCTCAATTGCCTGACACGGATTAATTTGCTGAGTCTGCATTTTTTAAAAAACTTGTTCGGAGAAGTCCATGTGGCGAAGAAAATGCTTAGAATGTGAGCATTTGCAGGTCATTAAGTCTGTACAGATCCAGAGATAGGGGTAAACCCAGGTTAAAGAGGTGTGAATTGTCTCAAGCCAGGACAGTTGGTAGGATTCCGCAAGCCCAGGCCGGATGGTGGGGGATGAATGTAATGTGACATGAATCCCAGGTCCCGGTTGAGGCTGCATTCATGTGTGCGGAACTTGGCTCTAAGTTTCTGCTCGGCAATTCTGCGGTGTCGCGCGTCCTGAAGGCCGCCTTGGAGAACGCTTACCCAGAGATCAAAGGCTGAATGCCCTTGACTGCTGAAGTGTTCCCCGACTGGAAGGGAACATTCCTGCCTGGTGATTGTCACGTGATGTCCGTTCTTTCGTTGTCGCAGCGTCTGCATGGTCTCGCCAATGTACCACGCTTCAGGACATCCTTTCATGCAGCGTATGAGGTAGACAATGTTGGCCGAGTCGCACGAGTATGTACCGCGTACCTGGTGGGTGGTGTTCTTGCGTGTAATGGTGGTATCCATGTCGATCATCTGGCATGTCTTGCAGAGATTGCCATGGCAGGGTTGTGTGATGTCCTGGTCGCTGTTCTGAAGGCTGGGTAGTTTACTGCAAACAATGGTTTGTTTGAGGTTGCGCGGTTGTTTGAAGGCAAGTAGTGGGGTGTGGGGATGATCTTGGCAAGATGTTCATCTTCATCGATGACTTGTTGAAGGCTGCGAAGAAGGTGTCGTAGTTTCTCCGCTCCGGGAAAGTACTGGATGACAAAGGGTACTCTTTCGGTTGTGTCCCGTGGTTGTCTTCTGAGGAGGTCAGTGCAGTTTTTTGCTGTGGCGCGTTGGAACTGTCGATCGATGAGTCAATCGCCATATCCCGTTTGTACGAGGGCATCTTTCAGCATCTGTAGATGTCTGTTACGCTCCTCCTCGTCTGAGCAGATCCTGTGTATATGGAGGGCTTGTCCATAGGGGATGGCTTCTTTAATGTGTTTAGGGTGGATGCTGGAGAAGTGGAGCATCGTGAGGTTACCGTGGGCGTGCAGTAAAGCGAAGTGCTGAGGTGACCGTCCTTGATGGAGATGAGTGTGTCCAAGAATGCAACTGATTTTGGAGCGTAGTCCATGGTGAGTCTGATGGTGGGATGGAACTTATTGATGTCATCATGTAGTCGTTTCAGTGATTCTTCGCCGTGGGTCCAAAGGAAAAAAAATGTCATCGATGTATCTGGTATCTAACGTCGGTTGAAGATCCAGTGCGGTGATCTGTAAAGATTCTAAGCATTGTCTGGCATCTTTGAATTTGTCTATATATATGTTTCTGGAACATACCTCTTCATTCACCTGAGGAAGGAGCAGTGCCCCGAAAGCTAGTGTTTGAAACAAACCTGTTGACTTTAACCTAGTGTTGTAAGACTTCTTACAATTTTAAGTTGGATTAGGAGCTGTGTGGGTTTCTTGTTGTTTAATGGAAAATTGTTTAGTTGTGTTAAGGGATATTTGGGAGCTGTTTTGTGTGTGGAGTTAAAAGTTTAATATTGCATTTATGATAAAGTTTTGTTTTAGAAATACCAAAGTCCTATATTTTTCATGCAATCACTCCTATAGCGAGATCATTCTTTCCGCACAGTCTTAAAATAAACTAAAATATTGGGGTTTCAGATCAGTATCCTAGCCACTGTTGGGATCTTGTCTGTGGTCGTAACAATATGTAGAAGCCAGAAACTTTGCTGCCTGCAGATGCACACAGAGATGTCTGTAAACCATGCTCTTTCTGTTAGAAGTCATGATATATCATTGTTCTAGGCAATGTGTATTATGTAACAGTTTTTCAGTGGTGAGAGACAAATAGACCATCTATTAACAAGACAATGGAGACAGTAAGAAAAATTGAGTTGTTGTCAAAAGATTGACCTTGATAAGGAGTTAGTGTTACTCTGCTGGGCTTGGCCTCACTGAGGATAATCATCTGTGGTTGAGATTACTGATGCTCTTTAAATAGTTTCTGCAGGATTGGTGTTCATTCCTTTTTGGTGAGGCATCCAAACTGGAAACATTAGCTCCCTTCTCTCTCCACAGATGCTGTCTGACCTGATGCGATTGTCCAGTATTTTCTGCTTTTGTTGCTATTGTAGGAAATCTCTAAAACCCCTTGCCATGTTAGAAAGGAGCTTCCTGGTATGGGATCAGCAGTGAATACCTCTGTGTTTCGTTGTTGTTCATCTGGAGCAAAGACTTTGTGGTGGGGCAATTGAGGAACAGTGGGGGACTTTCAACGGGATCTTTCACAGTGCTTAGAAAAAATGTATACTTGTGAAAAGAAAGGACTGTAGGAAAAAGGGTAATCAGCCATGGATGTCTAAGGGAATAAAGGAGGGTATCAAACTGAAAGAAAATGCATACAAAGTGACAAAGATTGGGGCAGCACGGTAGCATGGTGGTTAGCATAAATGCTTCCCAGGTTTGATTCCCGGCTGGGTCACTATCTGTGCGGAGTCTGCACGTCCTCCCCGTGTGTGCGTGGGTTTCCTCCGGGTGCTCCGGTTTCCTCCCACAGTCCAAAGATGTGCGGGTTAGGTGGATTGGCCATGCTAAATTGCCCGTAGTGTCCTAAAAAGTAAGGTTAGGGGGGGTTGTTGGGTTACGGGTATAGGGTGGATACGTGGGTTTGAGTAGGGTGATCATTGCTCGGCACAACATCGAGGGCCGAAGGGCCTGTTCTGTGCTGTACTGTTCTATGTTCTATGATTAGTGGGAAACTAGAGGATTGGGAAATCTTTTTTTTTATAAATTTAGATTATCCAATTATTTTTTCCAATTAAGGGGGCAATTTAGCATGGCCAATCCACCTACTCTGCACATTTTTGGGTTGTGGGGGCGAAGGATTGGGAAATCTTTAAAGGTCAACAGAGAGCCACGGAAAAAGCTATAAAGAAAAGCAAGATACATTGAGAGAGTAAACTAGCTCAGAATATTAAAAAGATAGCAAACGTTTCTGCAAATATATAAACCGTAAAAGAGTAGCCAAAGTCAACATTTAGAGGGTGAGAAGGGGGATTTAATAATGGGAAATGAGGAAATGGCTGAGGCCTTGAGCAGGTGTTTTTTTAAACCTACCAATGGAAGACACAAATAACATGCCGATAACATGGCAAGGAGGCTAGAGCAGCTGAGGACATAGAATCGATCATCGTGACTAAGGAGGTAGTGTTGGGCAAACTAATGGAGCCAAAGATAGACAAGTCTCCTGGCCCTGATGGAATGCATCCCAGGGTACCAAAAGAGATGGTGGGGGTAATAGCAAATATGTTCATGGTAATTTACCAAAATTTGCTCGACTCTGGGGCAATTCCGACAGAGTGGAAAACAGCAAATGTGAAGCCACTGTTAAAAAAGGAGGGGGCGGCATATGGTGCAGTGGTTAGCACTTGGACTGCGGCGCTGAGGATCCGGGTTCGAATCCTGGTCCTGGGTCACTGTCCGTGTGGAATTTACACATTCTCCCCATGTCTGTGTGGGTTTCACCCCCACAATCCAAAGATGTGCACGTAAAATGGATTGGCACGCTCAATTGCCCCTTAGTTGGGAAAAAAAAATTTGGGAACTATAATCCGGTTAGCTTAACTTCTGAGTGGGGAAAATGCTTCCTATAATTTAGGAAGAATTAGCGAGACATCTGGACAGAAATTGTCATGTTGGGCAGATGCAGCATGGGTTCATGAAAGGCAGGTCATGTTTGACTAATTTAGTGGAATTCTTTGAGGATATTATGAGCACAGGGACAGGTGGATGTGGTGTATCTGGATTTCCACAAGGCATTCGACAAGGTGCAACACGAAAGGCTGCTGCATTAGGTAAAGGTGTGTGGCGTTACAGATAATGTATTAGCATGGATAGAGGATTGATTAACTGATAGAAAGCAAAGAGTGGGGATAAATGGTTTTTTTTATGGTTGGCGATCTGTGGCTAGTAGTGTGCCTCGGGGTCCGCAATTAGACATTACAATTTAAGGCGGCATTTAGGACGCGCGACAACGCAGAATCGCTGAGCAGAAACTTATAGCCAAGCTCCGCACACATGAGTACGGCCTCAACTGGGACCTGGGATTCATGTCGCATTACATTCATCCCCCACCATCTGGCCTGGGCTTGCGAAATCCTACCAACTGTCCTGGCTTGAGACAATTCACACCACTTTAACCTGGAGTTATCCCTATCTCTGGATATGTAAAGATTCAATTACCTGCAAATGCGCGCACTCTCAGCATTGTCTGGCATCTTTGAATTTGTCTATATATATGTTTCTGGAACATATCTCTTCATTCACCTGAGGAAGGAGCAGTGCTCCAAAAGCTAGTGTTTGAAACAATCATGTTGGACTTTAACCTGGTGTTGTAAGACTTCTTACTGTTCTCAGCCCAGTCCAACGCCAGCATCAACACATCATGCCAAAGTGTGGCATGGCACATCACAGAAAGGGCCAGAGTCAGTGAAACAAAGGATGTGGAGGAGCGTGAGGGGGGGTTACAGAGATGGTTTGGGCAAAACTGTTGTGACTTGAGGATCGGTGGGACTAGCATTAATTGAGAGGCTTCTTAATTGGCCGATCCCTAAAATGGTTTGAGTGAGGGGGAAGTAACTTGATGAAATCCAAATTCTTTCAGTTGCCAAGTGACCAATTTCCTTTGAAAGCAGCAATCAGAATCACCAATGCCCCAGTTCCAAAACTACTCCTTTGAAATTTTGCTTCTGTTTCCAACTTCACCATTGCAAACGTCTACAACATCTGTTTTACATGACCATCTAAAGTCAAAGTTAGACCTCGGGATTTTATAAGTAACATCCTTTTTTTAAACTGGGGTCCACAAAGTTTTCAAATATTTGTTGTCAGAGTTTTGTATTTTTCAGTGTGGTTTATGGCTTGCTAATGTCAATATTATTTTCCTTCTGGACAATTGTCGCACTGAATTTGCAAGTTAGTGCCTGCAGGGGCTATCCCCAATGATGGGCTGAGTTTACGGGGGATCCTTGGCGCACACTTTGAAGATCGCTGAGTCAATCGCATCGTTCCCTGTTGGGAAGGTGGGTGCAGAGACTTCTGCTCAGATGTTTGCCAATGACTCAATAGTCACTCAAATACCAATTTCATTCCTTCCCCTGTTAAAGCTCATTATAATCTATATGTGGAGCATAATGCTCGTGGAGCAATATAATTTCTAGGTCTCTAAACTGTTAAATATTTCCGATCTTGCTGCTGATCTGTGCCTGGTGCTGTTGAGATGCAATTATTTAATATACCTAATATAATCAACAGAATTTTATTTTTGCTGATATACAGAGAGGACACAATAATGACTTCCTATATTATATTGATTTTCCAAATTTTGTTTAACTTCTAGTTAAAATAATAATTTCCTGGGATGAGATATCAAAACTTGAGAAGACTATGAATGTCATCCTGTCTGAGAGTATACACATTTGCAGTCACGGAGAAGACCATTATTTTTCAATGTTCATGCATTTGAATGAAACCTTTCTGTTGATGGAGCAGCTTGCAGATTATGCTGTAAAGAGATTATTCGACAAGGAAGCATTTGAGACTGATTTATCACTCGGTGACCCTTTACAAATAACAAAAAGGTAATGGCCAAATACTGCATTCTGGTGTGGTGTAACTATGAGAAATGTTTGGCTCCCGACCATTAAATTTGCCTCGAGGTATGAAATTCATGATGAGAAACCTCATAAATTGTAGGTTCTAAAATGCTTATACCTCTATAAATGCTTTATTTACAAATGAAGAGATTAGGAGTGCAATGTATGTTTAAAGATGAGGACTGGGATTGTTTTCCTTCACATGAATGCCCTTGGCACTCATTTGGTGGCTCCCGAAGTAATACGGCTGAGTATTAAACCAACATTTTTAATGTCTTGTCTCGTGAGTGATGGAGTTATAAAATCCACAAATATGTGGTGATGACCCATGATTTGGTGTAAAGGATTTTTTCCTTCACTTTTTCAGGTAGATTTAGCCCAGTTCTTTAATCCTCATCTCACCCACCATCACTCTCATCATTCATCGCTGGCCTAGTTAAACCTAGTTGTTGGTCCTGATGATCCTGAGCACTTGAAAGCTATATGACATTCCCTGTGAATTATTTGTTTAATGCTTTTTGTCAAGAATGTCACTTAGGGATCTTAAGAATATCACAATACCTGTGATTCACCAATCTGCTCTGTACTAACCGGGGTAGCAGGAAGATGCCAATGAAAAACAGGAGGCTTCCTTGCAAAGGATGGAGAAATAGAAATAGGTGTTGCTTAAGCCAGTCATGTGTGCCTCCTTGCAGGTAGATGTACATTAGAGAGGCCCAAAATGGTCATTACTAGACAATGACCATCTCCCAATAAGAATCTATTCACCTACCTCTGATGTTCAATGGCATGGCCATCATTGGATCTCCTATCGTCAGCATCCTGAGGGTTACCAGTCGTATCAATGCTGTGGCAACACAAGTAGGTCAGAGGCTGGGAATTCTGCAACAAGTAACTCATCTCACTCCCCAAAGCCTGTCCACCATCGACACGGCACAAGTCATGAAAATACGTGCCACTTGCCTGGATGAATGCATTTCCAGCAACACTCTAGAATCTTACCACCACCCAGGACAAAAGATCCCAGTTTTATTGTCATCCCCTCCATCACTGGCACATAGTAGGGGCAGCAGTGTGTATAATCTCTGAGGGACACTGCTGCAACTTTCCAAGCGCCCTTTCACAGCACCTTACAGAAATACGACCTCTACCAGTTAGAAGGACAAGAACTGCAGGTGCATGGTGCCCACAGGTTCCCCTCTAAGCCGTATGGCATCATGACTCTGAACTCTATTGTCATTTCTTCACTGTTGCTGGGCCCAAATCCTCAGGTTGTACCAGCATGGAATTTGAATCTTGTTTTGAGTTAGATGATGTCCAATCCATTTTGAAATCAGGGAGGTATGAGATTTCAAAATTTCCTCACTTAAAAAAGTCTCTTCACTGGTACTCAGCTTTATGCAGAGTGAGATTCATACATTTGTGGGGAATCTACTGTTTAACTTGACATATGAACGCAGTGATGTTAATGGCATCAAAGAAAAATATTGCACCAAACCTCAGCATCAAAATTAAATTGGAATGCTTTACTGCTTTTGTTTGTCTCAAAGGTTCTGATCAGGTGAATCAATAGAAAAAGGAATCTGAATCTGTTTAGAAAGGGAATTGTAAGATGTACTGATCAGGTGACATAAATTTGAGGGAATTTTAATGGACAAACACAGGGCAATGATATCCTTGTCCCACACCCGCTCCAGGATAGGGGAATTTATATTTGTGAATAAACAAAAATAGTTCAGATTTCCTTAATGCGGATAATGCATTAAACGTCTAATGTCCATGTATATTTTCTAGTTTAAAATATGTTGAAATGAATCATACTTTCTGTTTTGTGTCTGAAGAATTCCCAGCAGTGCATAGTGGATGCTATATACAGTTGATTGGTAAATTGGGCAATGAGATATTTCTGTGCACAGACTAAGCTCGTTTGTTGAAGACATTTTGTTTTGGGTGTTCAATGTGAATTCATTTTTTCCTAATGACTGAAAAAAACCCAGCTTTCTCTCAGTGTTACTTGGATATCATTCCTTTTGTTTTTCTTCAGAGGTCTGGAGAATCGAGCGAGGACTGAATATTTCACAGCACTCTTCAGACTGCCCAGGGAAGAAAGTCTGGATGAAACGCTGGACTGCTTTCTTTGGATCCCTTTTTGGCATGCCCACGCATTTGGGAAAATGTTCATTTCAGATAATTACGTCTGCTTCAGTAGCCAAGATGGGAGTCACTGCAATGTTATCATTCCATTGCGGGAGGTAATGTTTAATAGAGAAGAAATTATTTACCATTTAATGGCAAAAAGTATTGGGGGGGGAAAAAATTGTCATTTTTCTTTGATATTTTATAACTGTTATTAAGGCTAAAACCCAGTTATAAATCCTTCTTAAGGGATATTTTTTCTGGGTAATATAGTGAAAAGGTTAGACATTCTTATCGCCCTATATTCACATCAAGGAAGCTTATTATTATTAACCTGCATTGTAGGTTCGGGTTTGCAACATTTTTCCGCTGCTCTCTTTTAAAAGGAAGTATCAGAGAGCTGGGCACTTGCTTAGATGCAAAGGAGAAGTATTCAGAGGGTGAGTGCACCACAACATTTTCACTGCTCACGTTTTTCTGGGCGTGGTAAGAAGTCTCTCAACACCAGGTTAAAGTCCAACGGTTTATTTGAAATCACAAGCTTTTGGAGCGCTGCAGCTTCCATCACCTGATGAAGGAGCAGCGCTCTGAAAGCTTGTAATTTCAAATAAACTGTTGGACTTTAACCTGGTGTTGTGAGACTTCTTACTGTGCCCACCCCAGGCCAGCGCCGGCATCTCCACATCACGTATTTTTTAGAAATGGGAGGTTTGATGGGTAGTGTTAAGGGTTGAAAATTGTAAAATGGCCAGGTCCTCTTGTCCCACTTCTTTCTTGCTTAAACATTTACTCCAGAGGGATGTTGTTCTAAAATCAACTGACCGGGCTGTGAGATTTTCACATTCCAATTTATACCAGTATTGCTACTGGCAAAGTTTCATTATCCATTTTATGCTCGAGGGGTCTTTGCTTTCACACTGTTCCAGTTTTACATTCTTGCATACGAACAGTATCCTGTTTTCACAAAGGCACTGGTGCAAACATAAAGAAGTTAGTTAATCATGGCTGATTGGCTAGTGTTTTGGCTGTTGTTGCATATGCAGTAACTTTATGTTATGCACTGAGGCTTAAAAAATCATTATAGCCCAGGTCACATTTATATATAAGTATTATAGAACTGTTTGCTCCATGTTTCAATTATGAATCTTCATTATATAACATCTCTCTGATACAGTTGGAGTGTTTTTGATGTTTTGACTCTTTCTCTATGCCCTTTCCATTTCCATACGCCAAGCTCATTATAGTCTCTGAAAATGTGGATATCAAATTGATGTGGCTTCTCTAACAGGTCATTGGCACAGACAGTTCAGGCAAACACATCTCCTTCAGTACTAGATGTAAAATAACCTTTCGCTTCACGGAAATAAAGGACAGCGATGGCCTTGTGAAGAAACTGCAAGGGAAACTGAACTGTGGCAAAAGTACACAACACGCTTTAGGAATTGAAGAGGTAATAATATTTTGAGAGATTGTAATGTGTACTATTTACGAAAGTGGCCCTGAAATTTGGTGGTGCAGATTGTCTTGAGTTCCAGAACATCTGTTATGAAATATTGGGCACAATAAGAAGTCTTACCAACACCAGGTTAAAGTCCAACAGGTTTATTTGGAATCACTAGCTTTCGAAGAGTAGCTCCTTCATCAGGTAAGTGATGAAGGAGCTATGCTTTGAAAGCTCGTGATTCCAAACAAACCTGTTGGACTTTAACCTGGTGTAGTAAGACTTCTTACTGTGTTCAGCCCATTCCAATGCCAGCATCTCCACCTCATGAAATATTGGGACTGTAGTTGGTGGCTGCCTATCATCTTGCACCGCAAGCTTCCGATTTCATTATCGGCAGTCGAGTACACAATGTTCCTGACGTTCTCTCATGGGTCTCTGAGCACTTGCTTTCAGATTGGCTGCAACCTGTGAGCAGGTTACAGCCTTATTTGAGACATTCATGTGCCCATAAAGGCAAGGACCAAATTACTTTTTAAGACCTGTCTTCGGCATAGATAATATCCTGGTAAAGTGGTCAAAATAAAAGATGCGTGATAATCACTTTGCACAGCATTCCCTATTGTAAAGATCCCGGACCAGACCCCAATTTATGTTAAGAAACCAGGCGAGACCCCAATGATTTTTTCAATTTGTAAAACTCTGAGGGAAGGATACTTCATCCCAGGTGTGATGACTGAATAATATGTATTTTTAAAAAACATTATTAACACTGAATCACAACATCACAGAAAATAGCCTTTCACTTAACAGTTAAATAGTTCCTAAACTCCAAGGAAACACTTTTTACGACTAACTCATACCATCTCTATCTCCAATTAAGCGAAGCCCATTACAGGTGAATGCTTACTGCACTGCTGAGAGAGAGAGAGCAGATCCTTCTATCTTTGTCAGACTACTGCTCACCTGACAGAATTTGGCAAAATCTGCAACTCAATTTAAAAGCTCGTAGCAGACTGCCAAACCTATAACAAAGAACAGACATGGATTCTCATAGTAATTACGTCATTTTATCCCACACATCGTTATCCCCTGACCTGCTTAAGTCTAAACATAATGTCTCAAATGACCCACTCTCCAGGCTATCTCTAGAAACCATAACAAAGTTCCATTCGGCCTCTTTGTAAACAAATACATGGTTGAATTAAATGATGATCTCACTTTTACAACTCCTTAATTGCCTCTTTTGCAGCCAGTTTGGATACCTTAAACTAAATTCTTTAATATTACTGCAAAATACAATATACATAGCAATTTCAGTTATCATAGAACATACAGTGCAGAAGGAGGACATTTGGCCCATCGAGTCTGCACCAACCACTTAAGCTCTCACTTCCACCCTATCTCTGTAACCCAATAATCCCTCCTAACCTTTTTGGACACCAAGGGCAATTTAGTATGGCCAATCCACCTAACCTGCATGTCTTTGTACTGTGGGAGGAAACCGGAGCACCCGGAGAAAACCCACGCAGACACTGGGAGAACGTGCAGACTCTGCACAGACAGTGACCCAGCGGGGAATTGAACCTAGGATCCTGGCGCTGTGAAGCCACAGTGCTATCCACGTGCTACTGTGCTGCCCAACGTCCGAGTGTTTCCAACATTTTCTATTTCTCTATGATTTCCAGCATCCACAGTATTTTGCTCTTTTGTGATGAACCAACGAATACATTATTTCTTCCCAGTATACAGGCTGCATCTTACAGGCAACCCCACCTGACCCATGCTACATCTTTCTTATTTCTTGGCAGGAATCGTGTCCAAAGAGTTCTCAGGAAGACAGCACCTTCTTTGAACATGATAGCCTGTCAGCTTCGTCTGCTGGTGATCAATCAAGTGGACTGCCTAAAGAAAGCAGTAAAATCGTCAATACTGAAGCATTGATGAGAGTTTTTCACCCACAAGATGCAGAAAATCTAGATTCAAAAATGGTAAATAACTCTTATTCCCTGGTGCGTTAAAATCTGCTGATTATTGTATGGATGTTTTGCATCACTTCTGCTGTGACCTTCAGTGAAATGGATAAATATGTTTATGATTTGCTGACTTACAGATTTAACTTGTTACTGTGCCCAGTATGATATATTACTGCAATATTTGGGTGTTCTGAAATCCTGCACTGACATACTGCTGCACCCAGTTATTCTGTTGTAAAAAAAGAAAAAATAATCGCTTCCACATTACTGCTATTTTTTTTCTGGAATTTGTAACATTTTTTAAAATGCATTGCCGAATGAGAGTGGACGTACTGTGGATTCTTGTCCCCTCATTGTTCCCTGTACAGACAGTATATAAAACACAGTTGAATACGTCTCATCTGAGCCACCAAATGGGGTGAATCAAGAGGGAAAAAATGTGTTTTTTTAACTTCCCAAAAATTTCCATGTAAGTATAGAGGTGATGCAAAATGAAAGAATTCACATCTGTGCAGTGGAAGGTACATTTTGCAAGTTGGGGCACATTTTACAGCACAATAAAAGGAGCTAATTTGCCTTTTTTAGGTTCCAAAAGAAATTAAGTAACAATAAATAATTCATAGCCTTGGGGGGCTATTCTCCGCCCCCCACGCCGGGTGGGAGAATAGCGGGAGGGCCTCCCGACATTTTTCACGCCCTCCCACTATTCTCCTCCCCCCCCCCCCCCCCCCCCAAAACGGCGAGCGGCGATTCTCCGAGGCCGATGGGCCGAGCGGCCAGGCCTCCGCGCCCGTTTTAACACGGCAGCAAACACCTGCTCGCTGCTGTCGTGAAACGGGCGCCAGGTGCCCGTTTGGGGCATCTGGGCGCCCGATTAGCACGGCAGTACGACGGCCGTACCAAGGGGGGCATAGGCCCGCGATCAGTGCCCACCGATCGCGGGCCTTGCGTCCGTGACGGACGCACTCTTTTCCCTCGGCCGCCCCGCAAGATCAAGCCGTCACGACTTGCGGGGCGGCTGAGGGAAAAAAACGCCAACTGCGCATGTGCGGGTTGGCGTTGTCCAACCTGCGCATGTGCGGCTGACGTCATCGGCCGCGTCAGCTGGCGAGATGCTTGACGTGGGGCCTTGACGACCGTTGCCAAGGCCGCGCCGCCGTGACGCACGGGGCCGTGCTCCTAGCCCCGCCCAGGGGGGAGAATCGGCCCTGGAAGTGGGCGTAAAGGCTGCCGTGGGTCACGGCCTGTCCCACGTCAGCGTTTACGATTCTCCGCGTTTGCGGAGAATCTCGCCCATCGTGTCTGATGCCCTCTTCGCCATGGCCGGAGACCACATTAAATTCCTTAGCAGTAAAACTTTGTAGGCTTGAGAGCATTGGGTTTCGCCAACGTGATTCCAGAGCATTTTAAAAAAGTAAATAAATTAGCATACCAATTCTTAGAGTGGTCAATTCACTTACCCCGTGCACATCTTTTTGGGCTGTGGGGCTGAGACTCACACAGACAGGGGGAGAATTTGCTAACTCCACACGGACAGTGACCCGGGGGCCGGGATCGAACCAAGGTCCTTGACGTCGTGAGGCAGCAGTGCTAACCACTGCGTCACTGTGTTGCCCCTGCGTCATAATTGACTGTGCCTATGTCACCATCAATGCACCAACTGACTGAGTGGAGAGGTTCATTAAAAGGAAGGGTTATCACATGCTGTGCAGCTGGTTTGTGACCCCAGGAAAAGTTTCCCTCATGTCTCTGAGCACTTTTCTGGTAGCTGCCAGGATACTTTCATCCTCCACCAGTCAAGCCTTCTGCAACTATTCCATCCCAACCCCAAAGTCCATGGATGGATCCTCTGTGGGGGGGCAAATGGGCTATCTTTCTGAGGACATAGTCTCTCATATTCAAATGCCACAGTATGAGCCACAGAGGCCTTGCAATGTGTGCCATATTCTCACCAGAATCTTCCATTAAGCAGTCCATTGGCCTGCTATAGATGTGCTTTCACTGTGTGGTCCCACATTACACACCTGCACGGTTGTCTCAAAATGGTCACAGTCTGTTATATTCTTCATAACATTGCCTATTAATGAGGAATGACCCTTGCAAATGCAGGGACTGATTTTATCAGAGGCAGAGCATAGAGCAGAATTTGGGGAGAGCATTGGGCATGGACATGGAGGGGATCCTTCCGCCGTGCGGCATGTCAGTGTTCAGGCCCGAGGTGTCAGATTGAGGTCTTTCCAGGAATCTAGAAAGCCATGACTCTGAGGGATCATCTGGCACAGGAGAGGGTCTGCTGATGAACTCCCAGGTTACACAGGTGTTCAAGTTCCAAGCCTGCACTTTGGCAAGGAATGACTTCCTATGCAATTCTATCATCACAGAGAGTTTTAACTGTTTCCAGTGAGGATTACTAGTTTGTGCATTCATGGTTATTACGATAAAGCACAAAGTTAAAGAAATTGCAAATATCATGCTGACAAAAAGTTAATCTATTTACAGAGTGATCCTAATTGACTTCTAACAGGTTACATCTAAATAATGCCACAGTGGCCCACTTAGACCTACATCCTGCCCTCACGTTTGCACATAGTGTTCACCTTTTTGCCTTGGAGGAACTGGAGGAAGCCAGCATACATCGGTGGCTATGTCCTGTGATGACTGTTGTTACGATCTCCAATGGGGTCAATAATTTGAAAAGAAAGGAATCCCCTAACAAGCCTGTCTAAATCAATGGACAAGATTTCACTTTTACTGTAAAGTTTTGCAGTAAAGTCAACAAAGAATTAAGTACGTATTAATGGACAAAGAGTATTTCAATATAAACATATTTTACTTTAAATGGTCAATACAACAAAGATATGTCTAGCAACTCTCTTTCGTTCCCTGCACAAGTCTGGCACCACATGCAGTGTCTCAGCCTTTGAAAGTCAGCTTCTGGTATGTAGGGTCTCTTCCCAAACAACGGATTTGCCGCTTGCCATCTGAGATCCTTCTATCTAACATCTCTGGATGCAGTTAACACCAACAGGGCTTTATTCTACAAACGATCTTTCACTATTTGTTTATAAATTTAAAGTACCCAATTTTTTTTCAATTAAGGGGTAATTTAGTGAGGCCATTCCACTTAGCCTGCACATCTTTGTGGTGAGACCCACACAGACACTGGGAGAATGTGCAAACTCCACACAGACAGGGATCCAGAGCCAGGATTGAACCCAGGTCCTCAGCGCCATGAAGCAGCAGTGCTAACCACTGCACCACCCTGCCGCCATACAAATGCTCTTTCCCTAAAATCATGACAGTCCTGATGGCACAAAGTTCCTTTCCAAGCAATATGCCAGCAACACCCTGGTTCACAGTCTGGCCACCTGATAAAAGCAGTCAGCTCCTTCGCATGTCTGAGCTATTCATATCAATTCTCAGATTCAATTCCTTTGTTACATTTTTTAAAATTCCAGTGTATCCAATTATTTATTTCCAATTAAGGGCAATTTAGTGTGGCCAATCACCTAACCTGCATATCTTGCAGATTTTGTGATTAATAAGGGGACTGGGAAGAAGGCAGGAAAATGGGGTATGAGGAACATATCAGCCATGATCGAATGGCGGAGCAGATTCGATGGCCCAAGTGGCCTAATTCTGCTTCTATATCTTATGGTCTTATGAGCTTTTGGGCAGCACGTTAGCATAGTGGTTGGCATAATTGCTTCAGAACTCCAGGGTCCCAGGTTCGATTCCCGGCTTGGGTCACTGTCTGTGCGAAGCCTGCACGTTCTTCTCATGTCTGCGTGGGCTTCCTCTGGGTGCTCCGGTTTCCTCCCACAGTACAAAGATGTGCAGGTTAGGTGGATTGGCCATGTTAAATTGCCCTTGGGTTAGGTGGGGTTGCTGGGTTATGGGATACGGTGGAGGTGTAGGCTTAAGTAGGGTGCTCTTTCCAAGAGCTGGTGCAGACTCGATGGGCCGAATGACCTTCTGTACTGTAAATTCTATGATCTTTGGATTGTGGGGGTGAACCCACACAGACACAGGGAGAATGTGCAAACTTCACACACACAGTGACCCTGGGCCGAGATCGAACCTGGGTCCTTAATGCCGTAGGAAGCAGTGCTAACCACTGTGCCACCGTGCTGCCTTCTGATTCAATTCCTTTGCACTTTGCTTCACTAAGCGCTTATGATGATCTCTTTACTTCCTGCCAAACAGAAAACCGACCATTTGTGGAGAGCTTTGCTTGCTCCAACATGACCCATGAGTTCTGTGATTGTGTCCTGCTGTAGCCCAACAGGCTGAAACATGGCATTCCCCATTTAGCTTTCATTAGTATTTTTCTTTACCTAGCTGTTATCCTGATAGCAGCATCAACCAGAGTCTTAATTTCTTGGAAATTGTGGCCAAGAAATCCAATTACACCACTTTACTCCTGAATTCTCTTTAGATTAATGGGTTATCTTGCAAATATAAGTGGATTTCTTGATTAATAAGGGGATCGAGTGTTATGGGGGAAGGCAGGAAAATGGAGTATGAGGAACATATCAGCCATGATCGAATGGCGGATCAGATTTGATGGGCCAGGTGGCCTAATTCTGCTCCTGTATCTTTTGGTCTTCTAAGCTTTTTGCAAAGTTCATTGTTCGTCACATTGTGGTTGCTGTCCTTATCTTGGAAGAACCTATTGGGGTGACTTGGATTGCTTACTCTGCAAAGACAGCCCTAACTGCACCATAGATGCCCCCTCTGTCAAATGGGCAAAAGCTGGTTAGGGCACCGCAAGGTGAGACGGGTTGCTGATCTAGAGTCGAGCCCACTTACTGTTTCCTGTCTCTGATGGGAGAATTCCTCTTGGTGATGCATAATACACCAGTTCTTGTTTGTAAACAATCAATGATTCCAATATTTGCAAAAATACAAAATGAACAATATTTTTCGAAGGAGAGAAACTTGGGTTTCATTTCTCAAAAAAAAATCTGATTAATTGAATCTATTCTGGTTACTTTTCTGAATTTTGCTGCTTTGAACAATTGACCACAATCATAGGCAGCTGGGTCCTAAGTAATTTACTTAGGTGACTTCATTGTATTTTTATTTAAATGGTCTTGATAGAAATCCAATAATATGTTAATTTATAAATTGTAATGGCCGTGTGTAAATAGTGATTTTGTAATAGCAGCCTACTATATAAACGTAATGAAAATCTTGTGAATTATTTGGCATTACCGTGCAGTATGTATTTGACACCAGAGATGCTGACTGTAGCCAGAGGCAAGTCTGTTACTTGGTGTTATTGAATTTAGTGTGTAGAGCCAGACTTGCTCAGGATGCTGTTATAAATCGACCTAATGTCTTTCACTTGTTTTTCTTTTTGTTGGCAAAATTATTCAGAATAAGCAATTACGCAAGAAGTACTTTTTATTACAACTTATTATTCATGTGACTTTATGCCATGAGCTCATTCTATCTGCTTGCTGCCTGAATTCTACCACTGCGACCTGAAGACCTTTCAGATTAATGGCAGTAGATTCCAAGAAGACTGACTGATTATTACTTATTCAGATTTCCATTGTTTGAGATTCAGACAAATAAATTAACTCAACCCTCTGATCTAAATTTCTGTTACAAGTTTATTGCAAGATTGTTTGATATTCTAGAGTGTTACTGTGTTAATGAGTGAAAGTTAAATATTCTGATTATGATAGAAATTATAATTTTCATAAACGGTTGAAAAATATCTTGTGGTTAAAACAAAAATGTTAATTTTTTTTGTCAAATTATTCTTTCACCAAAACTAACAATACATAAGAGCATCATTTTAACCTGTGTACTTATGTCCAGAAAGAAGTCGATAGATAATATCTGGGCTGAAGTATAATGTATATCATATCATGTACCATATCACAACATGCAAACTATATGCAGAAAAATCCTTTTCATTTCATTACCGATATAAGTGAAGAGGGCATTCAAAAGCGCATATTTCCACCACACTGCGTTAACGCAATGTTATTATAATTACGCAGCTTTTTTCTGTCTGGTTAATGCTCGGTAACTGCAGAGCTGAAAAAAATATTTTTTATTGAGAGTTTCCATCTCACTGAGGAAGCTTGGGGTCAATCTACATCCAACAACCTGCTTTGAAAACTCGGTTCACACTTTGACAGCTGAGACAATCCACAACATTCCAAAGAATCAACAACTTTTCTCCATCAAACAACTCACAACATTCTTTTTTAAACGAAGTAAATAATTTTCTCTATCTTCCAATGTTAACTGATACTTGCATCCTTGCCAAAAATTAAATATTCCTTGGGCCGTACCTATCTTTTGTATTAAGGTTCGTTGAAATCTGTCGGTTGCTTTTTTTCAGTTTATATTGTTCATAGACAAACAGAGTAACAAATGGGCGTTAAAAACATGACCACCTTCAGTGGTGGAGGTAAAAAAGTGCTGGGTGACATTTGAGAATGAGTTAATTTTAAACTGCTTTTTTGTGCCTTACAGTTGAAAGAAAAGATGAAGGTGCAATCGTGGAACATCCATTTTGTAGAATATGGTCATGGAGTATGTATGTTTCGCACCAAAAAGACTAGGGATCTGGTGATGAGAGGAATTCCAGAAGCCTTAAGAGGAGAACTTTGGTTACTGTTCTCTGGTATGTATCGTTAATAGCGTGATTATGGAAAATGTCTTTAGAAATATTTTATGTTTAACTCTAGAAATTTTCAGAAATAACAGGAAATATGCCCCTTAAAGTGCAGTGAACATTTACACAAATCTAGTTTACAGAATTTAATTGTTCTTAAAGCATAGGCCATTCCATTTCTTTTTAACTCTTGGAGAGGCAGCAATTGAGGTTTCGGGTGGGAGTTGTTTGACGACAGAGGAACGAGTGCTTGGGGCTGGTTATATAGTTAATTTAGGAGAAAAACATAACCTTTATTGTCACAAGTAGGCTTATATTTAACACTGCAATGAAGTTACTGCGAAAAGCCGCTAGTCGCCACATTCCGGCGCCTGTTCAGGTACACGGAGGGAGAATTCAGAATGTCTAAATCACCTAACATCACGTCTTGGGACTTGTGGGAGGAAACCGGAGCACCCGGAGGAAACCCACGCAGACACGGGGAGAACGTGCAGACTCCGCACAGACAGTGACCCAAGTCGGGAATCGAACCTGGGAACCTGACGCTGTGAAGCAACAGTGCTACCCACTGTGCTACCGTGCCACTCGTGGTCACAATGCAGTAACTTTTAACATTAATTAAGGTGCCAGTAACTTGGAGTTATTGCAGATATTAGCCCAGGAGGGTAGGCAACTAAAACCCCATGTAAAATAATAATGGCATCCAAATGAGGGCATTGTGACATGAGTTCATAACTTAACTTTGGATTTGATACCTCCAACATAGGTTTCCTTTATAGGCAAATGGAAAAGATTCATAATAAATGAGGTTCTCCTGCTGAATTCGGCCGAACCTCAATGTTTCCAGACTTCTTCGTTCTCCGCCTTCCTGTAAATACATCGGCCAGTGTTTCTGAAATTTTGCATTAACTGATGCCCTCCCTCCAGCAATGAAATCAGAACGGTTGGCTGATGACTTGGCAAACCAGGGGCAGGATTCTCCCGTATCTGGCGGGGCGGGGGGCTCCCGGCGTGATGGAGTGGCGTGAACCACTCCGGCGTCGGGCCGTCTCCGCACCTTTAGGGGCCAAGCCCTAACAACCGGCGCCATTCCCCCCCACCCAGCCGAAACTCTGGTGCCGGAGACTTCGGGAGATGGCGGGGCGGGAGATTGAAGCCGGTCCCCGGCGATTCTCCGACCCGGCGGAGATAAGAGATGATATTTTACTTGATCCTTCTAACCATTGTCAGATCCTTCCAAATTGTGTGAGAACACAATTGCTTTTGGATAAATCCTGATGGAAGAAGTTTGACTTTAGTGAGAGCTGTTTAAGCTGACACTTTTTAAAAAAATCAAAAACGATCCATTTTATTCAGGTCAAAACAGGATAAATGTGAATGAGAGAGTAAGAAGAACAAAAAAAAAAAATCAGAATCCATTCTGGGTTGGATTAATTAATGATCCCACTATCTAACGGCACTTTGTTGCTATTCCGTGTCCCGGCGGGACCCCGCCCCCCGAGGCCACACTTAGCGTAATTTCCTGCACTGAGGAGCTGAATGAGCGGAGCACCTTTTGGCAGGAGAGAGATCGGAACACCATTTTTAAATGGCGCCCTGATCCCTTGACCCCCCCGGGCCTGAACCCCGGCACCGGCAAAATGCCACAGTGCACCTGCCAGTGCCATCTGGGCATCCTGGCAGTGCCAAGATGCCTGGGTACCACTAGCAGTGCCAGGGTGTCACCCTGTCCAGAGGCCAGCCACCTGGAGTGTGCAGACCAGTGCAGAATGGCATCCAGCCGGTTTCTCTTCGGCAAGGCTGGTAGATGCCTAGTGGCCGTTTGATCCGACATCAGCATGGCTGAGTGGGTTTTTAAACTGACTTAACCATGTGAGACTTGGTCCCCCCCGCTCCCATTGTGGATCTGGTTAGATCTTGTGAGGCGTAACAGCCATCAGGAATCCTGGGACACGCAGGATCTACCGGCCGCATCCCACTCTGATTCTGGCTGGACATGGCTGTTAAACCCGTGACCAGTATTTAACTTTAGGTTGAACTGTGTTTTGAATGTATGCCTAATGCTACCTTCCTCATCCTGATCCACGTCACATTTTCAATCTGTAGGTGCAAATAACGACATGGCCGCTCATCCTGGTTATTATACCGAGTTAGTGGAAAGATCAGTGGGTACCTGTACCTTGGCTACTGATGAAATAGAACGTGACCTGCATCGCTCACTGCCTGAACACCCAGCATTCCAAAGCGACACAGGCATCTCCGCGCTGAGGAGAGTTCTCACAGCCTACGCTTCTCGGAACCCTAAGATAGGCTACTGTCAGGTTTGACCTGTTACCTTACTGCCAAGTGGTTTCGTAATGCTTTGTCAACTTGAATTGTGCATTTTCACTTGGGGGTTCTTTTGTGATATCTAGCCAACCGAATGCAAATGAAACTCTCAACATTGTTCTGCAATAATTTAGGTTCTACCAAGAATAAAATTCTGCGCAGAATTCTTGGGAGTGCTGGAAGCACTTTGACGTACTTTAGAAATAAATGTATTTGGTCTGATTGGAAATGTAAACTGGTTGAGGCACTCACTTTATGGTCTATGCATTCATGTAATTTATTTTAGTCAAGTGGGTGGAAGTGACTTCAAGGTGACATGCCTGGCAGGTCCGTAATATTCCCACGGCGTTGCTGATAATTAATCAGCTAGCCCGGCCAGTTTCATTAATGTGACTTTGAGGAGTAATTAGACTTAGCTGAGATTTCACTTACGAAGCTGCAGATAACAGCTAGTGTCTTATTAAGTAGGACATCCCAGCTCGGCAAGCAGCAGGAGGTTTACTAGTGCTGCACGTTGGTCAGTTTTGCTGTTTCGACTGTGCGCACTTGAACCTAGGCTCTCCCAGCGGTGCTTGATCTGTCTTCGCTTGGGTAGGAGGGGAGGGTTGTTATGTAGATTGTGTACGCACTTCATATTGAGCAAAGGGAAACTCCTCCAATTTCCCAGTAGCTTTGTTTGGCAACTCTTAAATTTGATGGTGGGTGGTTTTTATGTGTTCAATATCTACTGGAAAGAAAAAACTTGATAATTTGCATTTGACATCAGTTTCTGTGCAAAGTCCCTGTTCACTGTAGTACAATAGTTGAAGCAATACACAAATTATTCTAGTTCACAAATGGATGGCATAGAATAAGTGGCTAGGATATTGGGATAGCAATCTCTCAGTTCTGACTTCACTCCTCAGATAACAAGTTGTGACATTGAATTTAATAAACCTGATCATTTGTGGGCTGCTGGTTTAGCACACTGGGCTAAATCACTGGCTTTTAAAGCAGACCAAGGCAGGCCAGCAGCACGGTTCAATTCCCCTACCAGCCTCCCCGAACAGGCGCCGGAATGTGGTGACTGGGGGCTTTTCACAGTAACTTCATTCAAGCCTACTCGTGATAATAAGCGCTTTTCATTTCATTTCATTTCATAATTGTTTTTTTCTTAAACTAGTTCATTAATTCTTTAAGTAGAGCAGCCTATATGTGACTCTAGTCTCATTAAGTGGAGGACACATCATGACCTCTGAAGTGGATCGAACGAGCCACTTAGTTGGAAATGATCACTCCAAAATTCAATACTAAAGAATTAAACAGATTTGCTGTCACAAATATTGTATCAAGACTAAATGTGGATGGAGATGGCGTCATGTAGAGGTACGAGCCTGGGTGCCATGGTAACGGCACCGTTGCCGCTCTCACCTAAGAGGTTTACCACGAGCCCGGTGGTGGCGGCGACCCTAAGAATCTGGGGACAGTGGAGACAGCATCGGGGGGAAACAGGGGGCTCGATGGAGGCTCCACTGGGTGGCAACCATCGGTTCATCCCGGGGAACAAGGATGGGGGATTTAGGGGGTGGCAAAGGGCGGGCATCAGCAAATTGAGGGACCTGTTTATTGGCGGGAGGTTTGCGGGCCTGGGGGAACTGGAAGATAAATTTGGCCTTCCCCAAGGGAACATGTTCAGATACTTGCAGGTAAAGGCGTTTGCTAGGCGACAGGTAGAGGGATTCCCTCTGCTGCCGTCGCGGGGGACGATGGACAGAGTGCTTTCGGGGGTGTGGGTCGGAGAGGGGAAGGTGTCTGACATCTATAAGGTAATGCAGGAGGTGGAGGAGTCGTCAGTGGAGGAGCTGAAGGCTAAATGGGAGGAGGAACTTGGGGAGCAGATAGAGGACGGGACTTGGGCGGATGCCTTGGAGAGAGTCAACTCTTCCTCCTCATGTGCGAGGCTTAGTCTCATCCAATTTAAGGTGCTGCACCGGGCCCACATGTCCGGGACTAGGATGAGTAGGTTCTTTGGGGGTGAGGACAGGTGCACCAGATATTCGGGGAGTCCAGCGAACCACGCCCATATGTTCTGGGCATGCCCAGCACTGGAAGAATTCTGGAAGGGGGTGGCGGGGACGGTGTCGAGGGTGGTTGGATCCAGGGTCAAACCAGGGTGGGGACTCGCGGTTTTTGGAGTTGCGGTAGAGCCGGGAGTGCAGGAGGCGAAAGAGGCCGGTGTCCTGGCCTTTGCGTCTCTAGTAGCCCGACGAAGGATTCTGCTACAGTGGAAGGATGCAAGGCCCCCAAGTGTGGAGACCTGGATCAGTGACATGGCAGGATTTATAAAATTGGAAAGGGTCAAATTTGCCCTGAGAGGATCAATACAAGGGTTCTATAAACGATGGCAGCCTTTTCTGGACTTCCTGGCTCAAAGATAGGTAACTTGGTTAATAGCAGCAGCAACCCGGGGGGGGGGGGGGGGGGGTGTTCCTTATTGTAGTGTCTATTCTGTAACTTTATATTGTGTTAATTAGCATTGTTAAAATGCTGTGTTGTTCATGGAGGTGGGGAGAATGTTTATGATTGTTAATATTATTGTTATTTTTGGTATTTTACTATGGTGCGTTATTGTTGTATAAATTCAAAATTTTTCAATAAAATTTATTTTAAAAAAAAGACTAAATGTGGATAATCTCAGACCATTTGACCCGACAAAGCCCTAATTGGTAGCATCTGGTAACTGGGTGAGCGATGTAGTCAAGCTACGTATTGGCTTAGTTGTGGTTTTTATTCTTTCATGGGCTATGAGTGGTGCTAGCAGGGCCAGCGTTTGTTCTCCATTCCGTTGCCCTTGAGAAGTTGATAGTGGCCCATCTTGTAGAACACTTCAGTTCATGTGTTGTAGGTGCAACCACAATGCTATTGAGAAGGGAAGCATGCAAGTGATGATGTTCCCTTGCTTCTCCTGCCCTTGGCATTCAAGGTGGTGGAGGTTGCAGGTTTGAAAGGTTCTGTGGAAGGAGGCTTGACATGTTGCTGCAGAGCATCTTGATGCACACTATTGCCATCGTCTGCCGGTTCTGGAAGGACCGAGTGTTTAAGTTGGTGGATAGGGTAACACAACTTTGTCCTGACGGTTCCTGAATTTTATACAACCATGAACGTCCCCCACACTAATGAGGAGATGGTGCCTACGGTGCAGAAGGAGGCCATTCGGCCAATCGAGTCTGCATCGACTTTTTCTCTCTCTCTCTCTCTCTCTCGCTCTCTCTCTCTCTCTCTCTCTTGCCTTCTCTCTCTCTCTGTCTTTCTCTCCCCCCCTCCCCCTCCAATCCCCATAACCTAACCTACACATCTCTAGACACTAAGGAGCAATTTAGCATTGGCAATCCACCTAACACACACATTTCTGGACTGTGGGATGAAATCGGAGCACCCAGAGGAAACCCATGTAGACACAGGAAGAACATATAAATTCCACACAGACAGTGACCCAAGGCCAGAATTGAACACGGATCCCTAACGCTGTGAGGCAGCAATGATAACCACTGTGTCACCGTGCCACTGAACTAGTCACTGTCAATGTCACTGAACTAGTAATCCAGGGGCCCAGGCTAATGTTCTGGGGACATAGGTTCAAATACCACCATTGCAGCTGGTATATCTGGAATATAAAGCTAGTCTCATTAATGGTGGCCATGAAACTTTCATAGTTTGGCATAAAGACCTGTCTGCTTCACTGTTGGATTCATGTTCTGCTTGGTAGGCTTGTGTGAAATGCATTTCTTAGCTTTTGTGGATGAGCAGGTTATATTGGTAATTGCAATTTATTGTAGAGTGATGCAATGACAGCTTGAACATTTTATCTTTCTTTCAATTCACCTGCCTAGGCAATGAACATTCTGACGTCTGTTTTACTGCTTTATGCTAAAGAAGAAGAAGCCTTTTGGTTACTCGTAGCTGTGTGTGAAAGAATGCTGCCAGATTACTTCAATCGCCGAATCATTGGTAAGACTTTAAAAATTGAAGTGTACATAAAGTTTTATTTCAGGATTGTGCGCTGCTCAATGGGAATGTACACGGGGAATTGGCCAGCACTGTTGATGTCCAACTGTCAAACTGCCGTTCAGACCAATGAGGCTCTGTGATAGGAACACTGGTTTGTTGACCATGATCTTCCTGTGCATTCACTTGTAAAATGCTAACTGCTCAGTATTAGTGTCCTGCTATTTTCAATCAGTACAGTTAGGACTGTTAGAATATTTGCAAGGTCCTTTACCAGTTGCACTGGAACTTTCTTGCAAAATGTATGCTACCACTTGTCACTTGTTTGTTCATTGATAGATTTGGAACTGTTGAGCATTTTCAAAGTTTGCTGAACACCTAGTGGTGACTTACAATCGTACCACTGCCTCATTCCTTTCTATTTCCCATTTTGAACATTTGAATTGGGGGAAGAACAGGTTTTGGTGTTCTTTCAGAGCGTCAGTGCAGACTCAATAGGCCGAATGGCCTCCTGCACTATTGGGATGCTGTCATTCTAATCTCTTATTCTGCTTTTTTGGTCTGACTCCCATTGTCCCATTTTGGAGCAGGAACAGGTGATTGGTTGAGTACTCCCTCTTGATGACCTGTATTACTCCAGGGTAGTGAAAGCTTGTATTCTTGCATATCAGTATGATCACATCATTGATTCAAGCCAGATCAAACTTGAAAAGACACATGTATCTAAAGCATCCACATATTTTCCTGCAGCCAAAAGGCAAGTAAATTTAGAGGATTAATTGCTGCAATTGCACCAGAGGTTTTCAACTTTGTTTGGGCTCCATATACTGTAGGATTGTAGCCCAGCTTGACAACATCTGGGAAACCTGCGCTGGGTAAGTACATGGAAGTGTTTAACATGTTGCAGTTAAGCAGCACAATGTTGACTTTCACCTCCAAAATCTGTCCTTTCTCCCCCCCACTGTATCAGCTCCTCTGTTGCTTCTAAATTCAACTACAAGGAATGTCTGGGGTGGTAGTCGTTATACAGACACGGCTGTGGAAACTGAAGGCCCTACCCTATTTCTTTTAAACATGTCCTGTAGCTTAAGTTGGTGCAAATATCTGTGCCTTTCTTTCAGCAACACCTCTTGTATTTTGTAGGCCTGCATAATATGCTGCTCCGGAATGAAGCTCTTCCCACAAATCGATTTCCCCCGTAACGCTTATGCACCTGTCGATCAACACTTTTCTTCCTGTTCATCCAATATATAAATTTCTTCCTTGACCTTCATTATCAATTTCATTCTCTTTATTCTTATTCATGTCCATGCTGCATATTTCACTGCCTGTGAGTTAGACATGAACTGTCAATATTCAGACAATCTACACCGCTTCTTCGTCCAACAACTTGGCTTCAGCACGTGACAAAATCTTCGCATACACCAATAAATCTTCAACTTTTTTTTTCCCCTCAAACACTGAAACCACTAAAATCAGGTTCATTTTCATCATCCCCATTTAGGAACATGGTAAATGACCACAAGTTGTGCCATCCATTTATCAAAATATCTTGGGGTACATTGGTCCAGGCCTTTGCAGCACTTTGCATCTTTTACATTAAACTATTTTTCGAATTCTTTAAATCCCAAGCCCCTGTTGGGTGCATTGAACATTTTGCAAATGAATTCAGCTTTGCACCTTGTATTCAGTACCTGGAGAATGCCTTGATCAATGGACTGGATGAGGGCAGACAAATAAACTCCAAAAACATTGGGCTGGATTCTCTGTTCCTGCCTCTACTTGCCGATGTCAACAAGGACCCGTAGTGGTTCATGACAGGAAAATCGGCGTGAACCCCTCACCTGTACTGGTGAAGGGCTAGCACCGGCGGCACGTGAATCACCTGCAGATCAAGCGGAGAGCGGCCGGAGAATCATGGGGTCCAGGGCCGCGCATGCGCAGCCTAACAAGCTGCAGCCGCGCACACCAACACCGCCGGTCGCACCAGGAAACATGGCGCCGGTCATGCTGGACTGCGTATCCGACCCCCACAGCCCGCCCGCCCCCAGCCCTAGCAGAAGCCCCCAAGCAGCGGCACGGATCTCTGCTGAGTGTGGCGTCACTGGGCACTTTCCGCAGTCGGCACGCCAGGCTCGTGACCGCTGAGACCACACATGGCCCGCGCCGTCGGGAACTCGACCCATTGGAGATGGGACATTGTGGGTGGGCTGGCTGATGACGCGCCAATAACTTTGCGGCGGCACACGTCCCGATGTCGCCAATTTGGAGGGGGCTGAGTATCACGAACTGGTGTCAAACCAGCGCCTGCCCCAATTCTGGCATCGGAAGCCATTCTCCGCCCGATTGCCGTTCCCAATTTCGGCATCGGCTACGGAGAATTTTGCCCATTGTCTCTGATGAGACGTTCTGAGTCAGGGTGTGCAGCACAATTATCAAGGAGCAATATCTTCTGATATCATGGAAAGTTCATCCAGGTATGACTCTGCAGCTTTGTGGCCAGCTAAAGCTTTTTCACCGCATACTTTTCAGCAGATGAACACCATGGCGTCTTTAAATTTTGTATGTCATCCTGAGGAGTAGTCACATGGCATTGTTAGACCAAGCTCTTCATGGAGTACTTTGCTTGGACCATGGGAATGAAGTGATCCAGTGGATATTTCTCGCTCCGATGCTGTCTTATCCACTTTGGTAACACTTTGTCCTTGGAATGTTTTCCTAGTACCCATTAATTTGGTCACATCACTGTCAGCATAAAATTTAATTAGCTTCTCCTTTTGTTTCTTCAAGTCATAAACACCACCCTCTTCATTTAATCTTTTCACTGACGTGCCCTTCTCTGGATGCATTAGGAACTACACTTTCTGCTTGACACTCAGCAACAAATGTTTCCTCTTGGTGCCCCTGACAGCCACAGAATTTCCCACTGGCCTTTTTGATGTGAAGCCAAGGATAATAAAGACTAGAATTACAGAGATATACTTGTTCAGTGTTCGATCTGTGTGTACAAGTAATCGATGCGGGACATCGGTGGTGCCGCCAAATAAAGTCAGAGCTTGACTACGTAATTTGCTCACTAATTTCAAATTGCTACCCATGCCGCCATCGAGCGTAGCCAGGTTTTGGGCCCTTCTGGTGTTTGTGATTGTTGTAACCTCCACAGAGGCCACTGGGTGTGTACCATTTGTTTCCCCTTGACCTACAGTGAATATGAACTGGTTAGCATTGTTGCTTGACAACGCCGGGGTCACATGTTCGATTCCGGTTTGGGTCACTGTGCGGAGTTGGCACATTCTCCCCATGTTTGCGTGGGTTTCCTCCGGGTGCTCCGGTTTCCTCCCACAAGTCCCAAAATACATGCTGTTAGGTAATTTGGACATTCTGAATTCTTCCTCTGTTCCCGAACAGGTGCTGGGATGTGGCGACTAGGGCTTTTCATAGTAACTTCATTGCAGTGTTAATGTATGCCTGCTTGTGACAATAAAAATTATTAAGAACAGGGCAGGAATTCCCCTTAAAGGAGGGGAGCCCTCGCACGGTAGCACAGGGTTAGCACTGTTGCTTCACAACACCAGGGTCCCAGGTTCGATTCCCGGCTTGGATCACTGTCTGTGCAGAGTCTGCATGTTCTTCCTGTGTCTATGTGGGTTTCCTCCGGGTTCTCCGGTTTCTCCTCTCAAGTCCCGAAAGACGCGATGTTAGGTGTTTTGGACATTCTAAATTCTCCCTCAGTGTACCCGAACAGGCGCCAGAGTGTGGCGACTCGGGTCTTTTCACAGTAATTTCATTAGTGTTGATGTAAGCCTGCTTGTGACAATAAAGATCATTATAAAGATTTTTATTATTAGTGGTGGCGTACTACCTAACAGCTCAGTTTTGGTGTGATTTAATTTTCTATTAACCCCACAGTAGACGGATGATAGGGTAAACTCAGACGGTGAGTTTATTTGTATAAATTCAGAACGTGCAGGTGGGGGGAGGGGCAGGGATTCTGCATAGGGCCCAGGTACACTCGTACAGTAAAAGAGGGATAGGGAAAGAAAGATTTGCAGGGCAAAGACCAAAGAGAAAAGAATTATTATTTTGCATTTGTCCAGAGTCCAAAATCAAATAGTGTATTCCTCCACAGAGGTCAGCAGATTGAAAACTGTTGCTGGATAAATTACATTTTTCAGTAGAGAGGATTTCCACCAATGGATGGGCATTCGGAGAGAAATTAGTCTTGTTGGTGCTGGTACAAAGGTTGCAATCGAAATAATGCAGATGGAACCCGGGTCGGGATTCTCCGACCCCCCCGCCGGGTCGGAGAATCGCCGGGGGCCGGCATGAATCCCGCGCCTGCCGTCTCCCGAAGTCTGCGGCACCGGAGATTCGGCCGGGGCGTGAATCGCGTCACACCTGTCGGCGCCCCCCCCCCCGGCGATTCTCCAGCCCGCGATGGGCCAAAGTCCTGCTGCTGTCCTGCCGGTCCTACCGGCGAGAATATAACCACCTACCTTACCGGCGGGACCAGGCGGCGCGAGCGGGCTCTGGGGTCCTGGGGCGATCTGGCCCCGGGGGGTGCCCCCACAGTGGCCTGGCCCGTGATCGAGGCCCACCGATCGGCGTGCGGGCCTGTGCCGTGGGGGCACTCTTTTCCTTCCGCGTTCGCCATAGCCTTCACGATGGCGGACGCGGAAGGGACCCCCTGCGCAGCGCGGGGATGACATCAGCAGCCGCTGACGCTCCGGTGCATGCGCGGACTTCCGCCGGCCGGCGAAGTCCCTTCGGCTCCGGCTGGCGTGGTGCCAAAGGCCTTTCCCGCCGGTCGGCGGGGCGCCAACCACACCGGCGCGGGTCTAGCCCCTCAAAGTTAGGGCTTGGCCCCTGAAGGTGCTGAGAAATCCGCACCTTTGGGGCGGCCCGACGCCAGAGTGGTTCACGCCACTCCATCCCGCCGGGACCACCTGCCCCGCCGGGTAGGGGAAAATCCGGCCCTGGTATTCAAATCTGGACAGAACCTTTTCTTCCTGTTGCTCCTACAAGGCAATATTATTAGTTCTACCAGCTAAGGGGCTGGTTTAGCTCACCAGGCTAAATCGCTGGCTTTTAAAGCAGACCAAGCAGGCCAGCAGCACGGTTCGATTCCCAAACCAGCCTCCCCGGACAGGCGCCGGAATGTGGCGACTAGGGGCTTTTCAGACTAACTTCATTTAGGGGCTGGTTTAGTTCACTGGGCTAAATCGCTGGCTTTTAAAGCAGGCCAGCAGCACGGTTTGATTCCCATACCAGCCTCCCCGGACAGGCGCCGGAATGTGGCGACTAGAGGCTTTTCACAGTAACTACATTGAAGCCTACTCATGACAATAAGTGATTTTCATTTCATTAAGGGTTCATGTCACATGACTGCTATCCCTTTACTCTGGCTTTGACAAAGTGTATGTATCGCTTTGTCGGGTGCCTGAGATTGTTAATGCTCCAATGATTAATCTTAAAGGGAGGTTGAGGGGTTTGTTATCCTAGCAGACACATTCACTCTAGTTGGCCAGATCTGGCTTATGAAATGTAGATGACCTTTATATAATTCCTTTTGAATTGGTCTCTGCAGCCCACAGGGATTGTTAGAGTCTCTTCAGATAGAACGAGGAGTCAATGGGTGCGATTCTCCCACCCTCCAAAAATGGCGTGTCTTGTTTTTCGACAGGCCTATCGGAGAATCGCCGCTCGCCGGGCCGAGCGGCCTGACGAACCCGACCGGTTCATGCCGGCGCCAACCACACCTCGTCGCTGCCATCGTGAACAGCGCGAGACAGGTGCCTGTGGGGGGCGGAGGAAGGATCGAGCACCACGGGCGTACTCATGAGGTGACTGGCCCGCGATCGGTGCCCATCAATCGTCGGGCGAGACGCACTCTTTTCTCTCCGCCGCCCCGCAAGATCAAGCCGCCATGTCTTGCGGGGGCAGCGGAGGGGAAGACGGCAGCCACGCATGCGCGGGTTGGAGCCGGCCAACCTGCGCATGCGCGGCTGACGTCACTTCGGCGACGCCGGCTGCGTCATTCCCGGCGCGCCGCTTTGACGCAAGCGTCAAGGCCGGGCGTTCGGGATTCACGAACCGTCGCTCCTAGCCCCCTGGGGTGGGGGGAGAATAGGGTGCGAGGAGCGGCCTCCGACGCCGCAGTGAAACACTCAGGGTTTCACTCCGGCGTCGGCACTCAGTCTCCCGTTGGGAGAATCGCGCCCAATATCTTTGAAACTGCCTTATTAGCTCCTATTAGCTGACAATCACAGACAGGCAAGACCAGTTTTTTTAAATATTAGAAATTAGCCACATGGATATATATTTTATAAAAATGTAAAGTGTGGTCTTAGTATCTTGGCACAAGGTTGCATAAAGCTAACCTGACTTTTTTAAAAATAGGCTGTCTAATTCCAATGTGTTCTTCTTTAAACAGGTGCTCTGGTGGATCAGGCAGTTTTTGAAGAATTTATTCGAAGTCACCTTCCTCAGTTGACTGACCACATGACAGATATGACATTTTTTTCATCTGTCTCATTGTCCTGGTTTCTCACTATTTTTATTTCTGTGTTGCCCATTGAGAGTGCAGTAAATGTCGTTGATTGCTTTTTCTATGAAGGCATTAAGGCAATCCTGCAGCTGGGTTTGGCAGTTCTAGATTATAACATGGACAAGCTGCTGCTCTGCAAAGATGATGCTGAAGCGGTGACTATCTTAAACAAGTATGGCTCTTGAATTTTAATACTTCTTTGCTATCATTTCTTAGTGCTGTTTAAATATCTGCAGTCAGAGATCAACATTTTCACAAGGAATGCGAATGTAGTGTAGTCTTCAGGTGCAATAAGATTGAAGAGTGGAAGATCATTAGACCAAGCCACATGAATGTAATTCAGTCCCCATTTTTAAGTCCCATGCTCCATTTATATTTTTTAAATTTCCATGAATTCTTGGGCAAATGTAATTCTCCCTGGAGGCGGTGAGCTGTATAATGGAGCAGGAAGGTGCGAGATGGAGACCACACCATTTTCCAAATCCCCTCCAATTATTCCTGAGCAGGATGGGTCGAGGATGGCCTTACACTGCCGGGGGCCAATATGGAGGCCCTTAAGGACCTCATCCCACTGGTATTCCAGGCTGGAGCCAGATCATGTGAACATTCTGCCAGATAAACCCTTGCAATCCTCCTTGTGGCTTGGAGATTTTGGGAGGAGAAATCTGTCTTATTTGACAGCTCAGGCCCAACTGAGGAACCCACTGGCAGCAATAGGGGCTGTTTAGCACAGAGCTAAATCGCTGGTTTTGAAAGCAGACCAAGGCAGGCCAGCAGCACGGTTCAATTCCCATACCAGCCTCCCTGAACAGGCGCCGGAATGTGGCGACTAGGGGCTTTTCACAGTAACTTCATTTGAAGCCTACTTGTGACAATAAGCGATTTTCATTTCGTTTTTCATTTTCAAGCTTCTGCTGATCCAGATTCTTTATTTAGGCCTCCTATCAAACAATCTGTATCCCTCCATTCCCTGCCCGTTCATGTCTCTATCACGATACATCTTAAACGTTGCTATCATGCCTGCCGCTTCCACCTCCCCTGACAAGCTGCCCCAGGCACCCACCACTCTCTCGGTTTATAACTTCTACCTAGCCTCTACGTTTATAATACTGCTGAAGGAAACTTACTTGCACCTTCTTAACCAGTGGTGGTACGAACACACCTGCGCCAGAAGGTGTGTGTATCATTGTGACAAGGTTATATATGCTTGCATATAACTTTAAAATATATTGCTAGATGTGTGTCTATATCATTCTACATAAATGCCTTACTGCTCTTTCAGGATTCACAAAATAAGTTAGGCTACTATTGCCCTTGCACGCCTATCCTTATCTTGCAACTCAACCTGCGGGCAGTTACTTTGGCTTCTTCTTGAGATCTCAATCTGCAGCTCATTTACCCAGATTAAATGAAGTCATAGGAGCCTATTGTCTTATAGAATTCATGGGCTATAAGCACACTTCAACAGTCACCTACCCAAAAGTCCACTTAGAACCTATTAGAATTGAGTCCAAAATGAGTTCTTCCTACCCTGGCTAGTTTTAAACATTCCTGTGTGATTTATGGAATTCTAATGATAGTTGAACAGCTTGCGAAGTTAAATATATTTTCAAAGAATATTTGTAGAATTTATCTTGCATGCTTTGTTATTGTTGCAAGATTTAATTTGTGTGCTGTTTGAGAGTTCTGCCTTTCCCTTTAATGGTTAGCTACATCATTTTAATGCCTTTTTCAATCAGCAATATTACATTTCCCTTTCAGGTTTTTTGACAATGTTACTAACAAGGATAGCCCTTTACCACCAATGACGCATCATCCCCCAATCGGCAGTGACAACCAAGACCCGCAAACTAAAGTGGACATAACTGATCTTATTGGGGAATCTTACGAGGTTAGTGAACAAGGCTGATGCGAATCGGTGTAAATAGGCAACAATTAATCATGTAGAAGCAGACTTTCTCGCCAATCTGGATATTACTGTGCAGTGCCTGACTTTGGAAAATCAAGATGTTGTGATTCCTTTCCTCTGGATATCAACATAATTTCTCTGATCACACATCACCCTACCTCATTACAACCCTGTATTACAATCACAAATTGCTTCCTGGGTTTCCATGCACAAGAATCTTCGCAATAATGACTCTTGTTTATCAATGGCCAAATTTTCCAACGTGTGTATGCAGTTTTGTCAGGAAAGTCTTTTGAGATACTGTGTATATTAAGTTTTATTATAACTGCCACATGATAACTTAAGGATGACTTATAAAGGCTGAATTGTCAATGTAAATTGTTAAAGTTTTTTGCACCACATTTAAAAATCATGTTTTAGGAGGTACGAATATTATAGACTATGCAGACATTATGACCTTCTATGTAAAGAAAAAAAGTCACGTTATCATCAGAGTATTTCTTTCCCAAGAGTTTCACTTACTTCAAAACTTGGTTTTGGTCTTGCGTGTCCTAACCGCAGACAGAATTTAACCAAGAGCTCGTGTTGGATGTTGTCGGTCTTGAGGTAGTAGTACTTGTAGAAACAAATAAGTTAAATTAACTTAACTGCATTGAATTTGAGATGAACATGAAGTATAACCATAACATTGCAAGGATATTAATAGATTAAGTGGGCAAAAAAAGTGAGGTCAACCACTTTGGACCAAAAACAATATGTGGTTAAAATATTTTAAATGGTGGAAGTCCAAAGAGACTTGAGGGTTTAAGTCATTGCAATGTCACAAATAGGAACAAAACAAAAAAATCAAGAAAGCTAATGAAGTGCTGGCCTTTATTTCTAGAGGACGAGAATACAAGAGGGTTGAAGTTAGGGATACTGTTACACAGCCCTGGTTGGGTCCCATCTGGAGTACCGAGGTCACCACACCTTGGGTAGGAGGAAATTGAGCATGGATGTACCAGATTGATACCTGAACTCTTTGGGTTTAATTGGGAGAGATTACAAAAACTAGGATTGTATTGCCTGAAACCTACAAGGATTAAGGGTGGTTTGATCAAAGTTTTCAATATGTCACCTGAAACCAGGCGGATGAGAAACTATTTTCATTAGTTGGCAAATCTAGGACGAGAGGACAGCCTTGGAAAAAAATAATTAGAGACAACAGAGTGAAATTAGGAAAATAAAAACAAATTTCTGCGGATGCTGAAAGGAAAACCGAAAATGCTGGGCAATCTCAGCAGGTCTGGCAGCATCTGTGGAGCGAGATGGGAGCTAACGTTTTGAGTCTAGATGACTTTTTCAAAGCATTACAATGTCACAATTAGGAAGCCTGTCTACATACAAAGATTGGTAGAAGCTTGGAACTCTCCATAATCCATGTTAGATTGGTTCGTAATTTTAAATCTAATATTGATAGATCTTTGCTGATCAAAGTGGCAAAACCGGGTATGTGGAGCTAGACCGCAGTCTCAATGGTTCATATGGCTTACTCTTATTCCTATGTTCCTATGAAGATTTATGTCAAGAGCAAGAGCAGTGAAGTTTGACTCTATCACTGCATTTCACTTCCTTCCCTCTATCCCTTCACTAATGGCCCATCTGCCCTCCCATTGATCGATTGCTAAGGTTGCTCAATGACCGCCTTTAAAGAGTATTCAGTGACTTCTAATTGTGTCCTCAGTTAACAGTGTCCTTCTGGTCTCCACTGAACAAATTTCCTCCTTTTTTTTTGTGTTCTGTCAATAACTATGTCGATATGCGTGTTTGCTACCGTCCTTTGTATCATAAGCCATTACAGTATCTACTTATTAAGGTGGATAAAAGACTATTTATATTTTCAGTAAAATATTTGAAGCTGATTTTCTTTTCTTTCTTTTGCAGAAGTATGGTGATATTCAATCAATGGAAGTTGAGAGTATGCGACGTAGGAACAGGCTGTATGTAATTCAGACTCTAGAAGACACCACTAAACAGAATGTGGTAAATTCTAATTTACTTTTGAATAAGCGAATACTACATGCATGATACATTGAGCTATTCACATTGTGTGGCCAAAGGAGTTTTGCTTTAGAGCTAAGAGAGCTTGACTTTCCTTTGCTCCAAAGATTTTTTGGTATTCACTGACCTACTTAGTTCTACATGCCCTCAAATGCATTATGAAGTGGAAAAGCAAGCTATTTTCTCCCCTAACCAATCATGAGTTATGAGATCAAACATCTGACAGTAGTCTAGAAAGTTGTTTTAAATAATTCCAGCAAGCAACTGCTTTGAGTGAAGATGAACAGTAATTGAGCTCTCAACTGTACGAGGTGATACATCAAAGCATCTTGGATTAACATTCTAATCTTCTCTCCCTGTTTCTGGGAAAAACAATTCAACTCCCTACTGCCACTTTTCACCTTGTTTGGCCACATCTCCCTGTTCTGATGTTTCTGGTTTAGCTCACTCAGCTAAATTGCTGGCTTTTAAAGCAGGCCAGCAGCACGGTTCGATTTCCGTACCAGCCTCCCCGGACAGGCGCCGGAATGTGGCGACTAGGGGCTTTTCACAGTAATTTCTTTGAAGTCTACTCGTGACAATAAGCGATTTTCATTTTTCATTCAGGAGCAAGAGTTCATGTTGAGTCTCTGTGCATCTCTTGTCTGCAACCTGTTAAATGCTTGGAAGGTGCTCTGATGCTGGATAATCTTTACACAAAAACATATAAAGATAAAAGACAAAAAAAGACCAGAGACCAGTATTCTTCAAACTTTTTTTCCGGGGACCCATTTTTACCAACCCAGCCGACCTTCGCAACCCATGCCGGCCGACCTGCGCAACCCACCATTTTCTCTTGTTTGTTGCTGACAAAAATGGAGGAAATGGTTTTGGGTCCCTTTGGCCCCAATGGTCCCTTTGGCCCCCCTCGGGAAAAAAGGCTGCGACCATATAGAAAGAAATGCGATCGCAGTTTTGTGCATGCGCACCGATGATCGGGCACGCATGCGCAGTGCGGCCAAATTTTTTTTATCTGTTCCTGGCCATTTTGAAGGCCGGCATTATTAAAAGCGGCTGTTGTGCGCGGATTTGCACGATCGGGAGCGCTGCGACGGACGGCTCCGCAACCCTCCCGACACACGCTGTCGTGCCCCCCCCCTCCCCGAGTTTGACAATGCCTGAGTTAGACCATCAAACGTAGCCAGTAGTTTCATGACATGATTCACGTTTGTCATCAGGTCCATCTGGCAGTACTGATGGACTAGCCAATTTCCCAGGAGAGGTAAAGGAGAACGAACTTGAGAGAAATTGTACGTGACTTCAGTGTGGTTTATTGATATTGCAGCTATGTTCACTCCATTGACATCTACTGTATAATTTGCAAGCACGTTACTCTGCCTGACATAGTGTCAATGCTCTATGCTGCTTCATTGCCAGTTTTGATCCATACCATAGTTTCTGAGAAAGCATTTATCACAAGTCCCTATATCTATCATTATAATTGTTGTGGTTATATCTCTGATCGACAAAGCAGGTATCTTTGACTTGCTGTATTCCACCTAAGTGCATATCAAGTATAGAAAATCAAATGTTCCAGAATAGTTTTTCTAACATTCTTATTGGATGAGTAGATATTTCACAAATTATGACTGATGTGTTTATTTCCGAATTGTAGATTTCCCCTCCGAGGTTGACCTTACTGATAAAAGTTGTGCAGTGCGCTTCAGTCTGACTTAGACGTGCTGTATTAAATCTCACTGTGCTATATTTAACACTGTGAACCGTTTATGTTTTAGCTGCGGGTCATATCTCAGGAAGTGATGTTCAACCCCAAAGAACTGGAAGACCTCTTCGAGATGTTTAAGGTCACTCCAGATTTTTACAAATTCATTGAATGCTTTAGTTGAACTCTGCCATTGAATTTTTCTCTCAAGCTGATATAAAATTTTGCATCAAGTGGATACCTGTCACGTTTTTAAAAAAATGACATCTAGCAATGTGACAGTTCAGGCCTTCCTACATTTATAGAGCAAAAGACATGTGACTGAAATAATCATTTAACTCTTAAGTTGCAAATTAAATATTTGTTCAAACTCAGTAAGTTCCATCTGTCTCTCTCTTGTTTCCTGTGTGATGTGTGCTGAATTTTGTTTTGGGGCCAAAAGAAATGAGGGGTTGCATGATTCAATTTAATGCTGTTTGCTTGTTTGGCATTTGGACATATAACTTCTTGTGATTTTCTCACATTTAGTCAATTCAATATTTTGCCGTAACAAAGAAATGTTGAGGACCCGGATTCAAATCCCGGCCTTGGGTCACTGTCCGTGTGGAGTTTGCACATTCTCCCTGTGCCTGTGTGGGTTTCACCCCCACAACCCAAAGATAAAATGAAAATCGCTTATTGTCACGAGTAGGCTTCAGTGAAGTTACTGTGAAAAGCCCCTAGTCGCCACATTCCGGCGCCTGTTCGAGGAGGCTGGTACGGGGATTGAACCGTGCTGCTGGCCTGCCTTGATCTGCTTTAAAAGCCAGCGATTTAGCCCAGTGTGCTAAACCAGCAACCAGATGTGCAGATTAGGTGGATTGGCCATGCTAATTTTCCCCTTTGTTGGAAAAAGAAATAAATTAAAAATAATTGGGTACTGTAAATTTAGAAATAAAAACAAAGAATTTTTTTTGAGCCAGTTGTATGTTTGTGAGGAGGGTTCCGCAGATGACTAAATTGGCTCATAAGGATGTAAGTAGGAGCAGAAGTAGGATAGAACATAACTTTAGGTCATATGGCTCCTTAGGTCTGCACAGCCATTCAATAAGATCATGGCTCATACGATCCTGACCTTACCTCCACTTTGCTGCCTGTTAACCATAATCTTTAATGCTATAGTCCCAAGATCCTCTGTCTCAACCTTGAATATATCCAGTGACCCAGCCTTCATTGCTGTCTGGGCTGGAGAATTACAACGATTCATTACCTTTTGAGAAGGAATTTGTCCTGATAGTCCTAAATGGGAGACCCCTTATTTTGAAAGAATTCTCCCTCGTTCTAGATTCCCCCAAGAGGGGAAGCACCCTCTCAGCATCTACCTTGTTAAACTGTCTCAGAATGTTGCATGTTTCAACCAGATTACCTCTCGTTCTTCTTAATTCCAATAGATATTGGCCAACCTGCTTAACATTTCCTCATAAAGTAACCCCTTCATCTCAGATGTAAAATCAGAAAATGCTGAATAAATCCTGGGTCTGGCGGTTTATGTAGAGAGAGAAAAACAGTTAACGGTTTGAGTGTTTGACTCTTTGTAACTAAAGAGAGAAAAGCAGTGGCTTTTTGCTGAGAGAAGATGGAGCAGGTGGAACAAAATAGTGGGGCAGTGATAGGAGTGAGTTAGGAGAAATTGCACAAAGATGTTAAGGGCAAAAGACAAAGCAAATGTTAATGGCAGTGTTAAGGACTATAGGAGGTGTTGATGGTGGCATGAAGGTCTGTGTTAATAGGAGAACAAAGGGCAATGCTCTGTGAAAACAAAATTTAAGAACAAATGTTTGGGACAAATCCCTTCATCTCCGGAATCAATCTAGTGAACCTTCTCTGAACTGTCTCTAATGCAATAATATTCGTGCTTGACTTAAGAAGACCAACGCTGTACAAAGTACGCGAGGTGTGGTTTTTCACATGTAGTTGCAAGACTTTGCTACTTTTATAATTCCTCCTCTTTGCAATAAAAGCCAACATTCCATTTGTCTTCCTAGTTACTTGCTGTACCTGCATGTTAAATTTTGGTTCATGTAAAAAGGCACCACGTCCCTCTACCGCAACATTCTGTAATCTTTCTCCACTTAAGTATTAACTGTTTCTATTCTCTAGCACTGTTTGTAACCTTAGATTTTCCCTCATTATACTCCATCTGCCAAATTTTTGCCCACTCATTTAACTTATCAATATCCCTTTTCAGACTTTTTGTATCCTCCCCAACCTATCTTTTAGTATGTCAGAAGATTTGCTGCTGTGCACAGTATGTACTCGGACATCCAAGTCATCATGATAAATTATAAACAGCTGAGGGTCCAATTTTCCCAAAGGCAGATGCTAGCCTAAATTGGCTTTTAGTTTGCTGCGTTCTGTCTCCCTCTTTTCTTGAATAGGGACATGACATATTTTTTCCCAATCCACTGGGACCTTTGCAAGATGTAGGGAATTTTTCAAGATTAAAGCCGACGAATCCACCATCTCAGCAGCCACTTCTTTTAAGACCCAAGGATGTAGGCTATCAGATGCAGGAGACTTGTCAGTTTTGGGTCCCATTACATAGAACATAGAACAGTACAGCACAGAACAGGCCCTTCGGCCCTCGATGTTGTGCCGAGCAATGATCACCCTACTTAAACCCACGTAACCCGTATACCCGTAACCCAACAATCCCCCCATTAACCTTACACTACGGGCAATTTAGCATGGCCAATCCACCTAACCCGCACATCTTTGGACTGTGGGAGGAAACCGGAGCACCCGGAGGAAACCCACGCACACACGGGGAGGACGTGCAGACTCCACACAGACAGTGACCCAGCCGGGAATCGAACCTGGGACCACTGGAGCTGTGAAGCATTGATGCTAACCACCATGCTACCGTGAGGCCCCATTAGTTTGGCTAGTACTTTTAAATTGTTTTAAGTTTATCCCTCCTTTTTGCCCCTGGTTTAGGATTATTGGGATAATTTTAGTGCCTTCTACTGTGAAGACCAATACAAACTATTTGTTCATTTTCCCCAATCTCATCCTTTAAGGGACCAGTATTTACTTCAGCTTTTTTTGTACTTGGAGAAAATAGACTGTCTTTTTCAATTTCTCGTTAATTCATTCCTGCCTCTTCTCTTTCCCCCCCACCCCCATTATATTTTTCATCATCCTTACTGGTTTGTAAAATTCTTCGCCTATCACTAACCTCAAAATTGTATGGAATTTTTTTTCAATTTGTTACCATTTCTAATTTCATTAGCCACAGATTATCCATTCTTAATGGAATATATCTTTGTTTAGAGTTCCGTATTACTTCCTTAAATACCACCCACTGCTTCTTAACCTGGCCGGAATCCTCTTGTTGCGATTCACTTTTCTCGCAGACAGCACAACTTCACCTGTGGGTTTCTCGGTGACACGGTGTGGCTACAATGGGAAGAAAGAACCCAGCGAATGCCGTGCCACTGAGAAGCATGCGGCTGGAGGACTGGAAACTCCCACCCGTGTTATCTTGGCCCACTCTGGCCTACTTTGCCTTCATACCTTTGCTATTGCCTCCTTGAGATATTAGTTTCAGACCCACGTTTCTAACCCTCAAACTGTGCAATTCTACCATGCTCTACTCATCCCTCAAGTTTCTTTTGCTATGAGAAGACCTGAAAAGCCTCATGTTCCTATGATATGCAGCACTTATGATGCCTTTGATGGGTGTTGCACTGTGCACATGCTACTTTTGATTATCTAGATTATCGATGATCCCTATCCACATGTGATATAAACATTTTCTTTAAAAAAGAAAAGTTACATTGAATGAAGCATTGCCACATCAACATTATTTTAGTTTGAGCACTTAATTTTTCTGAAGCACCACTTCTCATCCTTCAGTAACACCCGTAGAGTCATAGAGATCTACAGCACCGAAAAGGCAATTCGGCTCATCGCATCTGCTCCGGTCAAAAACAACCACCTAACCATTCTAATCCCATTTTTCACCACTTGTCCCATAGCCTTGGCATCAAAAGTTCACCTCTAAATACTTCTTAAAAGTTATGAGGGTCTCTGCCTCCACCACCCTTTCAGGCAGAGAGTTCCAGACTCACCAACCTTTGGCTGAAAAAGACGTTCCTCACGTCCCCTCTAAGCCACCTGTCCCTTACCTTAAATCTATGACCCCTGGTCATTGATCCCTCCTGCAAGGGGAAAAGGTTCTTCCCATCTGATAACACGCATCATGTGTTTTGAATGAGCTGTTTATAGTTTTGATTTGAGTAAAGCAACACCACATGCATTTTTCATAGATTATCAATATTGATCTGTACTTATCATTTCTTGCTGCCTTTTCAAATGTAAAAATAAAGTGTAACCCTTTGGGCGGGAGGGGAATCTATGGGACCCCTGCTTAGAAAATCTAACCTGTCTAACAAGGTATGTTCAATATGACTGAATTACCTTTTGACATGGGAGACTTAAATCATTTTCTCTTTTTCCTTTTTGTAGAAGGAACATTTTTTAAGTTGCTACTGGATTCCACACAGTCCGGCGCTCAGGCACCATGACTCCAGTCTCCCGTACCTAGAGCAGTACCAGATTGACAGTAAACAGTACTGCGCACTGTTCAGGCACCTAAGCCCGTGGTCCCAGTCAGCAAACGCAGACTCGTTAGCTCTGTGGAGCTTCCGGCTTCTGGATGAGAACTCTGACTGCCTCATCAATTTCAAGGAGTTTTCATGTGCCCTAGGTAAAACATTTTACTTCTCAAAATGAGTTTCGTTTTAGAGCTTAGTTTTTTGGAATTATCAGTTCCTGTGCAAAGTGGTGCGAGAATATCTGTACTGATTATGTTTTGGGCCTTGTGATTTTTGGAATCTCAAGTCTGCAGCGCGGGGGTATTATTTCAAGCTGCAGTTAGTGTAAAGGCAGCTTGAGTCGGGAATTAAAAGGCTCCCTAAATAAGGATTTCTCCGTCAGTAGAATTTGGGTTCCATTTGAAAATCAGATTTCTCTACCTGTGCCTATTTTCTTAAATATTTTACATCCAGCTGAATGTGCTGCGAGAGGACATCTGAGCCATTCTTTGTGCCACTTGGAATGGAAGGAAAAATTTAAGCCAGGCCATATCGTAGTGAAATCAGGATGCGCTTTTCCCATATAAACAGTAGCTGAACTATGGAAATTTAGTTTTCCCCCAAAAGGATGTGGATGTTGGGCTAATTGAAATGTTCAAGACTGGGGTTTTTGTTGGATCAAGATATCAAGGGGTGCGAAGCAAAGGCAGAATGGAGTCAAAGTTGACGGAATAAATCAAGGGCTGAATTGACTATGCCTGTTTTGCGATGATGCATTTTATGCAAACGATCTGCTTTGAAAACATAACATAAAATTCAGGCACTTAGTGTAGATACAGAGCTGAGAAGGATGTGTGACATTCACTGAGGACTTGTTCTTGCATTTTGTGTAAAGTACAAAGAACTGGCGGTCTTGAATCTTTCATTAGAATCTTGAAGTATTTGCGATCATGAGTAACAAATGTACTAATTCAGTTTCATCTCTTGCAGACGTGATGTACAATGGATCATTTACTGATAAACTGAAATTACTTTTTAAATTGCATATTCCACCAGGTAAATCAAGTAATTACTGAGCATCCACTTATGTATTACAAAATTAAACTTGATAAATGCGTACTGTTCTTGAAATCCCAGGAAAATTGTATTTGAACGGAAGTAATTATGGTCGACACCAGTTCACATTTTAGAGCAGACAACTTTATTTAAACATTTAGGTGTTTGTAATTGCCACTGTAATAAGCTAGAGTTGTCCCATATTCTGGTGTAGCACAAGAGAGAAGTGCTGGCTTAGTTGGCACTCTCATCTGAATAGGAAGGTTATGAATTCAAATCCCACAGGAGGTTGTGGGTTTGTAGAATCTTAAAATGTACAGTAGAGAAGGAGGCCATTTGGCCTATAGAGTCTGCACCGGCCCAAGGAACGAGCATCCTAACCAAGCCCTCGTCTCCACCCTATCCCCTCATCTCCACCCTATCCCCTCATCTCCACCCTATCCCCTCATCTCCACCCAATCCCCATAACCCCACCCAACCTTTTTGGACACTAAGGGCAATTTAGCATAGCCAATCCACCCAACCTGCACATCTTTTGACTGTGGAAGAAAACCCATGAAGACACTGGGAGAACGTGTAGACTCCGCACAGACAGTGACCCAAGCCGGGAACCGAACCTGGGTCCCTGGAGTTGTGAAGCAACTGTGCTAACCAATGTGCTACCAAGCCACCCAAACCTCACAGGATGTTGTGAGCCTATGATTTAGGCTGACAGTTCAGTTTCATGCTGAGGGACTACCGCATTGCTGGAGTGTTTTTTTGGGTGAGATGTTAAAATGAGGCCTCATCTGCCTTATTAGGTGAATGTAAACAAATCCATTGCACCATTCAAAGAACAAACAAATGCTCCCGATGTCTTTGCCAGCAGCTGTCCCTTGGCCAGCACCACCACAAACAGATTTTATAGTCATGTGGGACTTGCGGTGTGCATGTTGGCTGCTGGGTTTATCAATAGAACAATGACTACACTTCCAAGAATAATTAATTGGCTGCGAACCACTTTGAAATGTCCTGAGGTGGTGTCAGTGGAAGATTTTATAGCAGTTATTTATGGTTGCAGATTGAACTTTTCCAGTCTTTTGCTTACAGCATTCACTGAAGGTGAAAGTACAGTTCCTGCAACTTCCGAACACCCAGAACCTTTTGATGAAGCAATGACTCACGGTGATCACCTCGACGGTATGTATTGCTTTTTTGAGGGGGGCTGAATTAGTGGAATTTAACCTCTGTTTCATTATTGTAGAAAGGTGAAAAATATGCACAAGCTCTTTTGCAATGTTTCATGATTAATGCAAGAGTATTGCTGAAAAAAACATTGTCGAAGCTTTTCGTCATGTACTCATCAGAACAATTCACAAGACTACCAAATGTAAAGGGATCAAAATGTTATACTGTATGAGAAGCGAGTGCTGATTAGTTAGCAAATTAACTCTAGTAGAGGCGTTGCTGATGACTGACAGTTAACTGCCAAGCTTTATTTAAATTCAAACCAGGCAGGTTGACTCTGGTCAAGGCACTGGCCTGTGGAATGAACCAGAGAATGGCTATTGCCTATTTTGTTTAATTAGGAAGGTGCAACGTGTGTACATATTTTCTCTGTCTGCAAAGGACAGTACGCTATGTATTAATATGTTGCTTCTAAACACTGGCAAGCCTGACTAGAATTGATTGTCAATGTAATACGTGGCGCAGTCAGGATTGCCAAGTAAATGTTGCCCAATTGCAAAACCGAATCTAATGTTGGACACTATGGGCGGGATTAACAGGCTGTTCACGCCGAAGGGAAATTCTGGTCCCACACCTGCGCACGGGCTTCCTGGCAACAAGGGGTGCTGTCACCAGGAAATCCCATTGACAACGACGGGATTGGTACATTACTCTGGTGGGCTGCTTCTGCTGCTGAAAAACATGTGGTGGGTTGGTCGGTTAATCCCGCCCAATGTTTTGAGTTTTGCAAGCACGGGCTGGTCAGTACATTGCCTGTTGTGAACAGCCGAAAGAACCTGCCGTTTGACATGATTCTCCAGTCTTTGGGATGTACGGCCTACATCACACTGGCACTGAAATTCATATACCAAGTTACTAATTTATGTGATGGGCAGAACGTCTTTTTGGCTTGCAATCGTCCTGTTAATGGCAAATACCATTTGTGTTGTTATTCATATTAGCAGTGCGAAACAGCCAGCTTCATCTGTTGCTCAAATCCACCTCCTGCACTGTAAATTCTATGATTGCCACACTCCAAAAAATTTGGGGTTTCCAATAACTGATTTTTTGGGGGGGAAAGTGGTTGCATGACTTTAGCTGTTCTGTATCACTTTCCATTTTCTACGATGACACAAGGAACTGTCACTGGTCCAGATGAAAACAGTCAGTTCAAATGAAACATTGAGGACCATCTTCATATAGCATCCAAATGAGCGTGAGGTTGCCGGTGCAACTGCTTTCCCCACATACCGGTACTGGCAAGAAGCCTGAGCACCTGCAGGACCGGGCCTCGGTGCAAGCTGTGCCTTGCTTCAGCTTGTTGGCTTTGAGGGAGGCAGGAAATCGGCTAGCTGCTATACTGAATACTATATTTCTTTTCTGATTGGAGGGCTGCGGCTAGTGGTGTTCCACAGGGATCAGTGCTGGGACCTTTGCTGTTCGTAGTATATATAAATGATTTGGAGGAAAATGTAACTGGTCTGATTAGTAAGTTTGCGGACGACATAAAGGTTGGTGGAATTGCGGATAGCGATAAGGACTGTCAGAGGATACAGCAGGATTTGGATTGTTTGGAGACTTGGGCAGAGAGATGGCAGATGGAGCTTAATCTGGACAAATGTGAGGTAATGCATTTTGGAAGGTCTAATGCAGGTAGGGAATATACAGTGAATGGTAGAACCCTCAAGAGTATTGATAGTCAGAGAGATCTCGGTGTACAGGTCCACTGCTCACAGAAAGGGGCAACACAGGTGGCAAAGGTAGTTAAGAAGACATACGGCATGTTTGCCTTCATTGGCTGGGACATTGAGTATAAAAATTGGCAAGTCATGTTGCAGCTGTATAGAACGTTAGTTAGGCCACACTTGTCCTATAGTGTTCAATTCTGGTCACCACACTACCAGAAGGGTGTGGAGGCTTTAGAGAGGGTGCAGAAGAGATTTACCAGGATGTTGTCTGGTATGGAGGGCATTAGCTATGAGGAGAGGTTGAATAAACTCTGTTTGTTCTCACTGGAACGACGAAGGTCGAGGGACGATCTGATAGAGGTCTACAAAATGAAAATGAAAATCGCTTATTGTCACGAGTAGGCTTCAATGAAGTTACTGTGAAAAGCCCCTAGTCGCCACATTACGGCGCCTGTCCGGGGAGGCTGGTACGGGAATCGAACCGTGCTGCTGGCCTGCTTGGTCTGCTTTAAAAGCCAGCGATTTAGCGGAGTGAGCTAAACCAGCCCCTAAATTATATGGGGCATAGACAAAGTGGATAGTCAGAGGCTTTTCCCCAGGGTAGACGGGTCAATTACTAGGGGGCGTAGGTTTAAGGTGCAAGGGGCAAGATTTAGAGGAGATGTACGAGGCAGGTTTTCTACACAGAGGGTAGTGGGTGCCTGGAACTCGCTGCCGGAGGAGGTGGTGGAAGCAGAGACAATAGTGACATTTAAGGGGCATCTTGACAAATACATGAATAGGATGGTAATCGAGGGATATGGACCCCGGAAGTGCAGAAGATTTTAGTTTAGACGGGCAACATGGTTGGAGGGCTGAAGGGCCTGTTCCTGTGCTGTACTTTTTTTTGTTCTTTGTTGAACAGTGGTTGCAAATCACCTCGATTGACTTGTCAGTATCTAGTACTTCATAAGATGTGTCTGGGACTGTGTTGCTTTCGTATGTGTGGAAGTAAATTTGTGTATCGAATAGAATTGATATTAACATCCCAGTGTGTGACTAAAACAGCTCATACTAGTGTTGCAATCACTGCTTCAATAATTATGAAAATTTAATTATCTTATAGTACAGTTTCTGCTGTAACGAATATATTTATTTTGGCCAGTTAGGTAGTGAGAGGTAACCGGCTGTGGCAATTGAATTAATCCTGTTTCAAAATAATATTTAGTACTGCCCTTTTTTTTCTTCCTGTTTTTGGTCTTCAGGGAGTAACAAGGGAAAGGTTGATATCCAAGCTTATTTGAAACAGTGGCACGATGAGCTGACACGGAAAGAAGAAAGTATCCGAAACCTGCCGCGGATAAATCAGGTGACAACTTGACCTGTTTCATTCTTTGCCCGCACCACATTATTGGCTTGTATCTTTCTGCATCACCAAGTAAAATGCTTCTGATGAGAGATGCAAATCTATAAACACAAGAGGGCAAACAAAAGTGATTTGTAAGGATCAGGTGCTTAACATTTAAGTGATTAAATTCAAAAATCTTTGTTCTTGTTGAGCATTTGTATGTAGTCTTATCCTTTCCTCTAAAGCCAGCACCATGCTATTCTGACTTATGCTTCCTTTGTTTATTTCTTGAAACTCTTATCCTTTCCTGTTCATTGTCCAGATCTACTTCTATCAAGCTCTTGGGATAATTTATAATGTTAAAATTGCTGTGATCAATTAAATTTGTTGCTGTGTCCATGCAATCCGCCTGAGCACTAATGATAACATAGTTGGTAACCTGCTGTTTATGGCTTTAATGATTTATAATTTGGTCAATAATCCTGTGTCCCCTTACCCCAAATGTTATGAGACTAATTATCTGAAAGCAGTGACTGTATAGAATCATAGAATCCCTACAATGCAGACGGTGGCCATTTGGCCCATCACATATGCACCGACCATCCGAAAAAAACACCCTGCCCAACCCCTTGCCCTATTCCCGTAATCACACGTAACCTTTGGACACTTTGGGGCAGTTTAGCATGGCCAATCATCCTAAGCTGCATATCTTTGGACTGTGGGAGGAAACTGGTGCACCCGGAGGAAACGCAGGCAGATATGAGGAGAACGTGCAAACTCCACAACGACGGTCACCCAAGGCCAGAATTGAACCCGGGTCCCTAGCATTGTGAGATAGCAGTGCTAGCCACTGCACAGCCCTATAGTTACACACTAACAACAATTTCTAAATGTAAAACATTGTCACCATTAGAGTTAAAGCAAGCTTTGAAAAAGCAGCATTTTCTGTGCTTTTAAGAGGAAGGTGTATCCTTGCAATGAAATGGCTGTATGTGTTTACCTTTAATGAATTTAATCAAAGTTAGTAGCCTTAAGAGCATTTATCTTATTGTAAGTATTTAAAAGAAAAATGAAAAGTATGGAAATGTGTATTAAAATCAGAAAGAAAGCTCAGCAGCTGAATAGGCCAGTTCTGAGGAAGGACCTTGCAACCACCGTCATCCTACTGCTGTTGTGTCTCACATGGAGTAGAATTTCCTGCCAAATAATCAATTTTTGATTCATGAATCTAAAGTGGTCCTCATGAGAACGCCTCTTGTGAAATTATAGCTCACGAGAAACTCAATGCCTTTAGCTGGGAAGGAGAGAAAATTTATGAATCTGTAATCCATTGGCTGGAAACTGAAGATAACAGATGGAATGCCTTGCGTCCTCTCCTGAAGGTTCTGACTTGTCATGATTCACAGTGCCAGGGGTGGGGGCAGCTGTAAGCGGAACTCTGGCCTCTCCGTGTTACCTTAGAAAATGAGTTGCCTTTAGCCTACAAAAAAAAAAGCTGTACCCAGCTGTACAGCAATTCTAATCCAACAATCCAAATGTGGGTGCAACATATTCTATTCATTGAGTTTTACCGAGTCTCCATGCACGCGCACACATGCACACAAGAAACATAAGAATTAGGAGCAGAAGTAGGCAATTCAGCCCTTCTAGCCTGCTCCGCCATTCAATCAGATCATGGCTGATCTCTTCCTTGTCTCACCTGTTCCCCATATCCCTTTAACTATTTAAAAACAAAATCAGAAATATATCCATTTCCTTCTTGAAACCATTTCATGACTCAGATTCCACCGCATGGCAGCGAGTCAGCGAGTTCATCACCCTCTACGAGAAGTAGTGCCTCCTCATCTCAGTTTTAAATCTACAGCCTCTCAACCTATATCTGTGACCTCTCGTGTACCAATGTATTTAAGCAGTAGCCAATGGAAATATCAACACAATTTACCCTGTTTTTTTAGCCTGGGTTGAGGTGTAACTTCCATCAGTCCTGTTGATCCTCATATTCTCTACCTATTGTTTAATGCTATGGATTTTTAAAAGAACAACCAATAGGTGCAAACTGCATATTCTGAACCTCAACAGAAACTGAACAGTGTAATCAGCTAATTTGTACCCTCTCGCATCAAACCTTAAATCATTTTGGGGATTAACAACTTCACCCATCTCATTTTGTTTGACTGCACTACAAATCCACAGGCAAAAAGAAAGCAAAAGCCTTAATCATATGGGATTAACCAATAATCCATAAATATATGTCTACACATAGGAGATGTTATATTACCTTGACTTCACCAGACTACAGATATAAGCGCAGAAAGTGCTGGAAAAACGCCGCAGGTCTGACAGTATCTGTGGCGAGAGAAACAAGAGTTTCCAATCTGAGGAAGAGTCATGTTGGGACTCCAAAGGTTAACTCTGTTTCTCTCTTCACAGATGCTGCCAGACCTGCTGCGTTTTTCCAGCACTTTGTTTATATCCCAGATCTCCAGCCGTGTTTTGCCTTCATTTCTTCAGACCTGAGCGGGCAGGAGGAGGAACTCTGGCCATTGCTGAGCTCTGTTGGCATGTCCCCTAAGATTGGCTGATTTTAGCACAGAGTGGCTTGACCTTGAAGTCCTGCTTGTCTGTATAGCATTGTTCACACTGCAGTACTTTCAACTGAGCCATTAGGGGAACTCGTGCAGCTTTTGGGCACATTGCCATATAACAGTAGTGACTGCACTTCATTGGCTATGATGGACTTTTAGATCACTGAAGGCGCAAAGATTTGTCATGTAACTGCTATTAGATTGCACATGAAACCAAATCCACAAAGCAGATTTTGGACAATGTCCTTTCAACAATATGTTTTAGAAATGCTTAAGCTGCTTAAGTTGCTTATGTTGGATGCTGCAAATCTGTTGCATAAACTGAATATGCTGGAAGCACTCAGCAGGTTATAGTTTCAATCTTCCTCCCTCTGCCACATTTCCAGACCACAGAAGCCTTTGACTCTTGCCAGAGTTTCCATGCTTCCCCCATTCTCTCCTGCTGTTCTGCTGTAACTTTGTCCGGACCCATTATTTGTTTCTATATCTAATTATCTCTGTTTTGCCTTGCACAATCCTCCCCTTTTGTCCATGCCCTCTATTAACAGACATTTTGCTTTTATTATTTTTTGACTTTCTCCCCTCCTCACAACCCACTCTTTCCCTCTCCACTGACGCTGCCTGGCCTAACTGAGTGTTTTCAGCATTTCTGTTTTTGCTCGAGTTTGATATGTTGCTGCTTAAACCTTTGCTGATGATACTTAACTTTGTGAGATCGGGACCATTTTCTTGTCAATGGGAACGCAAAGACCTGTTACTAAAAAATGTATTTCATGTCCCTGATGACTTACGTGCTGATTTTTAATTCCCTAGTCACAATTCGTTCAGTTCTCCAAGACACTGTATAATCTGTTCCATGGAGATCCTGATGAAGAAGCACTTTTTCGGGCAATAACCACTGTCACTGGCCTCTTGCTTCGAATGGAGGAAGTGGGGAGAACGCTGACCAGTCCAAACTCTCCCATCCCAAGTAAACAAGGAATAATTCAGGATTGCCAAAGTGGTGACAGTATTCAGGACAGCCAGACGTTAAACAAGGGTGAAGATGCTGCCCAAGGAGCCCAGGCTGAGATTGAATGGACCTTTGCCTTCGAACAGATACTGGCATCGCTGTTAAATGAACCTGTTCTGGTTACGTTTTTTGAGAAACATGTAGATGTAAAAGCAAAAATAGAACAAGCTAAATCTGCGCAACTGAGGGCTAAAAGACAACCAAATGCCTTTAACTGACATTGTTCTGTGGTCTCGGTCACTGTGCCATGTTCTTCTGTTTTGATAACGCAACAGCCCAGTACAAACCTACGAGCCCTGAAATTTCTGTTGGCAATGGCAGCAGACAAATGCCTAACCTCTTTGGCACGGTGCTCTGCTGTTATTTTAATACTGGCTTTAACTCGTTTAGTGCCTCTGCTAAAATGGGGTCAGGGAAAGTTGCACAAAGGCTCACAAGCATTTTTCTGCAATTAAAATCAATAGTGATTCCCAAGCTGCAACCTTAGGTTGTCCTATATAAACTCTGATTGATATACACGGGCTAGTGTTGTCTTCTTGCTATTGAGGGTGTTTTAAAATTTTGTTTACATGCGCTGATTTCAGGTAATCTGAGAAGGCTTGTATAATAGGAGAAACTGAACAATGTAGGAAGATATGCTGCAAACGCTCCTGATTTGAAACCCAAGTTCAGAGTTGAAATATCAAAATATTCCCCATTTTTCTGTAGTAGATCGGTGTGTATTCCTGTGAACCCTTCTGTGCCAGTCTGTGGAGGATGCTCTTGTAATTTCTCTGCTCTTGCTGCGAGATTATGGGTCAAACTTTACGGAGTCTGAAATCCAGACTGAAAGGGGGAATGCATTTTTCCTTATTTATACTAAAAGGTGTTTGTTTTTTAATGTTATATATGTATAAAAAAAATATTTATAGCTTGCAAAATTCTAATAGGAAAAGGAATCTTTACATCAAGATACGTCCTGTATTTTTGAAGTATGCTGCACATTGTACACTTTCAAATGTTATTGTTAACCTACCTTTAGCTTTTTTCCTGATTTGAGAATATTTTTATGAAACTGCCCAAGAATTAGAGCCGAGTGTATAAATAACACTAAAACTAGTGATTTGGTCTTCATTCTGATGTCGAGATTTATTTGTCAGTGTAATCACCTAAAAATATGATGTTTACAAGCATTCAGCTTTGCAGTCCAAATGTCTTGAAATATAGCATTAGTTACAGAAATACACCTTGATTTAATTGCTTATGTTCAATGAAGATAATGCAATGTTCTTATTAAGGCAAAATTAACATGTGTATAGGCATATTAAGAAGGTAAACACTACATAGAGAGCAGCAATTCCTGCTTGAGAGCACGGTTAGGAAGTGCTGATCTGATCTCAGATCCAAAAAGCAATTTGCCGAAACTTTTTTTTTAAAGATTTACAAAAAGATCTAGTTTTGAAAGAATGTTTTTGTGCCAAACACTGAGGCGCTTGCTCTGTTGTGTAGACAGAATGTGTACTCCATCGATTAATGGGTCTTTCTGGCTTAAATTCCTTTTGTTCCTTATTGTATCAAAAGCCTCGTCTAAAGAGTAGGTTTAAAATAAATATTTTGATTTCCAGTTCATTTGGGTTTTACAAATGTGTTTTCTAGTTCTCTTTATATTTGCTTTCTAATAAAAGCACATTGTTGACGGGCCTAAATTGGAGAATTTTTTTTTAAAAATATGTACAATATTAACATAGCAAAATCATTTTACCTAAATATTAATTGCAAAGTCATGAAATGGTAATCTTAATATCGTGATCATACCAGTATATCAATTCATGGCCATAGAATCAATGCAATGAAGAGGGTTACATAGCTGAAGTGAAGAAAATATAATCTTCAATGGATCAAGAGCAGCCAGAAGGATTTAATTTATGGATCGCGGTCCAATATCATAGGCCACTCGGATTCCCAGATAACGAAAGCTAGACTTGGCAAGGCGAAAAGGCAGCATCCTCAAATCGGCTTCCCTGCCCAAGGGGTTAACCGGAAAGTATTCGTGCTTGTCCAGATTCAACTTACACTCAGAAGAGGAGCCAAAACTCCTAGGTAGCGTCATGATCTCATCCATGGTGGCAACTGGGTCCGTAATATAAAGCAAATCATCTGCGTACGATAATAACCTATGCTCCCTCCATTCCCAACGTATCCCCCTCCACTTACTGGAGCACCTGAATGTTATTGGATGTGCTGATTGCGTCCTGTTAACGCTATGGCCAGTGGTTTAATTAGCAAAGCAAAGAGAAGCGGAGATGATGGACACCCCTGCGTCGTACCCCTACTCAACAGGAATACCCTGAACTTTAACCTGCAGTGGGGGCCCGAACAGCAAACTAATTCAGGATACGAGCTTTGGCCCAAAACCAAACCTCCCAAGAATCTCAGAAAGATACCCCCACTCCACCCTGTCAAATGCTTTTTTTATGGCCCCCATGGATACAATCACCTCTGGAAACCAGAGGGGGAAAGAACGGCATTCAGCAGCCGTTGTATATTGGCAGACAGCTGCCGGCCCTTAACGGAGCCTGTCTGGTCTTGCTCAGTTACCTCTGGAAGGCAGGTCTGCAGTGCCAGCGTTTCTACGAGCAGTTTAAAGTCCACATTCAAGAGCGAAATGGGACAATACGACCCTCGGTTTGTATGGTCTTTATCCTTCAAGATCAGGGAAATAGTGGCCTGTGCCAATGTAATGAGCAACGAACCTGGGGACAGGGAGTCATTAAACATGTCCAATGTTAATGAAATCAACTAACCTGCAAAAATCTGGTAAAACTTGATGGGAAATCCATCAAGGCCTCGGAGCCTTGCTCATCTACAGTAACTCGATGCATTTATCAATTTCCCCAGGAGCTAATGGGATTCCAACTCTTCCCGTCTCTCTCTCTCCACCACTGGGAAGGACAACCCATCCAAAAAGACATCATGGCTGAACCCTCCTGCAGGGGCTCTGATCCATAGAGATCCCTTTAAAATGTTTTGAAAGCTGCATTGACTTCAGATGGGGCAAAGACCAAACGACTGCCCGAGTCCTTTATTTGCACAATCTCCCGGGAAGAAGCCTGACGTCTCAGCTGATGATCTAAAAGGCGACTGGCCTCTCCATGCTCATAAAATGCCCCCTTAAGCCCAACAACTGTCTCATTGCCTTGCCTGTTGATAAATCAAACCGCGCCTGATATGATTTGGATTTGATTTGATTGTACTGAAGTACAGTGAAAAGCATTTTTATGCGGCTGAGGGAACGTACATAGTAGACAAAAGAATAATCAACAGAGAACATTGACAAATGGTACATTGACAAACAATGATTGGTTACAGTGTGGAACAAGGGGCCAAACAAAGCAAATACATGAACAAGAGCTGCATATGGCTTCGTGAATAGTGTTCTTACAGGGAACAGATCAGTCTAAGGGGGATTCGTTGAGGAATCGTGTAGCTGTGGGGAAGAAGCTATTCCTATGTCTGGATGTGCAGGTCTTCAGACTTCTGCCCAATGGAAGGGTCTGGAAGAAGGCAAAGCCTGGGTGGGAGGTGTCTCTGATAATGCTGTCTGCCTTCCTGAGGCAGCGGGAGGTGTATACAGAATCAATGTGGGGGTGGCGAGCTTATGCGATACGTTGGGCTGAGTTCACCGCACTCTGCAGTTTCTTGTGATCTTGGACCGAGCAGTTGCCATACCAGGCTCTGATGCAGCCGGATAGGATGCTCTCTATCGCACATCTGCTGGGGTTTGTGAGTGTCGATGCAGACATGCCAAATTTCTTTAGCTTCCGTAAGAAGTAGAGACGTTGTTGGGCTTTCTTGACTTTTGAATCAACATGAGTGGTCCAGGACAGACTGTTGGTGATGGTGCCCCCCAGGAACATAAAGCCTGCAGCCTTTTCCTGCTCGCAATTAACTCCGCAGTAGGGGCAACCAAGTAGTCCACCTGCACAATGGAGTGCAGCCTCTGCCGCTGTGCCATGTGTGCCTTGTACAGAATTATCTCATTTCATGACCACATACGGGCCTCCCACAGCGCAGAAGGAGAGATATACACATTTTTATTGTATCTGATATACTCCCCAGTAGTGGAGGATGTATGCTTGCAAAAACCAACAGCGCTCTGTCCAACCTCCAGGGCAGGTGTTGGGAGGGACCTGATTCTAGGGCCAAATCCACAAAATGTGGAGCATTTTACAATTGTCCAAAATTACAATTTGGGATCGGATCGATCCATCGTCTGATTTCCAGCCCCCAAAGGATTAACTAATGCGAGTCCAAGTGATGATTGGAGACCAGCAATTTATTAACAAAACCTGTATCATCCCAATTTGGTGTGTAAATGTTAACCAGGGTCACTAAGGTGTGCACCAAGGACCCGCTAACACCTACATTCAAGCAGCTAAAAATTGACCACTTTGATCAAAATTCCCGCCCCCGGGTCGTACCATTGAAACCGGAGTGAAATGCGTGACTCACCCACCCCTTCCGCAATTTGGTCTGGTCCCTTACCCGCAAATGGGCCTCCTGCAGAAACGCACAACATCCGCACTCAAACTTTTCAGATGAGCAGATAGCTTTGACCTTTTCACTGAGCCAATCAACCCCGTTACGTTTCAGGTGACAACCTACTGGGGACCTCCTAAATCACCCCTCTCCCCTTCACAATCCAGAGCCAGCCATTTCTTCTAAGAGGGGTCATCCAGTAATTACAACAGGCACCAGAACTAGTCAAGATGGCTGCTAAACCTACCAACAAGAAAGAAGAATCAATAGTCATCATCTCCAAACTATCTCCGCCCCCCCCCCCCCCCACCATCAGAACTACAACCAAAAATTCATAAACGTAGCCAAGAGGCAAACCTAAACCCCAAATCTTACTCGTACTAACCCTAACCCCAAGCCGAACCCCAAATCTAACAAAAGTACTAAGCTCATTATTCAAAGCTAAACTAAAATAATGACCTGTAGCTGCCACCACAACCCCCCCCCCCCCTCTCCCCTCACTCTGCTGCCAATAGCTAACAATACAGCCAGCAGGTGACCCCCTGCTCAGAGTCAAGAAAAATATCGACAACAGCAAAAAAGTAGAACAAAACCCCTTCCTACCACAAACTCCCAACAAGGAGCCAAAAGTTTCCCACAAAACGTATAACACGAAGACCCTTGAGCCCTTCACCCAAAACCAACCTTTGAAACCATCAACCCACCCGAGAACAATGAAGTATAAACATACCGAACAAACCCCCCACCGTGCCCCATCACCACCACCATCTTTCTGAACATCTTTGAAAAGTATTCTGTGGAGTTGGGCCTGCCAATCCCTCTGGGAACTCCACAATTCGTATGCCCTGCCTCCCAGAACGATTCCCTAGATCGTCCACTTTCTGTTTCATTCACATCGGCCAAGTGCAGCATCTCAGCTTCCAGAGAGTCAATCTGGTCACTGTGCTTCGAGAGAGCCTCCTCCACTCCCTTTATCATGGCACCATTAAACAATTTGTTGGTCTTTTGCAGTGCCAACCGAATGGGAGCCAGAGCCGCCTCTTTAGCCACTGCCTCTGCTCCTCCAATTCAGGTCCCAAGATACCAGGAAGCACCTTGGCCGATAACAGAGAGGACAAAGCCACAGCACTACCCTCCACCATGTTCTCTACAGAAGCGCTCTGAGAAGCCTCCAACTCCGACGACAAAGTTTCTTCTTCAGGCGTCTTTACCTTGGTTCTTCCGGCCATGTCTGTAAAGTGGGCACCTTATAACATAGAGCAGGTGGGATTTCAAATAAAATCACCCCACAAACTGAGCGAAGGGGGCTGAAAATCCAATGCTCTGGCAGGAGCCACCCCAGAAGCGGCTTCCCTCTACATAGCCGCCCCCCCCCCCCCCCCCCCCCCCCCCCATTCTGGTTACTTTTGAGGAGTTGCAAAATGTCACTGATAAATAAGGAAGGAATGTTTTTTAGCTTTAAGTGTACTTTCACCTGGGTTAGTGGATGATGTATTGGATGCATATTGCCCTCGGGTCCTAGGCCCACTGATGGAATGAAAGAATTCTCGCCTCCAGTTGCCTTCATGAAAATAATTTGAAATTCTCATCGCAATTCCTGCCAATCCGACCTTGAGCTTTAAACAATTTGGCAATCCCACTCCGTACCTGGATTGGGTGGTGTGAGTTGAGGAACACGGCGTAATAAGAGATAATTTCATGAGGTTAGTGTTGAGGCGTTCCGCTGGGAACAGAGGGGGACTTGACTCTGTATTTAATGCCTTATACCTAACCTGGGATTGCTCCAAGTTTTAGAAAGAAGAATGGAGATCTACTCCACATCATCAGAATTCTCATCCCAGTTGACACTAAACTCATCAAAAATAAACTCACTTTTCAAAGTGTGATGGACAAATAGAGAAACCATGTGACCAAACAAGGTAGTGGAAAACATTGTGTACACAGTACGCTACAGGTACACAGTGAATTTCGAGTAATATGGTATTGTAATGGTTAGTTATATATTTGGTAAAGATTGTACTTGCTGTACTAAAGACAACTTTTCTAAAACTTAATTAATTTGGCACATTTTCTCTACTTAAAAATATGTGGAGAAGATTGCAATCAAACCTGATGGTCAAGTTTTTCATTTATTATTGAAGCATCCATCACTGTGCGCAAGATGTTTATTGTAACAACATAGTGACTTATAACTTACATCCATCAAGATTAGGCTGTTCTACATAATATATAATTATCGTGATGTAAAGAGGGAGTATAAATGATTCACCAGGCACTTGTTGATTCTTAAAGCATATTAATATACTGTACTTGGGGGGTCCTTGGGAGTACTCATTTTTTTCACCTGTACACAAGGTGTCCTTGAGGATCGACTTTTACATAATGGGAAAGGCGCTGTTAGCCGGGGTGAGGAAGGCAGAGTATTTGGTGATTGTGATCTCGGACCATGCTCCACATTGGGTGGATGTGCTCCTGGAGAAGGGGTCAGTCCAGAGGTCGGCGTGGAGGTTGGATGTGGGACTGTCAATGGACCCGGATTTTTGTACTAAAATGGGGAAAGATTATATGGGGTTTAATCATAATGGAAAGGTTTCACTGTGAATGGTATTTTCATAGTAACTTCATAGTGTTAATGTAAGCCTACTTGTGATACTAATGCAGATGAGGACTAATGCATCAATAATCACAGTATCACTTTGCATCCTGTTTTTCTTCACTTCACTGTGGAGCCCCATGCCATTGGCATAGGCCATTATCCTTCCTGCTTTCAAAAAAAAAATCATGTGATGGGCCGAAGGGATCAGTGCTGGGACCTTTGCTGTTCGTAGTATATATAAATGATTTGGAGGAAAATGTAACTGGTCTGATTAGTAGGTTTGCGGACAACACAAAGGTTGGTGGAATTGCGGATCGCGATGAGGACTGTCAGAGGATACAGCAGTATTTAGATCAGGGGTGGGCAAACTACGGCCCGCGGGCCGCATGCGGCCCGCCAAAGGTCTTTATGCGGCCCACCAAGATCAAGTCATAAAAAAAAATAAAAAATAAAAAAAAATTTATTTTTTTAATAAGGTTAATGGGGGGAGGGGGCTGTTGGGTTACTGGTATAGGGTGGATACGTTGACTTGAGTAGGGTGATCATTGCTCGGCACAACATCGAGGGCCGAAGGGCCTGTTCTGTGCTGTACTGTTCTATGTTCTATGTTCTATATGAGGCGCCCAGAATCATAACCGGGTGAAGCGCCATTTTTGAAAAGTAGAGAAAAAGAGGGCTAAAGGCAGGATGCCGCCGGGGGAAGCGCTGAGGTATATGCCGCACGCTAATTGGTTACAACCGGGACTATTAATTAATATACTATGCGGCCCTTTAAAATTGTGAATTTCTGAATGTGGCCCTTGCACGGAAAAGTTTGCCCACCCCTGATTTAGATCGTTTGGAGACTTGGGCGGAGAGATGGCAGATGGAGTTTAATCCGGACAAATGTGAGGTAATGCATTTTGGAACATTTAATACAGGTAGGGAATATACAGTGAATGGTAGAACCCTCAAGAATATTGACAGTCAGAGAGATCTAGGTGTACAGGTCCACAGGTCACTGAAAGCGGCAACACAGGTGGAGAAGGTAGTCAAGACGGCATACGGCATGCTTGCCTTCATTGGCCGGGGCATTGAGTATAAAAATTGGCAAGTCATGTTGCAGCTGTATAGAACCTTAGTTAGGCCACACTTGGAGTACAGCGTTCAATTCTGGTCGCCACATTACCAGAAGGATGTGGAGGCTTTAGAGAGGGTGCAGAAGAGATTTACCAGGATGTTGCCTGGTATGGAAGGCATTAGCTATGAGGAGAGGTTGAATAAACTCGGTTCAGAAGAAAATGGTGCAAGGTTTTGTACCTGCTCTGCAAAACGTCTGAGATGGCAAACTCCCATGATGTATGCGACCATGGCTTGGTCTGTAGTCAGGGGCACTAGCAGCTGACCTGGAATAAAGCCTCACTCTGAGATTTAGTAATCTGTGAGGTAAAGACTTTACCTCTCAAAGGAGAATCTCAGGGTGGAGATTACACACAGCTGACCAGGAAAGGGAAAAATGCTGATCACTTTGTAAAGACTTTGTTTGAAGCAAAATATAGATTGTGACATAGTCACGGGATAAAGTCTTTAAACAAAATGTAAAAAATTAATTGAAAAGATCTAACCATCATAATGGAGAGATGCAGCAACATTCTTTAAACATAAAATTACCTTTATAGCTATAATTATTCTGATCATAATTAAATATCCTGTTGCATCTCATTGGGCATTTATGGGGTTTCTAAAACAATTGGGAGAGCAGGAGTGCAATGGAATACCCTCCACTTGCCTGGATGAGTGCAGCTCCTACAACACTCAAGAAGCTCAACATCATCCAGGACAAAGCAGCTCAGTTGATTAGCAGCTCTTCCGCAAACATTCACTCCATCCACCACCAACGAACAGTAGCAGCCGTGTGTATCATCTACAAGATGCACTGCAGTAACTCGGCAAGGCTCCTTAGGCAGGACCTTCCAAACCCATGACCACTGCCATCTAGAAGGACAAGAGCCGCAGATACATGAGAACCCCACCACCTGGGAACCCCACCACCTGGAGGTTCCCCTCCAAGCCACTCACCACCCCGACTGGGAAATATATCGCCGTTCCTTCACTGTCGTTCAATGAATATCCCAAAACTCACTGACAGCACAATGGGTATACCTACACCACATGGACTGCAGCAATTCAAGAAGACAGTTCACCACCATATTTTCAAGGGCAATTAGAGATGGGGAACAAATGCTGGCCTAGCCAGTGAAATCCGCATCCCGTAAAAATGATTTCAAAAGAAATCTCAGCAAGTCTACAGATTTCAATGAGTCCACAGCCTGGGATGTAGCGCAACTTTAAAATTTCCTTATTAACCTTCCCGTGCCTGACATCCTTAAGTTGCAGTCAGTTTTCAGCAGGGTAATGATGGCGAATGTTGACAATTCACAGTAGCACCCCCCGCCCCCCCACCCCTGTAGAATATATTACAGAATATCCAACATTCTGTGCCACCATTGTGTTCACCTGACAAGTAACTATTCTCATGGGCTTCTCTTTGCGACACTGGCAGGAATTAGCAGGATGCTTGCCCCAAAATTGCAAAAAGGGATCTTTTCTTCATGCAGCTTTTACACTGCTGCCTCCCTTGTTTGCCCCAATAACATCATTTGATTAAACTGTCCAGGACTTGTGTTTACATTTGAAGTTAGCTATATTCCAGAACCAATCTGTGCAGAAAATGTCAGTCAAAACCTGGAGAGGAAGTCCAGTGAAGTTGTGCAAAGATTATTTATTCACGTAAAGACATAAATTGCTCACCCCCTTTTATAAGACACTTTTTCTGTAACAAATTTTCATTGAATAAGAACATTCAGAAATTCAAAATGACCTGTTACATCATATAAAATAAATCTAATTTGCTATTATAAGGATATTTGTGTACAGAATTTAATATAATACAATATTTACATCAATTAACACACCCCACTGCTTGTCTAGTGTCTGACCAGACAAGCAATGACTCCAAAGTGCATATTCTCATCTTTGTCTCCAGGTAAACACACCGTCTGATTGGCCATCACAATATCTGATCATCCAAAGGTATTCAAGCCCAAAATGCATCTCAGAAAAAAATAGACACAAGATCACGTCACTGCGTCAGGCAAGCTGGTAATGGTAATTAACTTAATGATTGTCAAGATGTAATGGCACCCATCACATTGACCATGGCAAGCACTTGTTCCTATTGGAATTCTGTGTATTATCCACTCTTCACCCTTTCACTCTGCTGAGTGCCAAGTTTTAAAAGTAAAAGCCTTCTAAGACATGTATTTATATCGATTGATTTACTATTTTTGAGGAATGATTGAATTGTTAATTCCAGAGTTCTTATGATCACACTGCCAGAAGGACGTGAATGCTTTGGAGAGGGTACCGAAGCGGATGTTGCCTGGTATGGAGGTCATTAGCTATGAGGAGAGGTTAGATAAACTTGGTCTGTTCTCACTGGAATGATGTGGAGATGCCGACGTTGGACTGGGGTGAGCACAGTAAGAAGTCTTACAACACCAGGTTAAAGTCCAACAGGTTTGTTTCAAACATGAGCTTTCGGAGCGCTGCTCCTTCCTCAGGTGAGGAAGGAGTAGTGCTCCCAAAGCTGATGTTTGAAACAAATCTGTTGGACTTTAACCTGGTGTTGTAAGACTTCTTACTGCACTGGAATGATGGAAGTTGAGTGGTGACCTGTTAGAGGTCTACAATATTATGAGTGGCATGGACAGAGTGGATAGTCAGATGCTCTTTCCTCGGGTAGGTGAGTCAAGTAGTGAGGGACATAGGTTTAAAGGGCATGGGGAAAAGTTTAGAACATATGTGCAAGGCAAGTTTTTTCTACAGAGGGTGGTAAATATATGGAACGCGCTGCCTGGGGAGGTGGGGGGGGGGGGGGAGCAGGTACAACAGCAGCATTTAAGGGGCATCTAGACAAATATATGAATAGGGTGGGAATGGAAGGATACAGACTCCGTAAGTGCATATGGTTTTAGTTTAGGCAGGTATCATGGTCGGCGCAGGCTTGGAGGGCCGAAGGGCCTGTTCCTGTGCTGTATTATTCTTTGATGTTACCTTTAAAATCTCAATGTTATCTGTGTTAGTTTGCACAGAAATAACAATGCATCAAAGTGGAATGATGTACATGAGCTAGTTTGTGTTATCGAGGAAGGGGTAACAGATTGACAGACAAGCGGATGTCATTTCTACAGGAGTAGAATCATCACTTGTTGGCTTGTGGACACAATCAGGGAAAAGTTCAGGATCGTTGGAAGTATAACACAGGAAGCTACCGGATAGCTAACGGAGCTGGTTTGAGTGCAGTAGCGGAAGAGTCGGACAGTCTGATTTGAACAAGGTAAGAGAAATGTAGAGCAGTGCAATTACTCCCTTGGAGAAAGTGATCAGACAAGCTTCCTCACGGGTTTCCACACGGAACATTATAAATGAAAGGGAACATGACTTGTCCTCAAGCAATTCTAATAAATGACTTGCGTGATGAAGAAAATAAGAAAAGACATTCACATATGCATTTGGACTCATCCTTACAGAGCAGAATCTAACCAACAAGCCACAGATTTAAACTTCATTTTCCCTATTCAGTCCTGAATTTACGGAACAAAACTTGGAGATAATCAGTTGCATGTTTGAAGAGCAGTAGAGGCATTTTTTAAAGATATTATTTGGATTTTTCCGTTCCTGAGAATGTATTAACTGCTGCAAGAATCAGGGAGCATTTGATTCTGGGTCAATTATCATTAGACCTGAATTTCATAAAATAATGCACCAACTAGTGATACGGTTTACACAAAGTGTACAGTACGCCGGCAGAGTGTTTCAATGGCCCAGATTTTGCTATGGTAACGATGGCGAAACTCATATGATTCATCGTCATTACTCCACCAAAACTAGCAGCAACCTTAGGAATAAAAATGTTGGATATACTTAGCAGGTCAAGCAGCATCTGTGGAGAAAAACGTATGGCGGACTTTTCGAGCCCCTGTCGTGGCGGGGCAGGGCTGGAAAATAGGGAGAGCCATTCAGAACCCGTTGGGGAGATCGGAAGATCCTGTAGCTAACTAGGCTTAAACGAGATTTGGCTGAGAGCCCAAACTTCCATTAGTTTCCGGAAAAAGGTGCGCACAAGGGAAAACATTGCTAGATTCACAGCACTTTTTCCATAAATCCATTTTGTCAATGGTTTGATGTTTATTTACGCGGGGAAAAGAGGTGTCAGGTGCTTATGGGAAGCACGGTAGCATAGTGGTTAGCACAATTGCTTCACAGCTCCGGGGTCCCAGGTTCGATTCCCGGCTTGGGTCACTGTCTGTGCTGAGTTTGCACGTTCTCCCCGTGTCTGCGTGGGTTTCCTCCCACAGTCCAAAGATGTGCAGGTTAGGTGGATTGGCCATGCTAAATTGCCCTTAGTGTCCAAAATTGCCCTTAGTGTTGGGTGGGGTTACTGGGTTATGGGGATAGGGTGGAGGTGTGGGCTTGGGTAGGGTGCTCTTTCAAAGAGCCGGTGCAGACTCGATGGGCCAAATGGCCTCCTTCTGCACTGTAAATTCTATGATTCATTTATAGTTTCTGCTGTTGATACTTTAACTGTGTTGTTTTATAGGGTTTATAGTTGTAATGTTTCAAACAAATGTTATGAACGGCTATTTTTTAAGCTCTTCCACACCTGCCATTGTTATTCCAGGGTTCATTGGTTCTGTACAGAATGTATACCGGGTAAATGGGCATGGAAATACTGTGAGTTTTCATGGAGAGGGTATTAGGTGTCATTGGGAGTGAGTTGGGGGCATGGGTTACCATGAGTTGGCATGGGGAATATGGGGAGTGGAAGGGTGGGGGTTAGAAGGCCTAATATTTGCCAAAAACAACAGGGTAAAGTTTGAGGGAACCTAAGTAGGGCTTTTAACCAGCACTCGGCAACACCTGTGACCACCTCTGAATTGCACCCAGGAGGCCCAACTCTATCCCACCCCTGGGAACACAAATCACACTATTCGGGGCAATTTACGTGAGACGGGTGTGCCGAGCTGGGAAATGTGACAACTCTAACTACCTGTCTCTAAGATGAATATCCAGCCCAATGTTTCAGGTCGATGATGAACCATCGTCAGACATTAAGCATTCATCACCCTGAAACATTTGGCAGAATTTAATCCAGCTGATTGCCATGGGAAACATGATGGCAAGGCCCACTGAATTGCATGGGACGCGGCCTGTCGGTCTACCAGTGATCTGTGATCAAGTCAGAGGCGGGAATGGGATGATGCAAACCCCCAGTGAGATATCAATTAGGCTCATTAATGCGCTACTTGACACCAGTTACCCCTGAGCCCATTGGAATCTAATGGTTGCTGGGGGATTTAACGGGAGTCAAACAGCTCTCTCCTTTCAACTCTCAATCCTGCTCCATTCAGCTGTGAACAGAGATCCAGCGAGTCCTTTGAGTGTTACTTCTGGTCGGCTGGAAGCTCTCAAGGGTGGGATATCCAACTCGGAGGTTGTAAATCATGGCGAAGGCCCGACACTGGCCAGTTCCGTGCCTGGTGGGTACTTAACACTCTCATGCCTCCCCCACAGCAGTGACGCTGGTTCCCCAAACAATAGGCGACATCCCCGTGGCCGGCATTAAATACCGGTGATTTGGGCAGCACAGTAGCACAGTGATTAGCACAATGGCTTCACAGCGCCAGGTTCCCAGGTTTGATTCCCGGCTTGGGTCACTGTCTGTGCGAAGTCTGCACGTTCTCCCCGGGTTTCCTCCGGGTGCTCCGGTTTCCTCCCACAGTCCAAAGATGTGCAGGGGTAGGTGGATTGGCCGTGCTAAATTGCCCTTATTGTCCAAAAAAAAGGTAATGTGGGGTTATGGGGATAGGGTGGAAGTGTGGGGATGGGATGGAGGTGTGGGCTTAGGTAGGGTGCTCTTTCCAAGGGCTGTGCAGACTCGATGGGCCGAATGACCTCCTTCTGCAATGTAAATTCTGTGTGAACCCACGTTCTCTCCTCAGACGCTGCCTGACATGTTGAGTATTTCCAGCATTTTTGAACAAAAACAATTCAGATTTGCAGCATGTGCAATTTGTTCCACTTGACACAACTGGATTCTGTACTTGCACAGATTAATACAGAAATTGTGAGTGATTCTACACTCCTCCCAAGCTGCACTTCTGAGGCACCCCAGGCTAAAATCAATCGGAAATCTTATGAACTAATGAAAATTTCCGCTCTCAGTGCTGTTATTCTCAATGTAACAACCCTTGAAAAAGTTGCGCCTTGTCGAATGCAGTGAAACTGGGCTTTAAGGGAGCGCCGTATGTACAGTTACTGCAAAAGAGACTGAAAACTGCAAAACCTGGACCATTGTGTTAAGTTTTCAGTGGGTTCCACAGTGAAGCATTTGGTTCTGAACCAAGGCATTAAGATTTTTCACTCGGCAGTGGTCGGATTTGAATAATTTTTTTCTTTTATAAAATATATAGTAACACTATTTTGGAAATAAATATGCTGCTTAAAGAAAGGATACTGTCAGAGTGACGTTTACGGCGCGTTTGACTCACAGACTCCAGCTATCGGCAAGTGACTGGAGCAGCACAGCCAGAGACAATTTTACAGCATCACACCTGACTTGCAACCATTAGCATAGAGATGGGCAATAAACGCGGGTCTCCACCAGCGATGCCCACATCCCATGACGGAATAAGTGAAAAGACAAAAGCGCAGGCTGTGTAACACAACACCCGACAAAGCTGACTGCACAGTTAACACAGCTTTTAACAAGGTCACTTTGCCATCATTTTACCAGTAATACCGTCTTTGTGATTGCTTTATGTTGCGACAGTTTAGTCACAATTCTCATTTTGCGTGAGCTCTTAAAAGAAGCGTATCTCCCGTTGACTAATGAATTATACCAAACACTGCAGTCAGAAATTGTGATCAGTGAGGTGATTGTCACGCAGAGTGCACTGTGTTGGCGGAACAATTCTTTTGCTTCAATTCCTCAGGAGAAAAGTTATTAAAAAACTATTCCAGTGGAATAGTTGATGATCTGCTATCATCCTTCAGGCTTATTAAGAACAGGTCAGAGAGACCAGGCGGGCAGGAAAAGAGTCTGGATGTTTTTTTTTAAAGTTTGTCCTGTGAAGGCGGTAGCCTCCCTCATGAAAGGTGTGGCCACCTCAGTCTGGCTTTGCTGCCTTTCTTCAGCCTGAAAGACGCCACACCTGCTTCCACAGGAGAGGTGTAGTCCCGTACCCCATCCCAGGTATGGATGAGCTGCCGGTAGAACGTTCTCCCCTCGCCCACAAATTTACCATCGCGGTATGTCCAATTTGTGGCCGGGTGTCGCCTGCCTCTGGCGGGTCCTTGGTTACCGTGGCAGCTGAATGTTGGATAAGTCTGAGAGGCCGCTGGTACCGTTTTGCGTCCCACGAGATTGACGTTGGGAGATGTACCCCATATTAATTTGCGGAGGTGATGTCAGGAAAAGAGGCTGCGACTGGTCACCTTGCATCATTCCACTCGGTGGCACTTGCTAAAGAAATAAAAGCATTTTGTCACAAATTTATTAGTTTCAACTCTACACAAAAGGTGTCTGCCTGTAAGAGAAACGTCTTCGCCCAAAGAGTTGTGAGTCTATGGAATTCCCTGCCCAGTGAAGCAGTTGAGGCCCCTTCATTAAATGTTTTCACGATAAAGATAGATAGTTTTTTTGGAGAATAAAGGAATAAAGAGTGATGGTGTTTGGGCCGGAAAGTGGAGCTGAGTCCACAAAAGATCAGCCATGATCTCATTGAATGGCGGAGCAGGCTCGAGGGGCCAGATGGCCTACTCCTGCTCCTCGTTCTTATGTCCTTAAACCTCCCTCTCCCTTAGGCTATCCATCCCTTTCACTATATCTTCCATCTTTCTCCAAGATCTCTGCAAAAGGCTCGACACCCCACATCCAGACGCTGGCATGTCCCACACTGGCTGGTTCACCCTGACCCTCCCCTTTCCCGCTCCTCTCCCTCCCCCTCCACAATGAAGATCGAGCCTCTATTGTGTGTCTCAGCCCCAGTGGCATGGCAGGGGGAACAAAACATTTGGAAGGGACTAGTTCCTAAGACTGCCTGTCGTATGTCTGAATTTGGTAAGTGGGTGCGTCATTGGGAGATGGACCCAAAGTCGCCAAGAATTTGTGCGGTTGGGGTTCAGAGAAGAATTATTGCCGTGTGGCGTGCGTGGCCATTCCGGAAAGATAAGAGAGAGACTGCAGAAGGGATTTATCAGAATGATACCAGGGCTACAAGACTTCAGTATGTGGAGAGACTGGAGAAGCTGGGTTGTTCTCCTTAGAGCGGAGGCGGTTAAGGGAGAGATTTGATGGATGCAAGGAAGTTTCTGTGAAAAGCCCCCAGTGGCCACACTCTGGCACCTGTTCGGGTACACATAGGGAGAATTCAGAATGTCAAATTCACCTAATAAGCACGTCTTTCGGGACTTGCGGGAGGAAACGGGAGCACCCGGAGTAAACCCACCCAGACACGGGGAGAACATGCAGACTCCGCATAGACAGGGACCCAAGCCGGGAATCGAACCTGCATCCCTGGTGCTATGAAGCAACAGTACTTAGTGATGGTTTGAATATGAGGTTGGAAGCTCATCCCAAGGTCAAATATATCATTAGGGTTGTGAGTTAGCTGGTAGGGAACAGTGTTTGCAGCGGGGACTGAAAACAATGGCTTCAATCTTCCTGATAACTAATAGAAGGAATGCAAAATAGGAGGGGACCAATGGTTGATCCTTGGCAGACACCACTGGAGGTAATGATGCAAGAGTGGGGGGTGCAGTAATGATTGCAGATGATTCTCAGACTGTGTCTGGGTAGACAAGAATGGAGGCAGATGAGTGTCTCTACCCAGCTGGGTGATAGGCAAGAGGTACTGGAGAAGAGTTTCATGGTCAAACATGTCAAAGGCCGCAGAGAGGTCAAGAAGGACAAGGAGGAATAGTTTAGCTTTGTCACAGTCACATGTAATGTCTTCTGTGGCTTTGGTAAGAACAGTTTTGGTACTATAGCGGAGGCGGAAAACTGAGTGGCGAGATTCAAACATGAAACTACAAGAAAAATGGGCACAGATTTGTGAGGTGACACTATGTCCAAAGACATTGGGGAGGTTGTACGTGGGGTGATAGTTGGTAAGGTAGAGGCAGCAATGGGTGTCTTTTTTTTAGGACTATTTAAAATCAGTGTACTTTGAATATTTTGTTTCTCTTTTTTTAATGGTTTGAAGGCAGGGCAGTTCTTATAGGCTGATATTTCTTGTGACATTGAGAAGAAAAAAATATATGAATATTAATACTAGAGTTTGCTGCCTGCCTCTTTAAGGTACCATTTCTCTGTGTAACTTATATACTCTCACAAAACTTTGTACCTGAAGATATTGATGTTGCTGCTGGAGCTGCATGGAATGATGGGCGTGCTGTTGTTGTACAGAGGCCTGTTGGTGCGATGAGAAGCTTTGATGTTGGATAGTCACAGAACTTGGAGAAGGGACAATGACCGCACTACAGCTGATTGGTTGCATAGCGAGTGCTGTCAGCATCTGCTGATCTTGAATATACCTGAAAATACAAGGCCACAAAATGAACAAGGTCAAATGCACTGAAACATCTGACACGTGCAGAATCAGTTAAATACACGAGGTAATGTTTCTCTAATTGGGGTAACATGACCGGGTGCCCGACAAAATGTGTGGTCAATGACAATCTGGAACAAGTTGAACAGTGTCACAAATCGGCTTACATTAACACTGCAATAAAGTTACTGTGAAACTCCCCTAGTCACCACACTCTGGCAGCTTATTGGATACACTGAGGGAGAATTCAGAATGTCCAAATCGCTTTGGGATTTGTGGGCAGCGCCGGCCCTAGGGTTGCTGGCACCCCGGGCAAGCTGAACTTCGGCGCCCTTGGGGGGGGGGGGGGGGGGGGGGGGGGGGCAGGGTGGGGGGGCCAGGTGGGGGGGGGGGGGGGGGGGGGGTAGGGGCCGGGGGGCCGAGGGGGGGAGAAGGGGCCGGGGGGGAGGAGGCGGGGCTGCGGGGGGGAGGCGGGGCCGGGGGAAAGGCGGGGCCGGGGGAGGCAGGGCCGGGGGGGGAGGAGGTGGGGCCGGGGGGGAGGAGGCGGGGCCGGGGGGGAGGCGGGGCCGGGGGCGGGGAGGCGGGGCCGGGGGGGAGGTGGGGCCGGCGAGGGGGGGAGGCGGGGCCGGGGGGGGGGGGGGGGGGGAGGCGGGGCCGGGGGGGGGAGGGGGGGCCGGGGGGGAGGCGGGGCCGGGGGGCGGCCGAGGATGAGGCGGGGGGGGGCCGAGGATGAGGCGGGGGGGGGGCCGAGCCCGAGGCGGGGGGGGCCGAGCCCGAGGCGGGGGGGCGGCCGAGCCCGAGGCGGGGGGGGGGCGGCCGAGCCCGAGGCGGGGGGGGGGGCGGCCCGAGCCCGAGGCGGGGGGGGCGGCCGAGCCCGAGGCGGGGGGGGGGGCGGCCGAACCCGAGGCGGGGGGGGCGGCGGGCCCGAGGCAGAGGCGGGGGGGGCGGGCCCGGGGCGCGGGGGCGGGGCCGAGGGGGGGGCCGCCCTGGGGGAGGGCGGCCACCGCGCATGCGCATTTGACACCGGCCCAACTGCACATGCGCAGGACCCGACTCTCTGGCGCCCCCTAGCACATGGCGCCCCGGGCGACTGCCCGAGTTGCCGGTGCCTTGGGCCGGCCCTGCTTGTGGGAGGAAACCGGAGCACCCGGAGGAAACCCCCGCAGGCACGGGGTGAAAGTGCAGACTCTGCACAGACAGTGACCCAAAGCCAGGAATCAAACCCGGGGTCCCTGGAGCTATGAAGCAACAGTGCTTACCACTGTGCTTCCGTGCCCCCCAAGTCTATTGTTCGCGGACTGATGTGTGAACAACAGAAATGACTTTAAACGGAATTGGATCGACGCTATATTTTTGTGAGATTCAGGGCTGTCTGATTATCTAGTTTTGCAGGGCAGTCAGGGTACAAACTGCTCATTGGCTGTCTGTAAACACGGCTTATAGGGACATTTCCATTCTCCGTGTTGGAGAACGTGCAAACTCCACACAGACAGTGACCCGAGCTGGGAATTGAACTGGGGACCCTGGAGCTACGAAGCAACAGTGCTAACCACTGGTCTACCATGATGCCCGCATATATATTTACCTGCATATATTAAATGGGCAAATGGCTGCTGAAATACCCAAGGTGCCTTGGGCATTTGTGAATGGTATTATTATACAGTGATTTCCAGGCTACTGTATCGAGTGCTTTAACCCCAAACCATTGTGACTCTGATAAAAGCTCGAAATTCATACTTTGCCTGTTGTCTGGCTGCATTATTTTGAGATGGCTGTTCATTTCCACTGCTGTTTTGCATATTGGAATGAATGGGTTGATTCAAAAATAACCTACAAAAGAGGCAGATGAACAATGATGGTAAGACTTCTCTTTCTCTCAGTGCTGGAGGTGTGAGTGAGGGCACTCTCCACTTATGCTCATAGCTGGACACAAACCCGAACACTGTCATTCACGTGAACAGTCAGGTTAGGTTATAAACATTTATGCGCACAAATAAAACTGTCATATTCAGTTACTGTCTTAACCTGACTGGTAGCTGCCATGGTGATAGCTGATTTTGTGTATGGACCTGAGTACTCGTGTCATGGGAATGTCACTTTAAAAAATGTTTGTCTGCTCAAGTGGCAGCAGTGATGTCAGAGTGTGGGTGGAGCTGAGCTCTGGTTCTGCTTTTTAGTTTCTCTTTGAGGAAAAGCTTGGGTGTTTCTGTGTTTTTTGGTTTTGTTTTAGTGTTGGAGCTGAAGCCAGCCAAAGAAGATGTAATTTTAATCTCTCTGCCATCTAAAGACTATCTCTAGATCATTTAGTGAATTCAGAGTAATGACTGCTCTCAGTAGAGAATTTAAACCTGATGCGCTTCTGTAAAAAGGGTTTTGTCTTATGGATGTTAAAAGGAAAGTTTAAGGATTACTTAGAGTGTTGTATTCTTTGGGGGTTGTATTTGAATTGATGGTTACTAAGATGTTCACTGTATGTTTTAAAAAGGTTAACTGAGTTCATAGAATAAACATTGTTTTTCATTATAAACTACTTTTAAATTTCTGCTGCACCACACCTGTAGAGTGGGCCGTGTGCTCCCCATACCACAATCTAGTAAAAGTCGTGGGTCAGATGAACTCCATGATATACTTTGGGGTTCTCTAACCCTGGCCCATAACGCTAGATACTATACAGTCCTTAGATATGATCACCTGACCTGGAGGAGGGAGAATGAAGGTCAGATAACTCACCGTGTGGAGTTAGCCAGCATGGCAGATTAAATTGAGTTGGTCTTGCAGTTCCTTTGAGTGTTGTTCTTTCAACCTGAGATGTGCCATCGACAATGAGGATGAATATGGAGCTACTTAGGATTGTGTCATGACAGTTTTTTGAGCTGATATGTCTGGAGCCCGGGGCATTGAGTATTTGATCCGACACTGATGCCTGTACAGTCAGTGTGAAACGGGGCGTGTAGCTGGAGGTGATCGAAATGTATGCTGATAGTCACGGCCTGTTTTTGGATGGGGCAACGGTGGTTCAGGAAGCCAATGGCCTTACTGCTGTTCATTGCGGAAGCTATGGTGAGGGAGACTTTCCAGACGTTGCCTAACATGGAAGAACAAAGAGAAGTACAGCACAGGAACAGGCCCTTCGGCCCTCCAAGCCTGCGCTGACAATGCTGCCCGTCTAAATTAAAATCTTCTACACTTCCGGGGTCCGTATCCCTCTATCCCATTCCCAGAAAAGGTGGATTCTGAACTTGCAGTGAAGCTTTTGAAGGACCATTGTGTGGTGATGTCAAATACTATTCCAAAGGCATATTTTCTGCCAGATGAGACATAAAGAAGGGAAGCAGTCACCTAATTTGTCACCCATTTGAGACGGGTGTTGGATCGATAAAATTATCTTGTGATAGATCTGAACAAACAGATAATGGATCGGGGGAATCCAATATTGCTGGTTGGATAGGTTGATGCGTACGTTGCTGGAAAGAGGAGGTGACTTAATGTTGGGTGAGACTTTGAAAATGTCAGATGCATTGGATGCAGAGGGTGGACAATTTCACAGCTTGAAACTCGGTTCGACCTCTGCCATTGGCACAACAAAAACAGATGTTAACCAAGTCAACTTAATCCACGCCTGTGCAAATGTAAATGGCAAACTTCTCAGAGAGAGTGTTTCAGATGTTGCAAGTTAGGGCACGAAGATGCATGTTGCCTTTTCTTTCATGACTGGGATGTGGGATCGCTTCCATAATTATAGATTTGTTGCCCATTCCTAATTGCACTTGAACTGAATGGCTTCCTGGGCTATTTCAGAGGTAATTTTAAGAGACTTCCATGTCTCTTGGAGGCATGGAGGGCAGTCCAGGTAAGGACGGCAGATTTCCTGAAGGGACCGGCTGTGTTTTTACAACGATCAACAATGGCTTATTGGTCGTCATTAGACTTTTAATTTCAGATTTTTCCCGTGATGGGATTCGAACCCAGATCCAGAGGATTATCCTGGGTCTGTGGACATTACCATTACACCCCGCCTCCAACCCAACTCCACCCAATGTGAGGATCAAGAACCCAGCTGAGCCCAACTTGGGCTCCAAATACCCAGCGAGATGCCAGAGCTGAGGGGCATCAGGACGTTCAAGGTCGTGATGCAGAGAAAATGGTTTAATGTGGACCACAGGAGGGGAGCTGGACAGTCCAATGTCATGCCAGTTGATGAAGTACTGCTGAGTGGAGAGATCCTGAGTAAGATGGATACCACGGGCGGGATTCTCGTGGCAGGCGCCAGTTTGGCGTCGTATCATGATGCACCAAAATGGCATCATTGCGACGCACGCCGCGCATAGTTGAAACCACATTTGCATCTCATTAGTGGGCCCATCCACGATGCGCCACGTCTGATGGGCCGAGTTCCCGACAGCGCGGTCCACGTGGACTCTCAACAATCCTGAACCTGGCGTGGTGGCTGTTGAGGGAGAGAGAGAGAGAGAGTGCGCACAGACAATGTCCAGTACTACCATACTTGGCCGACAGTCATGCCGCTGACCAGGGGCGGGCTTCTGACAAGGCTGGGGGGGGGGGGGGGGGGGGAGTAGTGTGGGGTGGCCAGGTGGTGGGCTGTAGGGTCAGGGTGGACGGGTACGCCACACCATTACCACAGCCAACAGGGCAGCCGCAGACAGCCCGCTATAAACCTGGTGCCCTGGGTTGTATAGGTGACCCCCCTCCTCCCCCACCTGGGGCACCACCCTGGGTACCCTCTGGCCCCAGCCGACCCATAAGCTATATGGGTGGTCCAGCACAACCAGTGCCACCTTTTTGGCCGCAATCATTGTGTGTGTGTGTGTGTGGGGGGGGGGGGGGGGGGGGTGTACAGTGTGAGTGTGGAACAAGAGAATCCAGCCCACCATCTTTTATGACAGAAAATCTTCAAGTGTCACCCAGCTTAATGGTGACAGACGCAGCGGGAGATGAACCAGGTGTAGGAGCTGAGGTGAAGCTGACATGCTGAAATCCAGAAGTCTAAGTTGGCGACGGCAGACAGAGGGCCAGCTACCAGAGGGAAACACATTGGCCCCAGAGCGGATGCTGCACTTCCTAATCCTGACACGATGACCAGAGTTCCTGAGACAGCAGGCAGACCACCACGCCAGAGAAGGCCACCAAAGGGATGTGAAGGTTTTGTGCGACTTAGCGACAGAACATGACATTGGAAATCAGTTCGGAGAAACAATTTGTAATTTAAAACAACGTGATTTTAAGTTGAAAAACAGCAAATCTTGGCATAAAGCTTGGGCCTGGGTGTGTGAGGATCGATGTGTTATAATAATGTTCAAAACAAAAAGGGTGTAAGCTGAACACTGCCCTTGTGATTTTGTGATGTTTGCAAGAACACGAGAAAGCAATTGGGTTGGATTATTGAGGAGCATCGAATTATACGCTGATGATTATCACAAGGGAAGCCACAGTTAAATAGTGAAAGGGTAGGGCAGCATGTGGTGTAGTGGTTAGCACTGGGACTGAGGCGCTGAGGACCCGGGTTCGATCCCGGCCCCGGGTCACTGTCCGTGTGGAGTGTGGTAGTATGACTAGGGGTATTACGGTACCTGGGAGTGTGAGCTGCCATTGATGCAGAGGGCTTGCTGCCCATTGGCCCAAGTATCGTGTGCTTCTTATCCCTATTGGCTAAGAGGAAGGTAGCTCCGCCTATGAGGTGGGGTATAAGAACCCGTTTTCCCCTGCAGCCAGGCCATTTCCTGTACGTCTGCTGCCGGGCTCACTTCTTGCTAATTAAAGCCTTTCGTTTCGAACTTCACCTACGTTTTGTGTCCATTGATTGTGCGTCAATTTAATTAGCAAGATTTTAAAGGATGGAGCTCCGCGTCAAGCCAGAGTATCTTCGACTCAGCCCTCACGCAGCGAATGCAACAGCCGCATTTAAGCATTGGCTGGCTTCCTTCAACAGTTACCTGAGCACAGTGGAAAACGTCCCGACGAGGGAGCAGAAACTGAACATCCTCCACTCGTGCGTCGGCACCGCTGTGTACACGCTCATAGAGGACACGACAGACTACAACGCGGCTATGGACTTGCTCAAAAGACATTTCATACGGCCGGTGAACCAAGTCTACACTCAGCACTTACTAGCCACGAGGCAGCAGATACCTGGTGAGTCACTGGACAAATTTTACTGTGCCCTCCTCGTGCTGGGGAGGAACTGTGGCTGCCCACAGGTGTCTGCTGCTGAGCATACCGAACTCCTGATTCGAGATGCCTTTGTCGCAGGTATGCAGTCCTCGCAGATCCGCCAAAGGTTGTTGGAGCGAGAAACTTTAAACCTCACGGAGGCACGGGCACTCTCCTCCTCCCTAGATATCGCGAACCGTAACGCTTGCTCGTATGCCCCCGACCGCGCGGCGGCCCCCTGGGCAGCGTGGAACTTGGCCTCTCTCTTCCCCACGGACCTGGACCCCCCCCAGGCCTTCGCCGCAGGGCACCCCACTAAACCCGCGGGGCACCGCTGCTATTTCTGCGGCCAGGCGAAGCACCCCCGTCAGCTCTGCCCGGCACATTCTGCAACCTGCAAGGGCTGCGGGAAGAAGAGCCACTTTGTGGCCGTTTGCCAAGCAAAGGCGGTCGCTGCAGTCCCAGGCAGCGACCGCAGGACTCCGCCTTCAATCTCTTCAGGGGCCCCGTGCGGCCCGCAGACCTCGCTGCCCCCATCCCCCAACGCCACGTGTGATCCCCGGGTGCAGCCATTTTACGCCCCCGCGCCATGTGCGACTCCCGGGCGTTGCCATTTTGGACCCCCGACTCCACGTGCGGGGAACGGGCGCCGACATTTGGTTCACCCCCCACCATGTGCGGCCGACGGGGGCCGCCATCTTGGATCAGCACCGAGGACTCCGTGGGTGACTACTACCTGCCTGATGACGACTCCGAATACCTGCCACGACTCGCCTCAGTCACGCTGGACCAGACTCGGCCTCGTAACCTCTCCACAGCGACCATAAAGATTCTGCTCAACGGCCACGAGACGAACTGCCTGCTGGACTCCGGGAGCACAGAGAGTTTGGTCCACCCCGCCACGGTAAGGCGCTGCGCTCTCTCTGTCTACCCGGTTAAGCAAAAAATCGCCCTGGCCTCCGGCTCTCACTCAGTACAGATCACGGGGTGCTGCATAGCGAACCTCACGGTCCAGGGTAGGGAATTTAAAATCTACAAACTATTCGTCCTCCCTCACCTCTGCGCGGCAGCACTCCTGGGGTTAGACTTCCAGTGTAACCTCCAGAGCCTAATATTCAAATTCGGCGGCCCTATGCCCCCCCTCACTGTCTGCAGCCTCGCGACCCTCAAAGTCGAGCCCCCGTCCTTGTTTGCAAACCTCACCCCGGATTGCAAACCTGTCTCCACCAAGAGCCGACGGTACAGTGCCCAGGACCGGACCTTCGTCAGGTCCGAGGTCCAGCGGCTTCTGAAGGAAGGAGTCATCGAGGCTAGCAACAGCCCCTGGCGAGCACAAGTGCTGGTGGTAAAGACTGGGGAGAAGAATAGGATGGTCATAGACTACAGTCAGACCAACAACAGGTTTACGCAGCTGGACACGTGCCCTCTCCCCCGTATATCCGACCTGGTCAACAGGATCGCACAGTACAAGGTCTTCTCCACGGTGGACCTCAAGTCCGCCTACCATCAGCTCCCCATCCGCGCGAGTGATCGCAAGTACACTGCGTTCGAGACGGACGGGCGGCTCTACCACTTTTTAAGGGTTCCCTTTGGTGTCACAAACGGGGTCTCGGTCTTCCAACGGGAGATGGACCGAATGGTCGACCAATACGGTTTACGGGCCACCTTCCCGTATCTCGATAATGTCACCACCTGCGGCCACGAGCAGCAGGACCACGACACCAACCTCCGCAAATTCCTCAGAACCGCGAAACTCCTGAACCTGACCTACAACAAGGACAAATGCATGTTTAGCACCGACCGTCTAGCCATCCTCGGCTACGTAGTTTGTAACGGAGTGATCGGCCCTGACCCGGAACGCAAGCGCCCCCTGATGGAGCTCCCCCTCCCCCACTCCCCCAAAGCCCTCAAGCGCTGTCTTGGTTTCTTTTCATATTTCGGCCAGTGGGTCCCCAATTATACCGACAAAGCCCATCCCCTCATCCAATCAGCCACGTTCCCCCTGTCGATGGAGGCCCGCCAGGCCTTAAGCCGCATCAAAGCAGATATTGCAAAGGCCATGATGCAAGCTGTCGATGAGTCCCTCCCCTTCCAGGTCGAGAGCGACGCGTCCGATATAGCTCTGGCGGCCACCCTCAACCAAAAACGACAAGATCTTGCGGTGGAGGATCGAACTGTCCACCTACAACTACGACATCTTGTAGCGTCCTGGGAAGCTGAACGAGCCTCCTGATGCCCTATCCTGCAGCATCTGTGCCAACGCACAAGTGGACCGCCTTCGAAACCTCCACGCAGACCTCTGCCACCCGGGGGTCACCCGATTTTTCCATTTTATTAAGACCCACAACCTGCCCTACTCCATCGAGGAGGTCAGGACAGTCACTAGGGAATGCCACATCTGCGCGGAGTGCAAGCCGCACTTCTACCGCCCCGGACAAGCGCATCTGATAAAGGCTTCCCGCCCCTTTGAACGCCTCAGCATGGACTTCAAAGGTCCCCTCCAACAACCGCAACACGTACTTCCTCAACATGATTGACGAGTGTTCCCACTTCCCTTTCGCCATCCCCTGCCCTCACATGACCACGACCACCATCATTAAAGCCCTACACACCATCTTCTCCCTGTTTGGCTTCCCCGCTTACATTCATAGTGATAGGGGGTCCTCCTTTATGAGTGACGAACTGCGTCAATTCCTGCTCAGCAGGGGCATCGCCTCCAGCAGGACGACCTGTTACAGCCCCCGGGGTAATGGACAGGCCGAGAGGGAGAACGGTACGGTCTGGAAGACCGTCCTGCTGGCCCTACGATCCAGAAATCTCCCAGTCTCCCGCTGGCAAGAGCTCCTCCCGGACGCCATCCATTCAATCCGGTCACTTCTTTGCACATCCACTAATCAAACACCTCACGAACGCCTTCTTGTTTTTCCCAGGATGTGTTCCTCAGAGACCCCGCTCCCGACCTGGCTGGCTACCCCCAGGCCCATCCTGCTCCGGAAACACGTGCGGGTGCACAAGTCGGACCCATTGGTCGAGAGGGTCCAGCTGCTCCATGCGAACCGCAGTACGCGTATGTGGAGTATCCCGACGGCCGATGGGACACGGTCTCCCTACGGGACCTGGCACCCGCTGTATCCCGCCCACCGCCCCCGGCGCCAGCCCTCCCAACCACCCCCCAACCCCAACTACCCCCGGGTAGGCGCTCCCCTCCCTGGCCCGCCGATACCCTTACACGCGCTGCCTAATGGACAGGTCGACCTTCCCCCGGCCTGGCCCTCGCCAGCTCCGACTAGGGGTACGGACGCAGCCACAAGGACCGGATCATCGCTCCCAGAGCCACGGACGGCCACCACTCCAACGTCTCCAGCACAGCTCCGCAGGTTGCACAGGACGTCCAAGGCCCCCGATCGGCTGATCGAGTCTATGTGAACTGTTGATGGACCCTTGTTCTTGTTTGTTCTCTTGTTTTTTTTGTTCTCAAACCTGTGTATGGTTACTGTGTCCTGACTCGACTCTGTAAATAGTTGCGGGCCAGTGGGCAGCCACCGTTGAAGAGGTACGATCCAACATCACTAGTCATACTACCAGTCCCTTCCCCACTCGCACGGGACACGTCCTCTCCATGTCCGCATTCTCTGTACACAGCCCCCCCCCCCCCCCCCCCCCCCCCACCCCCGGTTCCTTTCTCAACAAGGGTGAATGTGGTAGTATGACTAGGGGTATTACGGTACCTGGGAGTGTGAGCTGCCATTGGTGCAGAGGGCTCGCTGCCCATTGGCCCAAGTATCGTGTGCTTCTTATCCCTAATGGCTAAGAGGAAGGTAGCTCCACCTACGAGGCAGGGAATAAGAACCCGTGTTCCCCTGCAGCCAGGCCATTTCCTATACGCCTACTGCCGGGCTCACTTCTTGCTAATTAAAGCCTTTTGTTTGGGACTTGGCCTACGTTTCGTGTCCATTGATTGTGCATCATGGAGTTTGCACATTCTCCCCATGTCTGCATGGGTTTCACCCTCACAAACCAAAGCTATGCAGGTTAGGTGGATTGGCCACGCTAAATTGCCCCTAAAAAATTGGGGGGAAAAATAATTGGGCACTCTAAATTTAATAAAAATAGTGAAAGGGTAAGAACACTCCTAGAAAGTGAAATACTGAACAAAAGACTATGATTGAACTCTGCTAACTCGGCAAGTTAGGGAAATAATGACTTGTCAAGTTTGTTTGCAAAACTAATTGCAATTTGTTTTGCAAGGGTTTGTTTAAGGCCAGGGTGGACAAGGAGGAGAGGTTGGAGCGGCAGAGGGTAATAGATGAGATGTTGGAGGGAGATAGGAGTTATGCAGAAGATGGGGATCCAGCGAAGCTGGAAAAAAGGAAGGAACTACAGACGAGCTTCGACCGACTGTCCACCAGAAAGGCGGTGTGCCAACTGAGATGAGCAAGCGGTGCATTTACGGACATGGAGATAAGACGTATGTTAGCAGGTCAGCTCCGGAGGGAGGCAGCGGTAAGGGAAATTGTTCAGCTGTGGGATAGGGCAGGGAAGTTGGTGGTGGCTCTGGATCTGATTAACAAGGTCTTTGAGAAATTTTGTGAGAGGTTGTATCGGTCAGAGCCACCTGGGGGAGACCGGGAGATGCAGGAATTTTTAGATGGGTTGGAGTACCCGAGGTTAGGGGAGGGGGACAGGGCTACATTAGAAGGAGCGATAGTAGAGCAGAAGATAAAGGATGCGATTGGGAGGATGCAGTCGGGGAAGGTGGCAGGGCCGGATGGGTTTCCGGTGGAATATTATAAAAAATTCAAGGATAAGCCGGCACCCCTGATGGTGGGGATGTTTGAAGAGGCAATAGGGAAGGGGGTGTTGCCACAAACGTTAGGGCAGGCATCGATTTCACTGTTGCTAAATAAAGATGAGGATCTGACGGAGAGTGGGTTGTATAGGCCCATATCACTTCTGAATGTGGACGCAAAAGTATTGGTGAAGGTACTGGCGGGTAGGCTGGAGGAGTGCCTCCCGAAGGTGATGGGTGAAGATCAGACGGGGTTCGTGAGAGGGAGGCAGCTCTTTTGAAATGTTAGAAGGGTATTGAACGTCGTTATGGCACCAGCAGAGGGGAAGGAAGCAGAGGTGGTTGTGGCATTGGACGCTGAGAAGGCGTTTGACCGGGTAGAGTGGGGGTACTTGATGGCAGTTCTGGAGCAGTTTGGGATTGGACCAAGATTTGTGAACTGGGTAAAGCTACTACATAAGGAGCCGAGGGCGAGTGTCCGCACAAATAATATCAGCTCGAGATACTTTTCTCTCCACCGTGGGACTAGGCAGGGATGTCCTATGTCCCCCCTGCTGTTTGCACTTGCGATTGAGCCGTTGGCCATCGTATTAAGAAGGTCGGGGGTATGGAAAGGAATAGTGTGGGAGGGTGGGGGAGGGGGGGGGGGGGGATAGTGCATTGGGTAATCTTATATGCCAATGACTTGCTGTTATACGTGTCAAAACCGAGTGTGTCGATAAGGGGCATATTGGAGCTGCTTCGAGTGTTTGGGTCTTTCTCTGGGTACAAACTAAATCTGGACAAGAGTAAATATTTTGTGGTGTCTCGGCCAGCGGGGGGAGCAGGGCAGGGTCGCTGCCATTCCTTAGGGCAGGGACTCACTTTAGGTACCTGGGGGTGCAGGTTGCCCGGAAGTAGGGGGGGAGGGGCTCCGCAGGTACAACATTTCTAGTTTGGTGGCGAGAGTGAAAGCTGATCTGGCAAGGTGGGATGGTCTTCATCTGTCACTGGCGGATCGGGTACAGGCGGTTAAAATGAATGCGTTGCCGTGATTTCTGTTTATTTTCCAATGCCTGCCGATTTTCCTGTCATAGGCCTTTTTCAGAGAGATTGAGGGAAGCACTACAGTGTTCATATGGGGAGGGAAGGTGGCCAGAGTGAGGAAGGTGCTGCTACAGAGGGGAAGGCAGGCAGGTGGTTTGGGTTTTCCGAACCTGATGTATTACTACTGGGCAGCGAATGTGGAGAAGGTGCAGAGCTGGGTCAGAGGGGTTGATTTCCAGTGGGTCAGAATGGAGGAGAGTTTGTGCAGGGGGTTGGGATTGAAAGCACTAGCAACGGCCCCACTCCCGATGGCCCTGGGAAAATACTCAGGGAGTCCGGTAATAATAGCTTCATTGAGAATTTGGAGGCAGTTTTGCGAACACTTTGGGTTGGGGGCAGGATCAAGGGAAATGCTGATTCGGGGGAACCACAGATTTGAGCCAGGGAGATGGGATGGAAATTTTTGGAAATGTGAGGAGAAGGGGATTAAGACACTAAAAGATTTGTTTCTTTTCTGTTGGTTTGCAGGATTGAAGGAACTGGAAGCGAAGTATGGGCTGGAGCAGGGGGAAATGTTTAGATACATGCAGGTTCAATATTTTGCCAGAAAGGAGATACAGAGATTCCAGGTGGAGCCGGCCTCCACATTGCTGGAGGAGGTGCTGACTACAGGGGGACTGGAGAAGAGGGTAGTGTCGGCGGTTTACGGAGCTATTTTGGAAGAGGAGCAGGCACCACTGGAAGGGATCAAAGCAAAGTGGGAGGAAGAGTTGAGAGAGGATATGGAGGAGGGGTTCTGATGTGAGGTGCTCCGGAGAGTGAATGCCTCCACCTCGTGCGCGAGGATGGGGCTGATACAGCTGAAGGTGGTATATAGAGCACACCTTACGAGGGTGAGAATGAGACGATTCTTTGAGGTGGTAGAAGATGTATGTGAATGTTGCGGGGGGGGGGGGGGGGGGGTGTCCGCTAATCACGTTCATATGTTTTGGACCTGTCCAAAGATAGAGGATTACTGGAAGGAGGTTTTTAGGGTAATTTCTAAAGTGGTGCATGTGAAACTGGACCCGGGTCCCCGATAGGCCATATTCGGGGTGTCGGACCAGCCAGGGTTGTAAACGGGTGCGGAGGCAGATGGTGTAGCCTTCGCCTCGATCGCCCGAAGACTGATCCTGATAGTTTGGAGAGCAACCTCTCCACCCTGTGCCCTGGCGTGGGGACCTGTTGGAATTCTTGACTCTTGAGAAGGTTAAGTTTGAACTGAGAGGAAGGATGGAGGGGTTGTACAATTCATGGACTTTATTCATTATGCACTTTCAAGAACTTTTGGGCAGCAGGGTAGCATGGTGGTTAGCATAAATGCTTCACAGCTCCAGGGTCCCAGGTTCGATTCCCGTCCGGGTCACTGTCTGTGTGGAGTCTGCACGTCCTCCCCCTGTGTGCGTGGGTTTCCTCCGGGTGCTCCGGTTTCCTCCCACAGTCCAAAGATGTGCGGGTTAGGTGGATTGGCCATGCTAAATTGCCCGTAGTGGCCAAATAAAAGTAAGGTTAAAGGGGGTGGGGTTGTTGGGTTACGGGTATAGGGTGAATATGTGGGTTTGAGTAGGGTGATCATGGCTCGGCACAACATTGAGGGCCGAAGGGCCTGTTCTGTGCTGTACTGTTCTATGTTCTATGTTCTAACTGGATAACATCGAACATTAGTTGGGACGGGTGGGTGGGAGGGTTGGGGGGAGGGGGGCGGTGTGTGTTGGGGTGGGCGGGCGGGAGGGTTGGGGGAGAGGGGGCTGTGTGTGTTGGGGTGGGGGGGAGGGGGGCGGTGTGTGTTGGGGTGGGTGGGCGGGAGGGTTGGGGAGGGGGGGCTGTGTGTGTTAATGGCGACTATGGGTGAACCCTAATTCCTTTTTGTCATTTGTTTGTGTAAACATGCGGGCTAATGTTTGGGGTTTGGTGGGAGGATGGGATCGTTGTCATTGATATGGGGATTGACAAATTTGTTACTGACTATTGTTTATTGTTGGTGGGTGTAAATTTGGGAGAAAATATGAAAAAGGAGGAAAATAAAATATATTAAAAAAAAAAATTGTTTTGCAAGGGATGGAATCTAAGCTACAAACATCAAGCAAAACAATGGTGGGCTGGATTCTCCGCACCCCGACGCCAAAAAATCGAGTTCAGCATGGGGCGGACAATCCGTTTTCACGCACAAAATCAGGACCGGCGGCAGTTCCACTATTCTCTGCCCCCCAAAAAGTGTGTACTCATGGAGTACGCCGTGCCGAGTATCCACCACCTCAGGCCATTGCCCGAGTCCCGTCCCTCTATTCTCCGCCCCCGACCGGCCAAATTCCCGACGGCGAATTTCTAATCTGGTCTGGCCGTTCGAGAACCTCGCGGCTGCCGACTCAGCCCGGGGCCGCCACAGTCAGGGGAGGGCCGATCAGAGGGCGGAGGGGTTTTATTCAGAACTGGGGGCTATGTGTGCGGGCGGTCCAGGTCCGCGGGCTGAGTCCGCCATGGAGTCCGCTGGAGGCCGCCGCCGTGCGCATGCGCGGCCTCTGACCTGGACGTTTGGGGAGCCATATTGGCAGTTTGCGCTGCGGGCTCTCTGCGGGCTCTCTGCTAGCCCCCTGCAAGATGGTGAATCTGTGGCCTTTTGATGCCAGTTTTCTTGGAGTAAAAGACCACAGTTTGCATGACGGCGTGGGGACATAGTCCCAAAAATGGAGAAGAAAACCAGCCCTATAGCTATGTTTTTGGATCAATCAGGGTGGGATATCATATTGATAGCTAATTCCCGTACCAGCCTCCCCAGGCAGGCGCCGGAATGTGGCGACTCGGGGCTTTTCACAGTAACTTCATTGAAGCCTACTCGTGACAATAAGCGATTTTCATTTCTCATTTCATAATTGTGTGTGTGGACTTGAGTATTAGATACTATTTTGCCGGTTTAGCTCAGTTGGCTGGACAGCTGCTTTGTGACACAGAACGAGGCCAGCAGCGTGGGTTCAATACCTGTATCGGCTGAGGTTATTCATGAAGGTCCCTCCTTCTCAACACATGCTCCTTGTCTGAGGTGTGGTGACCTTCAGGTTAAATCACCACGAGTCAGCTCTACCCCCTCAAAAGGGAAAGCAGACTATGGTCATTTGGGACTATGGCGACCTTCCTTTTAATGTTAGATACTGTACAGTACTTGGATATGATACTGTAACCAGGGGCTGGTTTAGCACAGGGCTAAAGAGCTGGCTTTTAAAGCAGACCCAGGCAGGCCAGCAGCATGGTTCAATTCCCGTACCAGCCTCCCCAAACAGGCGCCGGAATGTGGCGACTAGGGGCTTTTCACAGTAACTTCATTTGAAGCCTACTTGTGACAATAAGCAATTTGCATTTCATTTTCATTTCGTAAGATACAATCTGTACTACATATAGGGTCACCTGACCTGAGGGGGTTGGAGGTTGAGATCACATGACGCATGTTAGGGAGTTAGCCAGAATGGCAGATTAAATTATGTTGTTCTTGCAGTTAAATCTGTGACTTTGACTGTTTCTCTGTCAGCTTGAGATGTGACACTAGCGATACGTTGCTGTACATACAGCTTTTTAATTATCAAGTCTATTTACAACTTTCTTCAATGAAATGCAGCAACCCAGACTGATTATAATTACACAATACATGGTACAGGTAAAAGTTCATATTCCTGATTAGAACATTGAACTCAAAGTTTTGTAACATTCCAGAAGAGCATTTATGATTTTACCAGTTGGTTCATTACAGCCGTTTACTGGCAAATAAGTGATTCCATATTTGTAGGATTCAGATGAAAATGATGGGATAGCAAATTCAATCAAGTGCTGGACCAGGCCCCATAATTTACAAAACATTATTTGGCCCTCTGCACAACTTGGAATACTTGATAAGAGAAAGATGGGCATCAAGAAGAAATATGTGGGGCTGGGGAGTGGGGGTGGTGTGTGGGGGACTGAAGGCCCAGTCAAACCAATGATTTATTTTAAATCAGGAAGATGAAATTGTTTTGGAAGGGGATTACAGAAGACTGAAGTGTAATTCCTGCAAGTTCAGCTTCTGTTGGCGATATGAAGGCGGTGGACAGAATCTGTAATCTTCGCTCAGAGAGGTTTGCGATATAGATAAACTCACATGGCTGGAGGCGACGACCCAAATGGACTGGGCCAGGCCATAGAGTAATTTGAAAAGAAGGGCAAGGATCGTTAAGTAGATCTTGGTCAGAATGCGTGGGTGATTGGGGTGCAACACTTTATGTGGTGAAGGTCTTGGGCGACATTGTTCTGATTCACATGTCGCGGGATGATGGTGGAAGGTGTGGGAGGAAGGGGTGGTGGGGGTGTTTACTGCGCAGTTGAGCAATTTATCCTCAAGGTTCAGGGGCAGGATAGAGATATATTCTAGATGGTGTGGTGGTATGACTAGGAGGTTTACGGTACCTATCTGCCATTGATGCAGAGCACTCGCTGCCTATTGGCTCAGGTTGGTCATATGCCTCTCTGCTGATTGGTTGAGGCTAGTCACGTGACTGCTCACCCATTGGCCGAGAGGCAAGTAGTCCCGCCTACGAGGTGGGGTATAAGAACCCGTAAGACCCGGCAGTCGGCCTTTCTCTGTAAGTCGACTGCCGGGCTCACAACTAGTTGATTAAAGCCTGATATATGGAACTTCTTCACAACTCGAGTCCAATTGATGGTACATCAGATTGTGATGGAGCAGAAATGTGGGGTGAAAACCCACAGCTCAGGGTCAAACAGGGCAATGAACCCTAGCGTCCGCCAAAGTGTACTGACAGGGGAGGCTAACGGAGTGGGAGCTGGATGCTGACAAGACCCAAACACGGCAGCCAGATGGAGTATTCATCCTGGAGACGATGCGGTGCAGACTGTTGGATTGGACTGTAACAGCTCGAATCATGTCATCTCTCAACTTCTGGATGATGGGGCAAGATGTAGATAACGAATGAGAGAGCAGCAAGGAAGGAGATCAAACTACTGGGGTTACTCATGTAGACTTACAACTTAGAATCCATTGGAAGGAGTAGACCATAGGGTTAATGTGCCAGTGAGAATGGAGTTACCTCCAGCACAGGAAGTGGCAAACAGGGTGATGCTGGTTAGCAAGTTATGGCTGCAGTTACAGATGAAATTATCAATTAAAGTAGTCTTCAATTGAAGGCCACATCAGAAGTGATCTATAATGGGATTCAGATCATCTGTCATTCAATGATCATGGCGCTATAACAACTCTCAAATTGTTTAATCTATTTCTAAATTGATACTGTGGATTAGAAACAGTGCAGAAAACCAATTCTTGAAAGTATACTTGAAAGTAACCCAGCCCTACCTTTAACTTTAGGACCTCATTAGCTTGCCCTGAATAACTGAATAGCCAAAATAATCGAAACATCACCAGAAATCATTTCTATGTCAAAAGAGAACAGGCCAAATTCTCAGTTTAGGAAAATGGGGACTGAGGAAATGAAGACGATCGTTTGTTTTTTTTATTCGGCGAAGGTGAACGGAACTCACATTTGTATGTCCGTCAAGATTGCAAAGGCCATTCGAAGTAACGTTTTAAATTGTACTTTTGTTGCCACCTCCTCCTCCCCCCCCCCCCCCCCCCCCCCCCCCCACCCCCCCTCGGTTTTGAGACGTGCAAAAATCGCTGCAATAATTATACCTTAATTGTCGGTCGTGGCCATATTCTGCAGTTGAGTGGCTCTGACTGACATCAGAGGGCAGTGGAATAGGGAAGGGTACCGTTGAAGCCTGGGAAAACATCATGGGGTTACTGAAGAGTGGGCTGACCAGACTGTTTTGTGCTTGGCTTTGCAAGTTGGCTTGTTGCAGTTGACCTCCTTTCACGAACTGCTGTTGAGCCTGCAGAAAGTGAACAATCAGTTAATCCTTATAGGGTAGGTTTCCTATTGTTGCAGCTGAATCTTGACAGATCCTACGTTATGATCTGTAACTTCGAGGGTATCAACACAGGACCAGGAGGGGACTGTTTAGCCTCTCAAACCTGTTTTGCCATTCATGGCCGATCGGTAACCTAAACTCCATATGCCCATATCCCTCTGGATGACAAAAATCTGTCAATCTCAGGTTTAAAATTAATAATCAATCCAGCATCGGCGGCACGGTAGCACAGTGGTTAGCACTGTTGCTTCACCGCGCCAGGATCCCCGGGTTCAATCCCCGGCTTCGGTCACTTTCTGTGCGGAGTCTGCACGTTCTCCCCGTGTCTGCGTGGGTTTCCTCCGGGTGCTCCGGTTTCCTCCCACAAGACGCGAAAGACGTGCTTGTTAGGTGAATTCTCATTGCCGGAGTGTGGCGACTGTGGGATTTTCACAGTAACTTCATTGCAGTGTTAATGTAAGCCTACTTCTGACAATAATAAAGATTGTTGTCAATTGCCATTTACGGAAAGTTCTAAACTTCTAACACCCTTTGTGTGAAGAAGTTTCACTCCTAAAGGACTGGCTTTAATTTTTAGGCTGTGTCACCTAGTCCCAGATTCCCCAACCAACGGAAAACACTTTCTGTTTGTTCCCTTAATGAACATTCTAAGTTTAAGGACACCTAGAAAAGATTGAGGTGAGAGATCAGGAGATTTTGTGTGGGGGTTTATTAAGACCGACCAGACATTGGAAAGGAAGCAGACATCACGTGGTTTTCAAAAGGGAAACACACAAATACTTCAGAAATAAAATGTTGAGGTGAACAAAGAAATATCAGGGGAATAAGATCCAAAACTGGGTCTGACACAATTGCCAGAATCAGCTATAGAAGTCTGTTATTCTACGACCTAATGAAACATGTTCACCCATTGAAAAAAGAACTTCAATTGCAATAGTTGTGATTTATGAAGACTGCTGACATTGCATGCATGCATTGAGTAAGGCCTCCCAGTGTCAATCCCAGTCTCACCCATCCAACTGCTGAAATGTGAGCTGATAAATTAAGTCCATGGTTCCAATGCTTAATGGAGATGATATAAGAGGAAGAAGGAAAGATTGATGCATTGGTGCATTGGTGCAGAGGAGGGAGCCAATGTGACTTGCTCTACATATGCATCCCGTATGATTTTCCCAGTAGATTTGTGCTAGAATGATGGACATCAAGGAAAATAAATTAAGCAATAGTCTAGAAACTTCAAGCTGATCAAGGTTGGGGATTTTAATTGTGACTGGATAAATCAAGACCTAAGGTGTTAAGACCTCCTGGGCTGGCGAAGGCTCTGTTGACCTTCATGGAGCAGATGGGAGGAGCTGATGCTTGGGAGATTTTTACACTCAGGGAGAGGGATTTCACATTCTTCTCTCAGGTCCACGAGCTCTATTCTAGGATTGACTTTTTCGTGATCAGTAGGTCCTTTCTGCCTGGGTTGATGGAGTCGGGATACTTATCAATGGTGTTCTCCGATCACGCCCTGTATTATGTAGACATGGTGGTTGGCTCAGGTCCTGCTCAGTGCCCCCTTTGGAGCTTTGATACTTTGCTGTTGGCAGATAAAGAAGATCTCCTCTGTCATCAAGGAATATTTGAGCTTTAATAGGAGTAGGGAGATTTCCCGTTCTGCTCCATGGGAGGCACGGAAGGTGGTTATTAGAGGGGAGATTATCTCCTTTAAGGGGCAGAAGAAAAAGAGCAAAAGGGCAGAGAGGCAGAGATTGGCAGACACCCCCTTAGAAGTGGACCGTCAATACTCGATCAAGCAGACACCAGAATTGCTGGCTAATAGCAAATGTTGAGGAGAACAAAGAAATATCAGGGGAATAAGATCCAGTAGCCTTCAGCTCAAGCGACGTTGAGAGATGGAGCTAATTGGTGCAGCGCACGCAGTCATAATTCATTGGGCTTTCTTTACAATTGTTCATTCTGCTGGCATAACTGGTCTGACACAATTGGCTGAGTGAGCTATAGAAGTCTGTTGGAGTTTGGGCTTTTAAGTTTGGACAGGTGAGCTTGCTATGACGTTCACGGGGGGCTCTTTATGAACATGGGGACAAGGCTAGTCACTTGTGGGCACATTAGCTGAGGCAGCAGATGGCCTCTCAGGAAATAGTGCAAGTCAGAGATAGAGGGGTGGACTGGCCTCCGCCCCAACCAAGGTCAATGGGGCGTTCAAAGCGTTCTATCAGAACCTGTACAAGTTGGAACCCCTGGAGGATGAGTCCCTAATGTCTTCGTTTTTAAACGATCTGACAATCCTGGGAGTGGAGCAGGAGAGGGAGGAATTAGAAACTCCTCTGACTCTAGAGGAGATTAAGGAGGGTTTGGGACTGATGCAGTCGGGGAAGGTGCCAGGACCAGGCGGGTTCCCGATTGAACTTTACAAAAAGTTTGCCAGGCTGCTGACCCAAACGGTGCTCGAGATGATTGAGGACTCTCTGACTTGAGGGACTTTGGCAACCGCTTTGGCACAGGCGACAATCTCCTTGATATTGAAAAAGGATAAAAACCCAATGGAATGTGGGTGATGCCACCTCATCTCTTTGTTGAATGCAGATGTAAAGTTGCTAGCGAAGGTATTGGCGAGGCGCATGGAATCCTGCCTCCCGGGGATAATTTCAAAAGAAGACAGGATTTTTCAAGGGTAACAACTATCGGCCAATGACCGGAGACTGCTCAACGTGTTTTGTCCCCCTCTCCATCCCCTGAAATGGAGGTGTTTTTTTCTCTAGTTGTAGAGAAGGCGTTCAATAGGGTGGAATGGAACTATTTATTTGAGGTCTTGGGCAGGTTTGGCTTTGCACCGAGGTTTATATCCTGGATCCAACTTTTGACTGCCTTAACGGATTGAATCTGTGTAAAAGAGGGCAGCCTGATGGAGCAGTGGGCAGCACTGCTGTCTCACGGCGCTGAGGTCCCAGGTTCGATCCCAGCTCTGGGTCTGTGTGGAGTTTGCACATTCTCCCCGTGTTTGCGTGGGTTTCGCCCCCACAACCCAAAGATGTGCAGGGTAGGTGGATTGGCCGCGCTAAATTGCCCCTTAATTGGAATAAATGAATTGGGTACACTAAATTTATTTTAAAAAAGAATCTGTGTAAAAGAACCTGAGGAAGTTGCCTTTTCGCTTGGCCAGGTCCAACTTACGTTATGTGAGAGTCCGGGTGGCCTATGACTGGGCCTCATTACATAAGCCATATTTTAGGGTCCTGGTTACAGCGGTGAAGGAGGACCTGAAGAGATGGGATAGCCTCCTGCTGACTTTGCCTGGAATGATCCAACTGATTAAAATTAATATCCTCCAAGATTTCAGTTTTTGTTTCCGTGCCTTCCAGTTTTTTGAATAGCGGGGTAGGTTCAAAGGGCTGAATGGCCTCCTCCTGCTCCTAGATCACATGTTCCAATGCTGACAAATCACAAGCTGGCCAATTTATTTACAATACACACCTTCACTTAAACCTTTGTCAGTTCATTTTGTTTCAAGACACGACAATAAACATAGTCCAATCCCAAACGGAAAATCCTTTCCTTGAAAAAAATAATCAAAATTTGACAGCAATGTCAGGGTATCAATATTTAATGTGCCTGTACAACATTACCTTTGGCAACTGGTACAACAAAGCTATCTATTGTAGAATTTACAATACATAGGAGGCCATTTGACCCATCAAGTCTGCACCAGCCCTTGGAAGGAGCACCCTACTTAAATCCAAACCTCCACTCTATCTCCGTAATCCCACCTAACCTTTTGGACTCTAAGGGGCAATTTAGCAAGGCCAATCCACCTAACCTGCAAGTCTTTGGACTGTGGGAGAAAACCAGAGCACCCGGAGGAAACCCATGCAGGCATGGGGAGAATATACAGACTCCACACAGACAGTCATCACTGGTGCAGTGAGGCAGCAGTGCTAACCACTGTGCCACCATAATAAACGAGCAGCCCATAATGAAAAGATATAAAAATAATAGCAGAATGAACAATTTTAAAGAAAGCCCAATGAATTATGACTGCATGCGATGCACCAATTAGTCTATCTCTCAACGTCGCTTCAGCTGAAGACTACGCCTGGTCTTGAATCCATGTGCAATGCCATAGGAGATCAACTAATTATTGTACTGTTCAAAAAACTATGGCCCAGATGAATAGCTAGCTAGTCATGTGTGACGGACCCCTCAATGTGGCACCCAATCGTTGACCATTGTAAGTTGAAGGGAAGGTGTTACCTGCATTGATTTCACACTTGGTTCCCTGAGGAGTTGTTGAGAAGAAGCCAATTGCTGGCCACACAGTTCAGAGCCAACAAGAGCTTGCATTTGTTTGCTGGATAGGCATGGGTTTTGTATGATAATTCCTGGTTGCTGCTGCTGTTGCTGTGGCTGCTGCTGTTGCCCTTGATCTTGATGTTCCATTGCATTAAATCCAAGTGAACTGGGTTGTTCAAGCAACATCTATGATCACAGCAACAAGATTTATTGAAACTTATCTCGCATTGTTGCACTGGAGTTTGCCATGATTTGCACACCATGGGGGGGGGAACCTTACCAGAATTTAGCAAAGTGTCAGGATCTCACTCAAAACTGGCGTGGAACTTTTCAGTTCTACAGAACAGTTTTCACTCCAGACCTTGAGCCACTTTGCCAAAAAACAATGAGTGGGTGTGGTTTACGCCGTCACTCTGGCAGGACCAGGACTCAAAGGCAGTTAAGTGCTTTCTGCAGAGAAAAAGATGAAGTGAGAGCACTGAACTGATTTTGATGTGGTGCAAGCGCTGTCAATCATAGCTAGATGTTTATAAACATTGCGGTTAGTTTCACAGCTGGCTACTTGAAATCCACTCAAACGTAAAGGGAAATGAGATGAAACAGTTCAGAGAGCTGGCTATGTTTGCAAGCAGTCAATCACAGCCTAGTAAAATCAATTTCTTATTTATATGAATGAAAGCCTTGCAAATCAAACATCTGAGGGGGTTTAAACCCATCTGATTTGGTTTTCCCTTTCTAGAATGTATAAGTGCTGCTTTCTCAGTCTGAGCCAGCAGGCTTACTGCATAGCTGAGTTCTAAAGGAGTGATGTTTTTTTCACTGTCTCTGTCTGGACTGCTCTCTCACTTACAGGTAAGGGTCTCTGTAAAGGGGGCTTCCAGGCAGGGATATCTCTTATTGGGGGTGGGGGGGGGGGGGGGGTGAATCTCTGATAGGGGTTACTGTTATGGAGGTGTTTCTAGTATGGGGGTTTCTAGTGGGCATCTTTGTAATGAGGGATTTCTGGTGGGGGTTTGTCTTTTTGGAGGGTTTCTGGATGGGGTCTCTGCAACGGGGGCACTTTCTTTTTTTTCACGCGTTCATGGGACGTGGGTATCGCAGGTTGTGCCAGCATTTATTGCCCAGCCCTAATTGCCCTTGAGGGGGCAGTTCAGAGTCAACCACATTGCTGTGGGGTCTGGAGTCACATGTAGGCCAGGCCAGGTAAGGATGGCAGATTTCCTTCCCCAAAGGACATTAGTGAACCAGATGGGTTGTTCTGAAAATGGACAATGGTTTCATGGTCATCAGAAGACATTTTTCTTGAATTCAGATTTCACTTTCTGCAGTGGCGGGATTTGAACCTGGGTCCCCAGAGTACTGGGTCCCTGGTTTACTAGTCCAGTGGGGGGCTCCCTTTTGGGGGTGTCTGGTGGAGGGGGTTGGTGAGGTTGTCTGGTGGGAGTGGGGTTGGCAGGATTTGCATTGTGGGGAGGAGCGAGAAGGGTGACCCTCCAATGGACCCCCGAAAAGAGTGATCCACTGACAAAGATTCAGATATTTTGGGCCGGGCTTTCTGGCCCCGTCCACTGTTGGGATGTCCAGTCCCGCCAAAAGTCGATGGACTTATGGCTGGGCCGTCGATTCTCCCGTGATGGCTCCCACCACAACAGGGCCAGAAATCCCAGCCCCGTCGCACAGGAATGGAATAGCATGAACCATTAGAAAAATGCCTTTCATTAAACTTTTCATCTGTCAATAATGAAAAAGGACTGTTATAGTTTTCTTTAAAAACATGTAAAATGGGAAACAATTGTAATAAATACGAAACGTTGACTTCCTGTAAGTCTTGAACATATCAATCTGAACTCAGGATAACCTGAAGATCTCAGTGTGTGGAAATGTTGCTCTCCCTAATAGTTGGGTTTTGCTAATTTTTCTGATTCTGCCATGGGATGTGAACGTCGCTGGCCACGGTGGCATTTGTTGCCCATCCCTAATTGCCCTTGAGAAGCTGGTGGTGAGTCACCTTCTTAAACTGCTGCAATCCCTTTGGTGTAGGTACACCCACCATGCTGTTGGGGAGGTTGTTACAGGATTTTGACCGAGTGAAGGAATGGCCGATATATTTCCCAGTCAGGATGGTGTGCGGCTTGGCGGGGCGGGGGGGGGGGGGGGGGGGGGGGGGGGGGAGGGGGGGGGGGGGGGGAAAGAGACGACCTGTCGGTAGCAGCGTTCCCATGGGTCAGTTGCCTCTACGTTTCCAAATGGTAAAGGTGCTTTTGAAAGAGACTTGGCGCATGCATCTTGTAGATGGTACACACTGCTTGATACCTGGTGCATCTGGGAATTATGAGATATGTCATCTCAGTGGTTTAGAGGAGAAAGATGTATTGGTACAAGGGCTTGATCCCCTTTCAAAAGAGTGTTCAACAGCACTGCGGAGTTGACATAGCGACAAATTGGAAGATCTAAATCATCTCCATGGAGACGGAAGGGCAAGTTGGCAAGTAAACAACACACAACATCTAAACATCCAGCAGAATAATACCTGGAGATTGGAATCATACACAAGCTGTAACTGCTCCTTTATGTGATGCAGCTCCTCCTGCTGCGTTGTTATGTTTGCCTGTAGGATACGAGTCCTCTCCTCCAGCTGTTCCTTTAGCTGGTGCATTACTCCCAGCTGTGCAGGACACCGGTACATGGGCTGCAGGAGAAACACGGGCATCGTCAAAACAGATATCCAACAGAAACATATGCCGTCAGTCACAAAACAACGAACAATCTTCCAGTCGTCTTACTGTGCGGTCTAAATTGCTTTTTTTCAAGTGCAAAAAAAAGCTGGGTGATAGAACAAGATGATAGCAGTCCGTTAGACTGAGAACCTGGAGATACAGATGCAACCAATTAGCAAACACCCACCAGCATCAATTTTGCAGTCGGCACAGATTAGTACTGAAATAAAAGCGAGATACTGCGGATGCTGGAGATCGGAAATAATAACAAAAAGTGCTGGAAGAACCCATATCGCAAGAGTCAAATTGGACCTGAAATATTAACTGTTTCTTTTTTTTAAATAAATTCAGAGTACCCAATTAATTTTTTCCAATTAAGGGGCAATTTAGTGTGGCCAATCCACCTACCCTGCACATCTTTGGGTTGTGGGGGTGAAACTCACGCAAACACGGGAGAAAGTGCAAACTCTACACGGACAGTGACTCAGGGCCGGGATCGAACCTGGGACCTCGGCGCCGTGAGGCAGCAGTGCTAACCACTGTGCCACCGTGCTGCCTTTACTCTGTTTCTCTCTCCATAGACCAGCTGTGTTTCTCCAGCATTTTCTGATGGCTGCAGTAGGTGCAAGGGAGCAGGTTCCCCACCATGCCGTACACTGTATCGCCATTCTTCCACCATCGCTGGTCAAAGTCCTCTGCTCCCTCCCTAACAGCACTGTGGATGCATTTACATGAGATAGACTGCAGTGGTTCAAGAAGCCGGCTCATCACCACCTCCCCAGGGGCAATTGAGGGCTGGGCAACGAATGCTGGCCTTGCAAGATGTGGTAGTGCAGCCCCTTTAAGGGGCGATCCCCCACCGTCCATGTGACCGACTCGGCCTTATTGTGAACGTGCGAACCCTGACCAATGGGGAAAAAACACGGGGCCCTGGGAGCAGTGTGGACCCGGGAATTGTCAAGTGAAGACCTGTTACAGGGACCTGTACCTGTATATAGCTAACCTTTTTTTACTACAGTTGTATAGGGCATTGGTGGGGCACACCTGGAGTATTGTGTGCAGTTTTGGTGTCTTTATCTGAGGAAGGATGTTCTTGCTCTGGAGGGAGTGCAGCAAAGGTTTACCAGGCCGATTCCTGGGATGGTGCGACTATCATATGAGGAGAGACTAAATCGGTTAGGCTTATATTCATTGGAGTTTAGAAGAGTGAGAGGGGATCTCATAGAAACTGAGCAAATTCCAACAGGATTAGACAGGGTAGATTCTGAATGAATGTTCCCGATGGTGGGGGAAGTCCAGAACTAGGGGTCATAGTTTAAGGATAAGGGGTAAACCTTTTGGGACTGAGGTGAGGAGAAATTCCTTCACCCAGAGAGCGGTGAATCTGTAGAATTCACTGCCACAGAAAATAGTTGAGGCCAAAACATTGTGTAATTTCAAGAATGAATAAGATATAGCTCTTAGGGATTAAGGATATGGGGGGGGGGGGGGGGGTAAGGCGGGATCAGGGTATTGAACTTGATGATCAGCAATGATCATAATGAATGCTGGAGCAGTTTCGAAGGGCCGAATGGCCTCCTACTGCTTGTATTTTCTTTGTTTTTATGTTTTCCTTTTTCTCAATAAACCCCTTTGCGTTATACAAGAAGCCTCCACTACATAGAACATAGAACTGTACAGCACAGTACAGGCCCTTCGGCCCACGATGTTGTGCCAAACTAGTCTGAAAAAAGATCCAATCATTCTAGTTCACTCCATATGCCTATCCAATAATTGCATGAAAGTTCCTAAAGTGTCCGACTCCACGGTCATAGCTGGGAGTGCGTTCCACGCCCCAACCACTCTCTGAGTAAAGAACATCCCTCCTATATCTTCCACCATGAACCTTGTAGTTAAGCCCCCTTGTAACAGCTACATTCACCCAAGGAAAAAGTCGCTGAATGTCCACTCTATCTATCCCTCTCATCATCTTATAAACCTCTATTAAGTCACCTCTCATCCTCCTTCGCTCCAATGAGAAAAGCCCTAGCTCCCTCAACCTTTCCTCCTTAGACCTACCCTCCAATCCAGGCAGCATCCTGGTAAATCTCCTTTGCACCCTTTCCAATGCTTCCACATACTTCCTATAATGAGGTGACCAGAACTGTATTGCCTCAAGTCACCTGACCAGTGATACCCACAGTGAAAGAATAAGAAGAAAAAAAGAGGAAGACATCCAATAACAGTCTTGACAGGTTTCAATCGGCAAAAGAGGGCAGACAGGTATATTCCATTTCCCCCACTTGGCCTTTTATCTGAATTTCACCTCTCCCGGGAAATCACTTTTGGTACAAAGTCTCTGTACCCATGATGCTTGGGACATTACAAGTGTTTAGGGCCTGCTCAGCAGACTCACTGATCTTTTTGCCTCTGGCATTCTCATATGTTCAAATGTTTGTCCAGATTTTTAGTGGAAACTGAGGGATGGAGTGGGGCCATGGAAAGTGGGATCAGGCGAGGGCAGAGCAACTGATGCTACCTAGGCCACTGAAGCGCTCAGTACATTTCCTGCCTTAGTGTTTGACAAGGAGACGACAAGTCATTTCTTTGAAAGAGAGCCTGAGGGTGTTGCCGAATCAAGTACTGACGTAATTCACATTACGCCAACATGGGAAATAGTCTCAGCAGCTGAATAAGATGCTGAAAATCCTCAAGAAATGAACGGAGGAACATAGAAAAAGGGAGGAAGCAGGACGAGGCCCTTTGTAGAAATTCTGGCACAGATCTTCCTGACATGTTACAATTTACAGTGCAGAAGGAGTCCATTCAGCCCATCGAGTCTGCACCGGCCCTCGGAAAGGGCGCCCTACTTAAGCCTACACCTCCATCCTATCCCCGTAACCCAGTAACTCCACCTAACCTTTTTTGGACACTAGGCAATTTAGCGTGGCCAATTCATGCACAGACCGTAATCCAAGTCAGGAATCAAACCTGGGACCCTGGAGCTGTGAAGCAACAGTGTTAGCCACTGTGCTACCGTACCGCCCAGGTCGTTATTTGCTGAAGGAAAGACAGACCTGCATTCATTTAGCACCTTTCTCAATGTTAGGACACCTTATAGTACGTTATTGGCAATGAAGTGCTATTGAAGTGTAGTTACTGTTGTAATGTAGGAAACATAGCCACTAATTTGCACACTGAAAGCTCTCACAAACAGCAATGTGATAAGTGACCAGATAATCTATTTTTAATGATGTTGTTAGAGGGATAAATAGTGGCCACTGAGTATAGCCCCCCTGCTCTTTGTCAAAATAGTGCCAGGAATTTATTACATCCATCTGACAGACAGCACCGCTAACAGTACAGCACTCCCTCTGTACTGACCCTTGAAGCGTCAGCCCAGACTTTGTGTTAGTTTCTGGAGTGGGACTTGAAACCATGGGGCTGGATTATCCGGACCCCAACCGCGTGTTTCTCGATGCCGCACCATTCACTTGCGGTGGGATTCTCTCTTCCGACTGCTTGTCTATGAGATTGCGCATTGAAGCCACCCCACGCCGCCTGGGAACCAGTGGGCGGGTGGGTGGGGGCGAGGGGTCGGGGGGGCGAGGGGTGCACTGCCGGTGGGAATAAAGAGTCCAACTGGCCGGAAAATTCCGGCCACGACCTCTGGAGTCGAACCGACAACCTGCAGGGGCGATAGTGACACTTAAAGGACGTCTTGACAAATACATGAATAGGATGGGAATAGAGGGATACGGACCCTCTATTAGTTTAGACGGGCAGCATGGTCGGCGCAGGATTGGAGGGCCGAAGGGCCTGTTCCTGTGCTCTACTTTTCTTTGTTCTTTGTTCTTTGTTCTGCCAACTCAGAAAGTTGGAAGTTACAATGAGTGCTGGCGAGGTGGAAAGCAATAGGTTAAGGCTGATATGATACAGGCACATTTTATCGCGTGCACGAGTGAATTTGTTTTCTGCGTTATGAGGTTAAATCTAGTTAATAACTCAGAGATTTCTAATTGTGAATCACAGCAAATCAAAGACAGCCAGTGTGTACCAGGGGAGCTTGTTGAGTGGAGATTGCAGCTGGAGGCATTGGCTGCGTTTGCTGTGCATCAGACGATGGCGGTGCTGTCATCAATATCTGCAACGAAAACAGTGGGATCAATGAGCAAATGTACTTTATTAATTAAAAATAGCCTGAATTCAGAAAAGTTGTGATCTTACATGACTGTTTCAGTTTGTCAATAAACCATTTAATCCATTCTAATAATGACATGAGATTTACAGCACAGAAACATTTGGCTGGCTGATCATCGCTGGTGTTGCTGATGTACACAGGCCCAGTCCCCTTCATCTCACCCCATCAGTGTAACCTTCTATTCTGTTCTCCGTCATGCACCTATCTAACTTCCCCTTTGATAAATCTGTCCCATTCACCTCAACAATTCCTGGTGGCAGTGAGTAACTAATATGGAATTACAAAATCAAGGTTTGCTGCACGATACGCTGGTTTGCTGCAAGGTGGCATGGTGGCACAGTGGTTATCACTGTTGCTTCACAGCACCAGGGTCCCAGGTTCGATTCCCAGTTTGGGTGACTGTCTGTGCAGAGTCAGGACCTTCTCCCCGTGTCTGTGTGGGTTTCCTCCAGGTGCTCCAGTTTCCTCCCACAAGTCCCGAAATATATGCTTGTTGGATGAATTGGACATTCTGAATTCTCCCTCAGTGTACCCAAACAGCCACCGGAATGTGGCGACGAGGGGCTTTTCACAGTAACTTCATTGCAGTGTTAATTTAAGCCTACTTGTGACAATAATAAAGATTATTATTATTGTTATTCACACCACTCTCTGGGTAGCGTGACAACATCGACCGACAACACTGCAAAATGTACTTCATGGGTTGCCAATTGCTTTGGAGCGTTCGGAGGTGTGAAGGACGCTATATAAATCCAGTTCTCTTTTTCTTCTATTTAAAAAAGTCTCTCTTCAACGGAATGGTAAATTTCCAGAGAGGAGGAAGAAACTTCTCAGAAGACAATGCTACCAACCTGTCTGATCAGGAGCAACTTTGCTTTGGTGGTTTAAATGGTCATAGGCGTTATGGATATGGTTTACTAGGATGTTGCCTGGTATGGAGGGAAGGTCTTACGAGGAAAGGCTCAGGGAATTGAGGTTGTTTTCGTTAGAGAGGAGAAGGCTGAGAGGTGACTTAATAGAGACATATAAGATAGTCAGAGGGTTAGATAGGGTGGACAGTGAGAGTCTTTTTCCTCGGATGGTGATGACCAACACGAGGGGACATAGCTTTAAATTGAGGGGTGATAGATATAGGACAGATATCAGAGGCAGTTTCTTTACTCAGAGAGTAGTAGGGGTGTGGAACGCCCTGCCTGCAACAGTAGTAGACTCGCCAACTTTAAGGGCATTTAAGTGGTCACTGGATAGACATATGGATGAAAATGGAATAGTGTAGGTCAGATAGGCTTCAGATGGTTTCACAGGTCGGCGCAACATCGAGGGCCGAAGGGCCCGTACTGCGCTGTAGTGTTCTATGTTCTATGTTCTATGGATACCCTTGCTTGTTTTGCTACCTCTGCACCACTGGGTATCTGAGTCAGGCTTTCACCCAAAATACCATAAGACTATAAGACATAGGAGCAGAATTAGGCCACTCGGCCCATCGAGGCTGCTCCGTCGTTCAATAATGGCTGATATTTTCTCATCCCCATTCTCCTGCCTTCTCCCCATAACCCCTGATCCCCTGATTAATCAAGAACCTATCTAACTCTCTCTTAAAGACACTCAATGATTTGGCCTCCACAGCCTTCTGTGGTAAAGAGTTCCACAGAATCACCATCCTCTGGCTGAAGAAATTCATCCTCATCTCAGTTTTAAAGGATCGTCCCTTTAGTCTGAGATGGTGTCCTCTGGTTCTAGTTTTTCCGACAAGTGGAAACATCCTCTCCTCTGCTTTTCTTGCTGACCACGAGGAAGATGCAAATACTCACCTGAGGGTTAACTTGCTGCGGTCTCTGTATTGACTTGTCCTGCAAGCTTGTAGCCACTGATTGTCTGGAAGGAGTGCTTGCCTCCGTGTACACTTTGGATTGCGTTGCTGGAAGAACCAAGCAGTCACTGAATCAAATCAACTCTGACTTTCTCCTGGGCTTAAAATATTCATTGGCATACCAAAGCTAAAATTAAGATATATTTAGAACAATGAATATTCAGATATACCATTAGTCTCATCCTGCCTCCTCTCCCCTCAAAAGAAGCACATATACAATTTCAGCAAGTGTGCAGTTTAACAGTGAAAACTGAACGCCTTATCAGTTGCTCAAAAAATGACATTAAATTCTGGCTGGATTCTCCGATTTTGAGGCTATGTCTGGAGGATGTGTCTGGTTTGACGACGAAAAAAGCGGTGAGGCGCCAGCACCGATCCTCCGAACGGTGAGGGGCGAGTAGCCACGCCATGTAAAACGCACAGCCTCCCCGATATAAATGCCTGGAGAATTGGCGGGTCACATGCGCACCGCAACGACCTTTAGCGGTCGTGCCGTACAACATGGCACCAGCCACACACGGATCTGACCTGTCAGATAGTGCCCCCCTTGACACCCCCTCGCCACTCCCAGGCCACCCGCCACCAGTCCTCCTAGCCCTCGCTCAAGACCCCCCCCCCCCACCCCATCCAGCAGCACAATTGTGGCGGTGCTGGACAGCCACCACGCCGGGTTCACGAAAACTGAGAGCACACGTGTCCCGTGCCATCGGGAACTCGGCCCATCGGGGCCTTCAGGTAACGTCCTGTGGCCGCCCCAATGGCGTGTGGCGTACCCCTCGATGATGCCGTTTTGGAGCGGTCGGAGCATCCGTATACGGGCACCTCCCCCGATTTCATTGTAAAAAGGGTTCTTCCCCGATCGCCGCTTACGCCATCGGGGAATGGAATATCCCGCCCTATGGCTTCCAAAATAGTACAGTTGGGAGCAGGCTGTTTTGGTGGAATTTAAACTGTGTATACAAAGACCATTCTATATATTTTGGATTATTTGGAACACTGAGAATCATAGGGCGGAATTTCCAGTTCTACCCGCCATTGAGATATTCCGGTCCGGCTGAGGCCCCCCCCCCGCGCCCCCAATCTGGCAGTGGGTTCCCCGGCGCCGGGATGGGGGATCCACGCAAAACGCTGTAGATATTGGCGGGACAGGAATATCCTGCTGGCGGCCAATGGCGAACTGCCTCCACTGCCGGAAAACACGCTGCCGGGAGGAGAGGTGACGCTGGAAAATCCCACCCGTATATTTAGTTTCTACTGAGGAAAGAGATAGCTGCAAAGCCTTATCATTCATTGTGACAACTTTCCCAGGACAGACTGCTCTGTTCCGAATACTTATTGTATATGTCTTTTCACTTATTTCATATGGTGGGGGGGTCGGGCCATTAGTTAATTTTGAGGCTGAGGTTAGATCGATTTTTGATAAACCAGGGCAATCAAAGGGGACTAGGGGTGGGAAGGAAAGTGCAGTTGAGGCCACAATCAAGTCAGTCACGCTATTACTGAATGGCGGAGCAGGCCCAAGGCGTCAAATAAGACCATGAGACATAGGAGCAGAATTAGGCCACTCGGCCCATCGAGTCTGCTCCGCCATTCAGTCATGGCTGATATGTTTCTCATCGCCATTCTCCTGCCTCCTCACCATAACCCCTGATCCCCTTATTAATCAAGAACCTATCCATCTCTGTCTTGAAGACACTTGGCCTTCCACAGCCTTCTGTGGAGAATTCACAACCCGCTGGCTGAAGAAATTCCTCCTCATCTCAGTTTTAAAGGATCGTCCCTTCAGTCTGTCTGTGTTCTCAGGTTCTAGTTTTTCCTTCTAGTGGAAACACCCTCTCCACGTCCACTCTATCCAGACCTCTTGGTATTCTGTCAGTTTCAATAAGATCCCCATCTCATCCTTCTAAACTCCAACGAGTACAGACCCAGAGTCCTCAACAGCTCCTCATATGACAAGCTCTTCATTCCAGGGATCATTCTTGTGAACCTCCTCAGCACCCTTTCCAAGGCCCAGCACGTCCTTCCTTAGATAGGGGGCCCAAAACTGCTCACAATACTCCAAATGGGTTCTGACTAGAGCCTTATACAGCCTCAGAACAGTCTACGGCTGCTCCCAACATGTAGGCCTGTGTATTTTTTAATAAGTAACCAAAACCTAAACAAATTTACACTGCACTGTAGGTCTGTAATACATTCCAACTCAACCATTGCTGCACCTGTATTATTATAAATCCTTAACTGAATGTACAGCAATACATTGTGTTGTGTTTCATTTCCCAAGTCCTTGAATGTTAAAGAAAATCATTAACTAATTATCTATTTTCAGAATGCACTGTGTGAGTAATTTGCAACATGACGCGCGATGAGTTGAGATAATCAGCCATGATTTATAGAATGGCGGAGAAGGGTTGAAGGGCTGAATTATCTACTCCTGCTCCTAAGTTCCGATGTGTTTGGCATGCTTGGGAGGAACAGATGACTTTGGCCAATAGTTCCCCAAGCTCTCCACCACTGGGCTTTCCTCATGTCCTGCCTGTTGTGCACTAATTGGGAGAGATTGGTTGGCATAATTAGCCAACACCTCCGTTATCATTGTTTCAGGATGGTATAAGGTGAGCCAGATGGGCTTTGATATTGGTTCACCTGCCGATTACTATGCTTCTATATCCCTTCTCTAGGTTGAGCCCCATCTTTATATTATTACGGAAAACAAATGCAGAAGGACGTAGAACTCCACTTTCCACTTACATGGAGTGTCCGACAGTGCGGTGTGAGAGGATTTGTGTGAACTTGGAGATGACACTGAACATGGGCGACTGCTGCTGAGCCTCTCTATGGTAATGTCTTGGCCAGTTTCACATTGCCTGCAGTTTTGAGCCTGTAGTGTGGGAAGAAAAGGAACATTGAAAGAAGAAATAATGACAAAGTGCTCATCGCTGAGAAGGTTACAACAGTAATTTGTATTTATAAAGCACCTTTAAGGTGTAAGAATATTGGGAGGTGGCTCAGAGCTACATCAATTAGACATGAGGGATTCTGAGCCAAAGGAGAAGATATTGCAAAGACTGCCCGAAAGCTTGGTGTGTTTTAAGGAGGACCTTAAAGGATGAGAGGGAAGTGGAGAGGCCGAGAGGTTTCGGGAGGGAATTCCAAACTGGGGGGGGGGGGGGGGGCTGCCTTGCTGAAAACCCGGCAGCAAAAGTACGATGGCAAAATCGAGGTACATTTGAAGTCGGGGTTGAAGAAACTGAGAGTCTGTGTAAGGGGTATAAATCTGGAGAAAGTTACAGATATAGGAAGAGAAAAGGTCACGAAGAGGTTTGAGGAGATAATCTAGGTCAGTACGGTCAGGAATGATGAATGAGCAGGAGTTAAAGTTGGATAAAAATGGGCAGGAATAATTGTTATGTGCTGAGAATTATGGATGGGGGAAGATGGGAGGATGTCCAGTATGGAAAGTAATTGATTGAGGGCATTTGACCAGAGAATGGGCAGAGACAGCCAATGTTAAAGTGGTATAAGTAACAGATTTTTGTGATTAAGAGGATATGGGGTTGGAAGTGTTCCTTTGTCAGAAGTTTGCCTTAGGTTGAAACAGAATGCCGAGAATGTGAACGGTCAGTGTTTGGAGAGGAAGTTTGGACGGTCAGTGTTTGGAGAGGAAGTTTGGACGGTCGGTGTTTGAAGCGGGAGTTGGATTCTGTGCTAAGGACACAGAGTTCAGGCAAGATTAACAGAGTTGGTTTAGCCATTGGGCAAACCTGATGGTAAATAAAGAGGAAGCACCCTGCTTCAATGTGAGGCCGAAACATACATCATTTATTGTTAGAAAGATGAACATCCATCTGAGTTTATTTCAAAATGCTTATCGATCAGAAAAATCACGAACGATTTGACAAACATTTCAATACAATGTAAAAATTATCGCATAGTTTTGTAACTTTTAAAAGATAAGTGAACTTCATTGACTTTAAGTGCAGAAGGAGGCCATTCGGCCCATTGAGTCTGCACTGGCCCTTGGGAAGAGCACCCTACTTGAGCCCAAATCTCTACTCTGCCCCCTAACCCAGTAACTCCACCTAACCTTTTAGGGCTCTAAGGGGCAATTTAGCACGGCCAATCCACCTAACCTGCACATCTTTGGACTGTGGGAGGAAACCGGAGCACCCGGAGGAATCCTACGCAGACACGGCGAGAAGGTGCAAACTCCACATAGACTGTCACCTGAGGCTGGAATTGAACCCAGGTCCCGGGGGCTGTGAGGCAGCAGTGCTAACCACTTTGCCACCGTGCCGCACCTATCTTATGTGGCACAGCGTGACACCAGAAAAACCTAAAACGTCTTGGACTGTGCCATGCAACTCTGGGCATTCCTGACAAAAGCACAGAGTGAGCCAATGGTCTGTTGGAAATATGTTGTTTAGATTTCCATTTCTCATTTAATGTTTTAATTTTTATTTAGCCGTTCATGAGATGTGGATGTCACCTGGCTGAGCCAGCATTTGTTGCCCATCCCTAATTGCCCTTCAACTGAGTGGTTTGCTAGGCCATTTTAGTGAGGGCAGTTAAGAGTCAACCACATGTGGGACTGGAGTCACATGTAGGCCAGACTGGGTAAGGACGGCAGATTTCCTTCCCTAAAGGGCATTAGTGAACCAGATGGATTTTTTTTATGACAATCGTTTCGTTTAATTCCAGATTTTTACTGAATTCAAGTTTTATCATCTGCCATGGCGGGATTCGACCCCGGGTTCCCAGAGAATTACCGTGGGCCTCTGAATCACTCGTCCAGTGACAATACCACTACACCACCGCCTCCCCCTGTATAATGGCACAGTTTTGCACACGCAACATTCCGAACCATTCTATAAAATAATTGGAAGCAAGGTCCCGATGGCAATGTCTGCCTCAGAGGCAGTATCAAAGAAACATCTACTTTGTTTTCCAGATAGACTCACGGAAGTTGAGAACACGAGAAGAGGCCATTCTGTTTATTATTCCTGCGCCGGCTTCTGCCTCAACTGGTTTTTCCATGTAGCCTTACAAATTTTTATTTTTGAAGTATGTATCCCTTTTACTTTGAAAGATTTAATTGAATCTGCTTCCACAGCCTGCAAGCTGTATGACTCAGATCATAACAACTTACTGCATAAAAAAAAAAGAGTCCGCTGGATTTTGTTTTCAAATTTAGGGGCAATTAAGGGGCAATTTGGCGTGGCCAATTCACCTACCCTGCGCATCTCTGGGTTGTGGGGGCGAAACCCACGCAAACATGGGGAGAATGTGCAAACTCCACAGGGACAGTGACCCAGAGCCGGGATCGAACCTGGGACCTCAGCACCGTGAGGCAGCAGTGCTAACCACTGCATCACTGTGCTGCAATTGAGTCTGCTGGATTTTCTGGCAATCAGATTAAGTCCGTGTCCCCGGTTACTGATCATTCTGCCAGTGGAAACAATTTCTCCCCATCTATGTGCGGGAGTTTAAGACACGCCCACACACAGACCAGACCACATGGGGCGCACAACGAATAGAAACGGATCCGCCGGGGCAACATGTGCTGCAGTGGTTAGCACTGGGACTGCAGCGCCGAGGACCCGGGTTCGAATCCCGGCCCTGGGTCACTGTCTCTCTCTACTCCTATATGTCCAAATATGTATTTCTTTTGTTTGTGATACCAGTTTACTACAGGGTTTAAAGAAATATGAACTTTGAGCATTAAGATGACTTGACCAAAAATCAATAACCGCACATTGTTATTAATATTACCTTCAAGATTGCTGGAGGCAGGATTTCAGGGGAAGGTTCTTCGAGGCCCTGCTCTTGGCGTCTTTCTGATCTGACTTCCACATAGCTGCAAATTAGAGGGAACAGACCTCAAAAAATGTAATGCTAATTATTGATACCATTCAGGAATGCTGACAGGCTGTGACATCAGCAACATAATAGACATCAGGTTCACCTTATCGGTCAAAACTCTACATCAAGTGAAAAGTTACAACTGGACAAGTGAATAAATAAATGTGATTTACCTCGAAGTTTGCAACACGTCAAGAAAGTGCTATTGCTGACAAACTAAAATAACTTGAGCCATATTTAAACTATACAAACAGACAGGCTGATTACTGCCAGACATGAGCCTAATATCATTCTAGGGACCAAATGTTTCGAGTGCTGAAATATTCAACTATTTTGAAGTTCAACCTCTTCTTCACGCACGTTTTGCTGCACCAGGGGCTCGAATGAACAGTTTGGGATCTGATTTTGAATCTCTTCATTCAATAGATCTCTTCATTTTGCTTCAAACCATTAAGGCACACAATGTCAGCATTGCTGACTTCCAACTCTGTAAGTATATTCGCCACATATGGTCAGCAAACAAAGCAAGTTCGATCTGGAACTGCTTAATTTCTTGTCCATCTCATTTTCTTGGTCTTCAATGCACAACATCGCAAAGTATGAAGTACAAATATTCCAAATGAAGCGATCTGGGGCAGTTTATTATATTCAAGGATCTGTGCACAAGGGTAAATTGTTTTGAAGATGGCAATGCATTCCATGAATTGGGCTGCATGTGTTGTGATATGATGGCACATACCTTTAAGGTGGCCACCATCAATCATTATACATCTCAACACAATGTGATGTATTAGTCCCATGACTTGTAGGCGGCAGCCTGCAATCAGCAAAGGTCGAGGTCAGACATGTGACTCCTAGTCTCCCAGTATGTTTGTATATAGTCTTATCTTCAAATAAAGAGCGTACATTATTTCACCAATCTTGTGTGTGATTGGCACGTTTATGCCAAACAGAGAAGAATGTATGTACTATCCTAGGTGTGTCTTCTTTGGTGATGATAGCATAGAAGCTTGGATTTGTAGCGGGTGCCTCAGTTTTCCTTAAGGTGATACCACGGTGGGGTTTCATTCCAAGGTCCTGAACCCAATGCTGGGACAAATTCCACGTTGAGAACCCTGAACTGCCAGAAGCAGAATCCTGGAAGCAGTTTTTTGAGGAAGCAGCCACATATTTTTAAAATCCTTTTCACTGGATATGGGCATCGTTAGCTCGGCCAGCATTTTTATTTACCATCCCTAACTGTCTTTGAGAAGGTGGTGGTGAGCCGTCTTCTTGAACTGCTGCAGCCTCTGTGGTGTAGGCACACCCATAGGGAGGCAGTTCTAAGGACTTGACTCAGTGACAGTGAAGGAAGGGCAAGATGTTCCCAAGTCAGGAAGGTGGTGTAGAACCTTCGCTGTATAGAACCTTAGTTAGGCCATACTTGGAGTATAGTGTTCAATTCTGGTCGCCACACTGCCAGAAGGATGTGGAGGCTTTAGAGAGGGTGCAGAAGAGATTTACCAGGATGTTGCCTGGTATGGAGGGCATTAGCTATGAGGAGAGGTTGAATAAACTTGGTTTGTTCTCACTGGAACGACGGAGGTTGAGGAGCGACCTGATAGAGGTCTACAAAATTATGAGGGGCATAGACAGGGTGGATAGTCAGAGGCTTTTTCCCAGGGTAGAGGGGCCAATTACTGCGGAGGCATAGGTTTAAGGTACGAGGGGCAAAGTTTAGAGGAGATGTAATAGGCAAGTTTTTTACACAGAGGGTGGTGGGTGCCTGGAACTCGCTGCCGGAGGTGGTGGTGGAAGTAGGGACGATAGTGACATTTAAGGGGCATCTTGACAAATACATGAAAGGATAATAGAGGGATAAGGACCCAGGAAGTGTAGAGGATTTTAGTTTCGACGGGCAGCATGGTCGGCACAGGCTTGGAGGGCCGAAGGGCCTGTTCCTGTGCTGTACTTTTCTTTGTTCTTTGTTTGTGGTGACTTGAAATGAAATGAAAATGAAATGAAATGAAAATGAAAATCGCATATTGTCACGAGTAGGCTTCAATTAAGTTACTGTGAAAAGCCCCTAGTCGCCACATTCCGGCACCTGTTCAGGGAGGCTGGTACGGGAATTGAACCGTGCTGCTGGCCTGCCTTGGTCTGCTTTCAAAGCCAGCGATTTAGCCCAGTGTGCTAAACTAGCCCCATGGAGGGGAACTTGCAGGTGCTGGTATTCCCAAGGATCTGCTACCCTTGTCCTTCTAGGTCGCAGGTTTGGAAGGTGTTTGGTGAGCTGTTGCAATGCATCTTGTCGATGGTGTACACTGCTGCCACTGTGGGTTGATGGTCGAGGGAATGGATATTGCCAATCAAGCGGGTTGTTTTGTGTTGGACAAGGACAAGTCGGCCCTGCTAAGAAATATTATATTTGCATTCGGAATTGGCCTCAATTTTTCCCCCAGAAATGCATGATTTACTCACCTTACAAATCAGCATATTGGGTGAAGCAGGCCACAGGGGCTACGTTGCCAAGAAAATGTGCGGGAGTTTAAGACAAGCCCACACACAGGCCAGATCACGTGGGGCGCACGACGACTAGAAATGGATCTTGCAGGAAAATGAAAGAAGTGTGAAGCCACCATCATACCGGTACCAAAGAAGAACCAGGCAGCATGCCTCAATGACTACCGCCCGGTGGCCCTGACGTCAGTTGTAATGAAGTGCTTCGAGAGGCTGATCATGAAGTGCATCACCTCCATACTCCCGGAACGCCTTGACCCACTTCAATTCGCATACTGTCGCAACCGGTCTACATCAGACGCCATTTCCCTGGCCCTACACTCATCCCTAGAGCATCTCAAAAACAAGGACTCCTACATCAGACTCCTATTTATTGACTACAGTTCCGCCTTCAACACCAAAATCCCAGCCTAGCTCATATCAAAGCTCCAAACCCTAGGACTTGGCTCTCCACTCTGCAACTGGATCCTTGACTTTCTGACCAACAGACCACAGTCAGTAAGAATGAACACCAACACCTCCTCCACAATAGTCCTCAATACCAGTGCCCCACAAGGCTGCGTACTTAGCCCCCTACTCTACTCCCTGTACACACACGACTGCGTGGCAAAACTTCGTTCCAACTCCATCTACAAGTTTGCTGACGATATGACCATAGTGGGCCAGATCTCGAATAACGACGAGTCCGAATACAGGAGGGAGATAGAGAACCTAGTGGAGTGGTGTAACGACAACAATCTCTCCCTCAATGCCAGCAAAACTAAAGAGCTGGTCATCGACTTCAGGAAGCAAAGTACTGTACACACCCCTGTCAGCATCAACGGAGCCGAGGTGGAGATGGTTAGCAGTTTCAAATTCCTAGGGGTGCACATCACCAAAAATCTATCCTGGTCCACTCACGTCGACGCTATCAACACCAACGCTATCACGAAGAAAGCACAACAGCGCCTATACTTCCTCAGGAAACTAAGGAAATTCGGCATGTCCACATTAACCCTTACCAACTTTTACAGATGCACTATAGAGAGCATCCTATCGGGCTGCATCACGGCCTGGTATGGCAACTGCTCGGCCCAGGACCGCAAGGAACTTCAGAGAGTCGTGAATACCGCCCAGTCCATCACACAAACCTGCCTCCCATCCATGGACTCCATTTACACCTCCCGCTGCCGGGGGAAAGCGGGCAGCATAATCAAGGATCCCTCCCACCCAGCTTACTCATTTTTCCAACTTCTTCCATCGGGCAGGAGATTCAGAAGTCTGTGAACATGCACGAACAGACTCAAAAACAGCTTCTTCCCCACTGTCACCAGACTCCTAAATGACCCTCTTATTGACTGACCTCATTAACACTACACCCTGTATGCTTCAACCGATGCCAATACTTATGTAGTTACATTGTATATCTTGTGTTGCCCTATTATGTATTCTCATGTATTTTCTTGAATTTTGTTTAATTCCCTTTTCTTCCATGTACTGAATGATCTGTTGAGCTGCTTGCAGAAAAATACTTTTCACTGTACCTCAGTACACGTGACAATAAACAAATCCAATCCAATCCAATCTGCATTTAAGCTAAACGTTGCAACATTTGGGCAGCACGGTAGCATGGTGGTTAGCATAAATGCTTCAGAGCTCCAGGGTCCCAGGTTCGATTCCCGGCTTGGGTCACTGTCTGTGCGGAGTCTGCACGTCCTCCCCGTGTGTGCGTGGGTTTCCTCCGGGTGCTCCGGTTTCCTCCCACAGTCCAAAGATGTGCGGGTTAGGTGGATTGGCCATGCTAAATTGCCCGTAGTGTCCTAAAAAGTAAGGTTAAGGGGGGGGTTGTTGGGTTACGGGTATAGGGTGGATACGTGGGTTTGAGTAGGGTGATCATTGCTCGGCACAACATCGAGGGCCGAAGGGCCTGTTCTGTGCTGTAATGTTCTATATGTTCTATTTGCCGACTCATCAAACAACTGTGCTGCTGTGAGGGAATTTGGTGATCGAGGAAAACTGGTGGGAGAATTGAAGACAAAGGAATTTGCCCAGAAGAAGATGCCCAAGACCAAATGCACCATGGGTACAAAGACCCGGCACTGGCCTGACCTCGAGAAACGAAGGTCGCAATGGGTCCTCAAAAATCGTCAGAATGGTTATTCCACCAGAAATTCAATACGTGCATATGTACCTCAGTGGACCAAATCAAATCCTGAGTCCAGCAAAGAACTCAGCACAATACCTCGTGGGTGCCGCCATTTTATGACGAGAAAATATCTCATGTTGCAGCAGAAGACCAAGATCGCTCAGAGATGACCGAAAGACCTTGTTCTTTTGGTTGAATAAACTAGGACTGTTTTCACTGGAAAGACGGAGGCTGAGGGAAGACCTGATAGAAGTCTACAAAATTATGAGGGGCATAGAAAGGGTGGATAATCAGAGGCTTTTTCCAAGGGTGGAAGTGTCAATTACAAGGGGGCACAGGTTGAAGGTGAGAGGGGGAAAGTTTAAGGGAGATGTGTGGGGTAGGTGTTTTATGCAGTGAGTGGTGGGTGCCTGGATGTGGTGGAAGCAGGCAAGTTGGTAACATTTAAGAGGCACCTGGATGTGTACGCGAATAGGGGGGAAATAGAGGGATACAGACCGAGTAAGTGCGTAGTTTTGTTTTTAGTTAAGGCATCATAATTGGCACAGGCTTGGAGGGCCAAAGGGCCTGTTCCTAAGATGAACTTTTCTTTAACCTTTGTTCTTTGATGATTCTGAAACCCAGAGCTGAACCAAAGTGAGGCCCTTGTGACGATGCCATTGCAAAAATGCCTCAGAATGAATTTGACAAACTCTGCATCAGATGCCGACAGCGAATATGATGCTTTTAAGATATTTTCGTTGTAGTTAATCCTTGTAGAGTAAATTCATTCAATAAATTAAATTTGTGTCACTGGTGTTGCATGTTTTTCACATTTCAAAACGGCAACCACCAACATCGAGAGCGGTATTTCATATTTTATACGTGGCACACAAGCCATAAGATCATAAGGCCATAAGGCATAGGAGCAGAATTAGGCCATTCGGCCCATCGAGCCTGCTCCATCATTCAATCATGGCTGAAATGTTTCTCATCCCCATTTTCCAGTCTTGTCCCTATAACTCCTGATCCCCTTATTAATCAAGAACCTGTCTTAAAGACACTCAGTGACATGGACTCCACAGGCTTTTGCAGTAATGTGTTCCACGGATTCATCACTTTCTGGTGAAACTTTTGTTTTCAAGGCTTCAAGTGTCAACTGATACACTGCAATATACAACAAGTGGCCACTCCTGGGAGTGCCAACCAATTAAGAATGGCAGCCACACCTCCCCCTCCACCGGAACCTCCCTTCCCCCAACTATGGGCAGTGGGGGGTTTGCTAGAGGGCCAATAGGAATCTTTCCAGCACTTGCAGATCAGGGGTGGGAGAATCGCCGGGGGGCAGCGTGAATCCCACCCCGCCGCTCTGACGCCGGCTGCTGAATTCTCTGGCGCCGGTTTTCGGGCAGGGGTGGGGATCGCGTAGTGCCGGTTGGGGGCCTTTGGCAGCAGCCTCCCCAGCAATTCTCCGGGCCCCGTTGGGCCGCCAATTTTCAGCCAGTCCCGCCGGCGTGAAATGGACATGGTTCCACATGGCGGGACCTGGCTGGGAGGCCATCTAGTGGAGTCCCTGGGGGGATGCTGGAGGATCCGGGGGGGGGGGGTGGGGGGGGAGCTCCCACGGTGGCCTGGCGCTCGATCGGACCCACCGATCTGCGGGCGGGCCTGTGCCGGGGGAGCACTCATTACTTCCGCGCCAGCCTCTGTAGGGCCGTGGCTGGCGCGGAAAAGAAACCCCCTGCGCATGCTCAAGAACACGCCGGCGGTTCTGCGCATGCGTGGGACCATGGCTGCCCTTCGCCCCCCCCCCCCCGTTGGCGCGGCGCCAACCGCTCCACCGCTGGCCTAGGCCACGGAAGTGCGGCGGATTCTGCAACTTCCGGGTGGCCCGACGCCGGAGTGGTGCGCACCGTTCTTGGCGCTGGCGTCAGGCCATCCCGCCAAGTGCGGGAGAATCCCGCCCCAGTGGTTCCAATATCAGAGATGCGTGCTGCTAATATAGGGAGAAGAACGAGAGGGAACCTCAAGATTGAGGTGCCGTAGAGTCATGACTGTACAGAAAGAGGCCATTTGGCCCATTGAGTCTATGCCAGTGCTCTGAAGAGCCATCCAATCAGTTCACTTCATCCACTCTAATGCCCTAACCGTGTAAGTTTATTCACCTCAAGTTTACATCCAATTTCTTTTTGAAATCATTCATCATCTCTGCTGCCTTCATTGGCAGCTAGGTCCAGGTTATTGGCACTTCCTGTTTATAAATGTTTTACCCCACGTCTCCCTGTCTCTCTTGCCCAAAACCATGAATCTGTGTCCCATGGTCCCCGTGCCATCAGCTAATGGGAACGGCTTTTCTTTATCTACGTTATTTAAACCTGTCACCTTGTAAACTTATCTCACCTCAATCATTCTTGTTCCAGAGAAAACACACCGGGCTTCTCCAACCGAGCCTTGTAGCTGAAACCCCTAATCTCAGGGACCATTCCAGCACCCCGGGGAAGGCTTTTTAACAAGACAAAATAAAGTAAAAAGTGTCCTCAGGGGTCAGACCATTCTTGTGGCGGGAGATCATGTCCATGGGGCAGCCTTTGGCCTCCATTCTTCTGGAAACCGACAGGCCCTTTAAGAGGTTTGATCGGCTACCCGCTACCTTCGCATGGTTGGCCATCACCTCCCGCTCTTCAGAAGTGGCCATTGAGCCAGGAACATGCGAGCGGACAGCGGGAAATTGTAGACCCACCTGACTCCGTTCCTGCCTCAGCCGCCTTTCCCAAAATCCAGCCCTTCGAGTCTGGCAAATGTGCTTCTGGTGGGTCTCGAGTTTGGTCGCACAGGTAGCACAGTGGGTAGTACTGTTGCTTCATAGCTCCGGTGTCCCAGGTTCGATTCCCGGCTTGGGTCACTGTCTGTGCATGGTCTGCACGTTCTCCCCATTCCTGCTTCAGTTTCCTCCTGCAAGATGGGCTGCTAGGTGAATTGGACATTCTGAATTCTCCCTCTGTGTACCCGAACAGGCACCGGAGTGTGGCGACTAGGGGCTTTTCACAGTAATGTCATTGCAGTGTTAATGTAAGCCTATTTGTGACAATAAAGATTATTATTATTAGAGGTCTGCGAGAGACTTGTTGAGGGGCAGTGAGGTAAGTTGGCAGTGGTAATGTGCTTTGTGTCTGGTTCTAAATACCAGCTGGTGCGCGTGATGGTGGCAGTGTGCGTTGTTTTCTTTTTTCTTTCATTCCTTGGGCATTGTCCTTCAGCTTCAGTTTTGGGGGAAATTAATTCATTAAAAAGCAAATCCCTTGAAGGCATCAACTACCTCCCTTGGAATGAGAGTGGTGAAATGTGTGAGGTTGCGGTGAGTCAGTTTGCCATCAGAGGGCACTGTAAGTACTTTGTTTCAAGAACTCTGCTGCCTGTTTGATACCTTGATCAGGAAAAAGTTATGTTCTCTTTCTACCGTATTCCTTGTAAACAAAACAAACAGCGGTTATTGCTTTCGAATCATGGGCTATGTATCTGTAATAGAACGAGTTCCTCCGACCGGCCAAGTTGCCGATGGTGTCGGCCGCGTGTGATCTCATCCGACGGGAACTCGCCGTGGGGGCTGTGGATTCAGTCCAACGCCGCCACAGTTGGGGGAGGGCTGATCTGCGGGAAGGGGGGACATTATCAGGGGCTGGGGGCACTGTCTGGGGGTGGTCCGGGGCACACAAGCCGGTCAAAGGGAGTGACTATTTCGCTGGCCGGGTCTGCGAGCGGCCATGGGCCCGCCAATTCTCCGGGCTGTATCGGCAGCTAGAGCAGGGTGCTTTACGATGCCTTGATGCTAACCCCTGGCCAAACAGAGGATCAGTGGCCGTTTTATGCCTTTCTTTCTGTCAGAAAACACCACCATTCCCACACCGGCATGGGGACTGGCATAATATGCAAACGTGCAGCTAATGAACACATAGAATAGGACACGACCAATGAGCAGTCAGGACACTCAGGGGTGGTACCTCACTATAAAAGGGAAACTGCATCAAGTGGCAGCTTGTGTTATTCCAGATTACATAACACAAAGATGGACATAGCCTCAAAATCGGAGAATCCAGTTTTCGGCTAAGGGATGGCAAATTTAAAACAGAAATGAGAAAGAATTACTTGACACAAAGGGTTGTCAATCTGTGGAATTTTCTACCCCAGAATGCAGTGGACGCCGGGACACTAAACAAATTTAAGGAGGAGATAGATAGGCTTTTAATTAGTAGCGGGATGAAGGGTTATGGGGAGTGGGCAGGAAGGGGACGATGAGGCAGGGATGAGGGCAGCCATGATCGTACTGAATGGCAGAGCAGGCGCGAGAGGCTGAATTCCCTAATCTGGAACCTAGTTCTTCTGTTCTTATGAGGTATACTGGGCTGGATTCTCCACCCCGCCATGCTGCATTTCATTCTCACCCCGGCGGCGGGATGCTCCATTATGCCGGCTGGTCAATGGGGTTTCCCATTGTGGGGCAGCCCCACGTCGACGGGAAACCTCCGGACTGCCGGCAAAACGGAGCATCCCTCCGGCGGAGAACCCAGCTGACTGAGTATTATGATGAGGTATTATATAAATGCTAGTTCACTTAATTTACCAGCAGGTTTTTTAAGTGAAGGCTCCACTTTGACATCAAAGCAACAACAACTTGTATCCATATGGCAGCTTTAGTGTCACTGAATTTTCTAAAAGGCTTCATCGGAGTGTGAGATTTGACACTGCGCTGCATAAGGATATATTAAAACAGGTGACCTAAAACTGGGTCAAAGACATAGGTTTCAGGAATGTCTTACAGGAGGAGAGAGGTGGGGAGGATTAGGGAGAAAATGCCAGCGCTCAGTGAAAGTATGGTGTAATGATCCCATGGAGATCAAAAGACCCAAATTTACAAAACAACCTAAACAGAAAAAGTGGATTTTAATAACTTTTACATTGTCAATCCCAAATCAACATAAATTAAGCATGAATTAGCAGGCGAACTGTGTCAATATAAACTATAAATTACACATTATATAGCAGGTATAAAGAAGATAGATCACACAGATTTACTGTCCACTTGATATACATATCACTAATTTCAGCCACAAAGTCCTTCAAAGCTTTAAATGTCCTCAGGTACAATTCCGACTTCCTTTCTTCAAGGATGTAGTCAACAATTCTTATCCGACAGCAGATCCCAGCCAACTCAAATTCCATGGGCAAGGCCTTCACCAAAATGGTGCACTCCTATAGAACATCCTCGGTTCTCCTCCTGACAGCCTTTGTGTCAATCCACCAGTTTTACCTTTTTCAAAATTCTCAGTAACAACCCTGTCGTTGTATGTGCTGCTGCGGGTCAATCAGCTACTTTAAAATAAGTGAAGGAACTGCAGTAAACCTATTTTCCTTCATCCAGCCTTCATGTTCCTCCAGCCTGCCTGCACTGCACTGCACCACTGGATCAGCTGAGTTCTTGACACTCACTTCCCACACAACTTTCATTTGAAAATAATCATCCTACAAGTGTGCAAACTGAGGATTTCAAAGAAAAAGCACCGCCAGCATTCTGTTAAACAAAATTTGTTTCAAGACACAAATCTTTCTACACATTTTAAGCCCTGTTTAGACAGAGAGATATCTTGTGCTCAATGTTGCAACGGGCTAGGTAGAGTTAAAACGTATGAAATTCTGTGCAGGCAAGATAATGCATTTTGCATGTCAGGCAATGATGTCATCAAGCTTGTTGTTCTTAATCTTAAGCAAGGGCATCGGAAAGGATAAAAACATAAATAGTGAGACTTGCAGCCACAGCTTCCCTCTCTCACATCACTAAACCATTGTGAACATACCTCACTACAGTGTGTGTGCAGACAATAAACTCGGGCTTGGAATTCCACTGGTGGTAGGTGATGTAGTAATGAGTCTGAAGCCAAATCCACCTCTGTCCTTTGGTCAAGAAACGATAGTAGCAAGACTTGCCTTTCCCAAACTGCATCACTACACAGAATGAGAAAAATTGTAAGTCAAAAGCCATTATGCAACAATTTCAAGTTACAAGATTTAAATTTTAGCAAACATGCATTTCTTTCCATTTTGTTGATGGTGATGTCCTCCTTTTTTTGTTATTCCCGCTTCTACATCTACATTGAGCAGAGTAGCAGGCTATTCGGCCCAACTGGTCTATGCTAGTGCTTGTATTCCACCTCCTCCCACTCCTTTTCATCTCATCCTATCAGCGCATCCTATTATTCTCTTTTTCCTCAACTACTTATCCAGCTTCCCCCTGATTGAACTATTCACCTCAACTATTTCACGTGGCAGTGAGTTTCACAGTCCAACCATTCCGCGGATCAATGGAGCTCACAATCTGGATCCAGGACAAAGGTGGCTTGGAATTTGATTCCCCCCCCCCCCCCCCCCCCCCCCATCCCTCTCTTTATAGGGAAGGGGCAAAGCCAAGACCCAGCACCACATTTGTGAAAACATTGCAAGTCTGAGTATCCTGCCACCCCATGTTGTCATCGCCCACACACCAGCCTTCCTCTGTGATTACGATTATCCATTAAGTGTGGAACTAGAGTCAGTCTGGTGTTCCTGGATCTTTGCCCATTGGAAACTGAATCAGGACTTATCATGTTCCTTTTGCAAAAAGACTCATGCAGTGTGCAGTTAGAATAAAATATTTCATCAATTTGAGCTGGATTTGAAACAGAATATTCGATATTCAAGGACTGCTAAGGACCACAGAGTAAGAGCATTCCCTTGTGGTAATTCCTTCTGCGCAATGTAAAGAACAAAGAACAATACAGCACAGGAACAGGCCCTTCGGCCCTCCAAGCCTGTACCGGTCATGATACCACCCTTGGCCAAAACCCTCAGCACGTCCTAGTGCCGTATCCCTCCATACCCGTTTTCGGCGGGAATTCAGCTGTTGGAGTGGGCAGAGCTACAGAGTCGAGTGGTGAGTATTTTAACCAGCTGCTTTGCTGCTTAAACAGCGGCCACAGGGTCTTTGGGGATAAATTTGAAGAGTGCCATCACAGCAAAGGAGTGACCTGATTGGCTGGTAAGGAAAGTGCTCCAATTAGCAGTAGCTGGGATAAATTGAACTCTTTGTGTGTTCGTAAGTATTGTGATTGGTCAGTAAAATCTTTATTCCTTTCACTTATTCGTTATTTGATATTATATTTGTAATCAGTTAAGGTAAAGTGTAAAAATGGCAGGAGATCCCAGACCCGTGTTATGCTCCTCGTACTCAATGTGAGAGTTCAGGGACGTGGCCGATGCCCCGACTCCTTCAAGTGGTGGAAGTGTGTCCAGCTGCAGCTCCTGGTAGACCGCATGACGGCTCTGGAGCTGCGGATGGACTCACTTTGGAGCATCCGTGATCCGAGCATCGTGGATAGCACGTTCAGTGAGTTGGCCACACCGCAGATTAGGATTGGTGAGGGAGATAGGGAATGGCTGACCAAAAGGCAGAGAAAGAGCAGGAAGGCAGTGCAGGTGTCCCCTGCGGTCATCTCCCTCCAAAACAGGTATACCGTTTTGGATACTGTTGGGGGAGATGACTCACCAGGGGAAGGCAATAGTAACCAGGTTCATGGCACCGTGGCTGGCTCTGCTGCACAGAAGGGGGGGGGGGGGGGAAGACTGGCAGGGCTATAGTCATCGGGGATTAAATCTTAAGGGGGGTAGACAGGCGTTTCTGTGGTCGAAAACGAGACTCCCAAATGGCATGTTGCCTCTCATCTGCACGGGTCAGGGATGTCTCAGATAGCGCTGCAGGACATACTGAAGGGAGAGGGTGAACAGCCAGTTGGCATGGTGCATATAGGCACCATGGTATAGGAAGGTATAGGTGGTCTGATTAGCAAGTTTGCAGATGATACTAAGATTGGTGTAATTGCAGATAGCGATGGGGTCTGTCAGAGAATACAGCAAAATATAGATAGATTGGAGAGTTGGGCAGAGAAATGGCAGATGGAGTTCAATCGAGGCAAATGCGAGGTGATGCATTTTGGAAGATCCAATTCAAGAGCGGATTATATGGTCAATGGAAGAGTCCTGGGGAAAATTGATATACAGAGAGATCTGGGAGTTCAGGTCCATTGTACCCTGAAGGTGGCAACGCAGGTCGATAGAGTGGTCCAGAAGGCATACAGCATGCTTGCCTTCATTGGATGGGGTATTGAGTACAAGAGTCGGCAGGTCATGTTACAGTTGTATAGGACTTTGGTTAGGCCATATTTGGAATACTGCGTGCAGTTCTGGTCGCCACATTACCAGAAGGATGTAGATGCTTTAGAGAGGGTGCAGAGGAGGTTCACCAGGATGTTGCCTGGTATGGAGGGTGCTAGCTATGAAGAAAGGTTGAGTAGGTTAGGATTGTTTTCGTTGGAAAGACGGAGGTTGAGGGGGGACCTGATTGAGGTCTACAAAATTATGAGAGGTATGGACAGGGTGGATAGCAACAAGTTTTTTCCAAGAGTGGGGGTGTCAATTACAAGGGGTCACGATTTCAAGGTGAGAGGGGGAAAGTTTAAGGGAGATGTGCGTGGAAAGTTTTTTTTACACAGAGGGTGGTGGGTGCCTGGAATGCTTTGCCAGCGGAGGTTGTAGAGGTGGGCACGATAGCATAATTTAAGATGCATCTAAACAGATATATGAACGGGCGGGGAACAGAGGGAAGTAGATCCTTGGAAAATAGGCGATAGGTTTAGATAATGGATCTGGATCAGTGCAGGCTGGGAGGGCCGAAGGGCCTGTTCCTGTGCTGTAATTTTCTTTGTTCTTTGTTCTTTGTTCTATCCATATATTTGTCGAGATGCCTTTTGAACTCCGTTAATGTATCTGCTTCCCCAACCTCCCCTGGCAACACATTGCAGGCACTCACCACCCTTTGTGTAAAAAAACCTGCTGGGAAGTGTGTTGGGTTGTATGCAGTTGAGAAGCATGGCACTTCAAAACAATGGGGATGAAGGAGTAGCCTTAGTGTGGCAACGATCGGAAAGTCGGGCGGGTCAGAGAGAATGCCTCTAAAGGAGCGGCTGGCGGCAAACCTGGCAACATTTCTCCCCTAAAGCTTTAATCCATCTTCTCATGATTCAATGTCTCAGTGTCTATAGGGTAGATCTTAACTTATTTTGCCATAGTACAAAGGAGATGTCGATTGTTGAACATTTTCAGTGACTTTAAATCAGGAGACGTGTAAAGCAGGCTGCCAACTTACTATTTGAATAAGTCAAGATCTACTCTGACATCTCAAGCCTTGGTAAGCAGGGTTGAGGTTTGTCTACCAGAACAAAGCAACAGTTATAATGGGCCCTTTGCCAAACTGCCGGACTGACAACAATTCAATCAGGGCAAAACCATAAAGAGCAATGGAAAGTAAGTAGCGATAGAACTGAAGGCCTTGGGATATATGAGGTCAAAACGTCTCTTACAGAATCCAAAATGATCAAACTAAATTAATACAATCACCAACATTATAATTTCCTACATCATTCATCACACTGATTAAGCACAAATTGATAAGTCAAATAGTCCAACATAAATTTGAGGAACTGCTGTGCAGAATGCAATTTATTCATACTTGATTACATGTTAGTCCCAAGTGAGGGATTAAATGTCAGTAGATTACCTTGCACTGATCTATAATACGACACCAAGTTGGGTTGGAGGGTGAGCTGTGAGGAGGATGAAGGGATCCATCAGTGTGATTTGGACAAGTTGAGTGACTGGACAAATGAATGACAGATGCAGTATAATTTGGATAAACGTAAGGTTATCCACTTTGGTAGCAAAAACGGGAAAGTAGATTATTATCTGAATGACCATCAATTAGGAGAGGGGACTGTGCAATGAGACCTTGGCATCCTCAAACGCCAGTTGCTGAAGGTAAGCATGCAGGCATAGCATGTGGTAAAGAAGGCAAATGGTATGTCGGCTATCATAGCGAGAGGATTCGAGTACAGGAGCAGGGATGTCTTGCTTAAATTGTATAGGGCCTTGGTGCGGCCACACCTTGATTATTGTGTCCAGTTTTGGTCTCCTTATCTGAAGAAGAATATTCTCGCTACAGAGGATACCACCCTTACCAGACTGACTCCTGGGATGTCAGGACTGACGTATGAGGAGATTGAATCAGTTAGGATTGTATTCACTGGAGTTCAGAAGAATGAGGGGGGATCTCAGAGAAACCTATAAAATTCTAACAGGACTGGACAGGATAGATGCAAGATCTATCCTGCATCCAGAACCAGGGGTCACAGTCTAAGGATATGGGGTAGACCACTTAGGATGGAGATGAGGAGAAATTTCTTCACCCAGATAGTGGTCGGTCTATGAAACTCTCTGCCACAGAAAGCAGTTGAGGCCAAAACACTTTATGATTTCAAGAAGAAGTTAGATATAGCACTTGGGGTGAAGGGTATCAAAAGACACAGGGGGAAGGCAGGATTAGGTTATTGAGTTGGATGATCAGCCATGAGCATAATGGATGACGGAGCCGGCTCAATGGACCGAATGGCCTCCGACTGCTTCTATTTTCTATGTTTTATGTTTCTAACATGTTTTCTAATGCACCATCTTATTATTGATTCTGTCCCTAACATCAGATCATTAGCCATCACTATTGTATATAATCCATCACATACAGTGTTCATGGCATCTTGCTAGAAGTTCCAGGTCATCAACGTGGTAGTAATCATAGCCAGATGTTCCTAGCACTTCGAATGGTAAGTAACCTATAATAGAAGGGGCCCTGATAAAAAGGAACAAGGCACATGAAGAACATTAGTTTTGGAGGAACTGCAGGATGGTAACGACTGAAATCTTCATTCACAGCACATAACACAAAAGTGAGTAGAGGACCAGAAGTGGCAATCCAGTCCATTTGGCCGGTCACAAAAATGAATACCTCCCGATTGCCTACTCAACTATCTGTGCAGTTAAATGTCTCCACACTGTCTGCCTCATGTGCCTCACTGATCACCACTCGTTGGGTAAAGTAATCCAGTCTAATGTGCCCCAACCGACCCCAAACCTAACCTTGAACCATGTTACCTAGTTCTAGAGCTTGAATATATTAAGAAGTCTTACAACACCAGGTTAAAGTCCAACAGGCTTATTTGGAATCAATACTTTCGGAGCATAGCTCTTTCATCAGGTGAGTAGGGTAGTTCCTTCATCACTCAGCTGATGAAGGAGCTATGCTCCGAAGGCTAGTGATTCCAAATATACCTGTTGACTTTAACTCCAACGCTGGCACTTCCACATATATTAACAGGGGTTCAATATACCTTTTCCCTTAAACATCTTGAATATGATACTGAATTGATTATTGTTCAGCAACTCTTTTTAAATAATAAACCTTCCATAACCTAGACATTTTACAAACATTGCATGTACGTTGTAATAATTTTTCAGAAACAAGTGCTCCTTCCCCACCCTCCCTACCTTGCTTCCACTCCACTTTCTGACACTAGATTAATTCTTTCTCATAGATATTTTAAAATAGAATTTACAGTGCAGAAGGAGGCCATTCAGCCCGTCGAGTCTGCGCCAGCACTTTGGAAAAGCACCCTACTTAAGGTTACCCTATCCCCGTAACCCAATAACCCCACCTCACCTTTTTAGACAAGAATGGGCAATTTATCATGGCCAATCCACCTAACCTGCACATCTTTGGACTGAGGGAGGAAACCTGAGCCCCCGGAGGAAACCCACGCAGACATGGGGAGAAAGTGCAAACTCCGCACAGACAGTGACCCGAGGCCGGAATTGAACCTGGGACCCCAGAGCTGTGAGGCAGCAGTGCTAACCACTGTGCCAGCGTGCCGCTCTTGGTTTACACCAGCTGACATGTTTTCTCACTGATGTCCATTACAACTGTGATGACCTTTCAAATGTACTTCATTGACAGTAAAACACTGGGACGCCTGAGGCTGTGGTAGGCACTGTAGAAGCGCTAAGTCTTTCCTGCAGGTTAAATGTGGAGCAACGGCTTTTTCCTCCACTCAATCCCTGCCCTAAAATGGAACACTCCTTCACCCAATCCCTCCGGTAAAATGGTCCATTCCTCCACTGAGGCCTGCACAGGTAAATGGACGGCAATGCGTAGCTGCCCTTTCACATTCTGTGACATTTCCATTCTTCAGGTTCTTTTCTCTGAGGCTTGTCAGGCTGACTTTGTTTGGCGACGCTCAATTTCTCTGAAGCCTGGCTGGTTGAATCAGGTTTGACAACCTGGTCGTCCAACAAATTTAAGTGTGTGATGCCACTGTTGTTTTGCATGTGCAATTATTTTTAAATTGTGAACCTGCTGCGTGTGTTTATGGCGTGTGCCATTTTAGGATACCTGGACATATTGTGCGGTGAAGGTAGAGAGATTCTTGTGGGTTTATGATATTATCTGCACCAGTCAAATAGTGATTGCCATATTGCTCATTTTGATTCACACATTATTCCACATGAAAAAGTGATTCTATTGGTACTAACTCTGTAGCTGGAGGTACTAACAATCCACCAATTCCCTCATCCGTCCCACATTTCCAACATCCAGCTGGCTGAAACCAATTCATTCTCAACATTTACTCATCTGATCGATGAAATTGTTTTACAGTTGTGCAAAACATGTCAGGTCAGAAATGAGCCACTTCAGAACATTAGAAAACGAGGGGTAAGAGGAGGGCTAGTGGAACCATCGAGTTCACTCCTTCCACACTACCATGCACCTTCTAGTTGCTATCAGAGTTTCTCCCTGATTGTTAAAGGTTTAGATGTCGGTAATTGCTGAAGGAATAGATGCACACTAATCACCCCAAAAATTAGATACACACTGTGGTTAGCTGAAACAAGTTCCGGAATATTCACGACCTATTTTCCAAGTCCATGTGACTGCGACAAAGGTGAATTATTATTCCTCCATCCGACTCGAGCTTTATGAGTGGTTGACCACACGATCCTCCTCTAACATCCCTCCACCATTATACAGCTGGATGGCACCACACTTGCCTGATTCAATTATTTTTTAAAAATAAATTTAGTGTACCCAATTATTTATTTGTTTTTCCAATTAAGGGGCAATTTAGGGTGGCCAATCCACCTAACCTGCACATCTTTGGGTTGTGGGGGTGAAACCCACGCTGACACGGGGAGACCGTGCAAACTCCACACGGACAGTGACCCAGGGCCGGGATTCGAACCCGGGTCCTCAGCGCCGCACTGATTCAATGCTTAGTGATCCAGTCACAGTCAGAGAATCATTCACAATTATTCCCGTTCCATCACTGTTCCCTCTGGTGTCCCCCAGGGGATCTCTCTTTTGGGCCCCTCCTAGTTCCCATCTACGTCCTGCCCCCTCAGTGGCATCATCCGAAAATATGGCATTCATTTCCGCATGTCCGCTTGTGATAATCCTGAGAAATCTCCGCATTGAGTTCTCTTGCTAATTCACAAACACAAACTTAAATACAATGACTGGATACTTCGATAATTTTATTGTTTAACTGAATCTTAAACTGACCTTTTTAAAAATTCCTGCTCATAATGTGTCCTGGCTAAAAGCGGCTAGATGGGAAACTGTGATTTGGACATTCATTCACAGACCAAATTGTTAAAAGGAAACATTCAGCAGAAATCTGATGGTTGTGTGAAAACTAAAACATCAGAGTACAAGAGGCCCAGATATGGACAAAGCCAAGACAAAATAGTCACATATCAAAGAGACCATGATTTTTCTTCCTTTTGCAAAGCTTGCTCTTGACTGATTACAGGCTGGTAGGAGTTTATTTGTGGCAATCCAGGGGTCCTGAGACTCTGGCCTGACTTGGACAGACAGATATGTCCGTGACATCTTTTGTAGTTGGGCTGTACAAACAATAGCAAGGCAATAGAATCACTACGGTGCAGAAGGAGGCCATTCAGCCCATCGAGTCTGCATCGACTGTCTGAGAGAGCACCCTACCCAGGCCCACACCTCTGCCCTATACCCGTGGCCCCACCTAACCTGCACATCTTTGGACAATAAAGGGCAATTTAGCATGGCCAAACCACCGAACCTGCATATCTTTGGACTGTGGGAGGAAACCGGAGAACCCGGAGGAAACCTACGCCGACACGGGGAGAATGTGCAAACTGCACACAGACAGTCACTCAAGGCTGGAATTGAACCCGTGTCTCTGGCACGTGAAGAAGCAGTGCTAATCACTGTGTCACCATGCCATAATGTCTGAGTTTGATCTACATGGACAGCATACCATGGTGAATAAGGGCTGGACTGGGTCTTGAACCAGGGGCCTTCTGGCCCAGAGATATGAACCCTACTGACTGAGCCCCCCATTTTTGGGTTGTGTGTCCTCCGGATCAATGTGGTGTGTCCAGCTTACTTTACACTTTTGTGCGCTGGTTTGCTTCTCATTTCCAGCCTATACTGCTGGCTCGCAACAGCGTGAAAAAGAGTGACAAGTGTGTAAGCCTCTCTCTGTCAGTACACAGCCTCTTCATCCACAATCCTCAGCTGTGCCTCCTCGGGCCAACATTTGAAAACTGGGTCCCTGGTACCGCAGGCAAAAGCTACAGAGGAAATCTGAGGAGGTTTGAAGGCCGACACGCAGTGCACAAACCCACCTGCATGTGGACATGCCCTGCCACTCATGGCCAAACTCCCAGCTGAATATGTTCCACTGGGCTGGAGAAACTGCAGGAGAATCACAATTCCTGACCAAATCAGGGGCGGCGCCGCTATAGCGATGCTCCACCCCCTCCAAGGCGGTCTACTCCGGCCGCGCGACGTATCGATGGCCTCAGGACATTGCTTGAGGCCCGCCCCCCGATACTCCGCCCCCGACTGGCCGTATTCCCGACGGCATCTGTCACGTGCGGTCTGATCCGTGGGGAACTCGGCGTGGCGGCTGCAGACTCAATCCAGCGCCACCACAGTCGGGGGAGGGCTGTTCCCCAGGCAGGGGGGGGGGACACACTATCAGGGGTGGTCTGAGCCGGCCAAATGGGGAGATCATCTCTCGTGATCTCTTCACTATCTCTGCATTGCCAGGCTGTTTGTCAACTGTATGAGTTGGAATTTCATCCAATTAAACACCGGATTGACTGAAGCCATTGTCTTTAGCCCCTGATACAAACACACTTCTGAAGTCACTGACTCCATCCATCTCCCACACAACAGATTGAAAGTGAAGCAATTGAAATAAGTTTCCAACTATATATCTCCATTATCACGAAGACTACCTACTCCTAACGTCATAAAATCACCGTCATAACCTCTGTCTCAGCTCTTCTACAGCTAAAGCTCGGCTCCATGCCTTCCTTTCCTCTAGACCAGGCTTGTCTAACCGATGGCCTGCAGGCTGCATTGTGGCCCCCACCGAGCCATTCTATGCGGCCCCTGCAGCCAGTTTTCACAATGTTGACCAGGCAGTAGAGTGGAAGATTCTGCAAGGAGGTACTCCTCCAAACACAGGTCATTCCTCTCCTGCGTTTGATGCTGATGGGATGAGAATTCCGGAGGGTGGTGCAAGAATGCCAGGGCCTGTGGGAGGAACTGCGAGGCCTGGGAGTGAGACACTGCGGAGCCCGGGGGAAGAGGAAGGGTTCGGGGGGTGGGGGGAGGCTGGCTGGTGTGTGTAACAGATTGACTGAATGTGAGTGAGTGCGTGCAAGAGAGAGTGAGTGAGTGGGAGTGACCGAGAGTTAATGGGAGTTAGTGGGAGTAAGTGAATGATTGAGTGAGAGAGAGTGGGTGAAAGAGAGTCGGTGCGAGAGAGTGAATGCGTGAGAGTGAGTGAGCGAGTGGGAGTGAGTGGGAGTGAATGAGTGAGTGGGAGTGAGCGAGTGGGAATGTGTGTGCTGTGCTCACAATCCCAGGTTTCTCACTTACTCCGACCACACACCAACACACACTCACAGTTGATGTGGGTGAGTGAGTGAGCACCCTGAGACTGGGCGTAAGCCTGGCACACACACTCTGAACCCCTCAAACTCTGGTCATTTAAAAAAAATTAATTATTTTTTTTAAACTTAACAATTTATTACTGTGACATTGATTTGTACTTTGCTCAGCAATCCTTCTTTTTCTTCATGCCTTAACTTTTTTGAAATTAAGTAAGTCAGTTTGATATTGTGCCAAACTGTATCGTTCTGAAATCAGCTCATTGGCTTCTTGACTGAGGAAAAATATGCAAATGCCAGGGTGCCAGGCTGGCAGTGCCAAGGCGCCCAGGTACCTGGTTGCCAGTGCCAGGGATCTGGCCTTGGGGTTCCCTGCCCTTAAGAGGTGGGGCGAAGTGGGGGGGGGGGTGGCTGCGAGGTAAGTTGGGGCAGTGGGGGGGGGTGGGGGGGATGGAGTCTGTGGTGGAGGAGCAGAGGTAGGGTCGAAAGATCGGGGTGGCATTTAAAAATGGCTCCCGATTCGCGCGAATACTTTTCCTTACTGGCGAGCTGAGTTCGTCAGTTCAGGAAATGAGGTAAATGTGGCCTTGGCAGGGCGTTCTTTGCTGTGGCCAAAAAAACCCAGCAGTCTCCCGTTAGATAACAGCGGGAAACACCCCACTAGACGCGCCCTAAATGGGACTCTGGTTTTAAAAAATTTTTATTGCGCCCTTAATGTTTTTTGCCGTGATTTATTATCTCAGTACACTTGCATCTTCAACCCTGTTCACAGTCAGATTTTTATTCACGTCTTTTTTAAACAGTTGATCTGCACAGTAACATTAATGTTGGGGTTGGAAATGGTCAGCAGAACTTTGAGAATAGGATATGGGCAGCAGAGATTTAGGTTTGGAAACAGGGCACTAGCAATAGGGCTTTGAAGGATTACCTGTGATCCAGGAATAGGAACTTCCACTCCAAACTGTGTCGTGATGTAAACTCTTCATAGGATTCTTCCACATTGCACAGTTCCTGCATTAAATACAAATGATCATCAGAAGTGATCAAACTTCCCAAATCTCTACGATGGTGAACTTTTCTGCAGGGAACACTACAACTATCAACAACAACAACTTCAGCTATATCGTGCCTTTAAGGTACTAAAATGTCCCCGGTCGCTTCACGAGGGTGTTATAAAACATACGACACGGTGCCACGTAAGAAAAAATTGGCCGGAATGTTCTGGCTGTTCCAGCCAGCGGGATATTCCGGTCCCATTGATGGCGACCTGTCCGCTGGGAGTTCCCCGGCAACGGGAGGTGCAGACGGTGGGAAACTCCGTTGACCGTGGCGGGGACCATTTGGCGGGTCACCTTCGCTGCCACGAAAACCGTGGCGGGGAAGTGGTGGTGCGGAAATTCCCACCCACAAAGTCAGATGACCAAAGGTTTGGTCAAAGAGGCAATTTTTAAGGAGCGTCTTAAAGGAGGGATGTGAGGTAGAGAGGTATAGGGAGAGAATTCCAGAGCTTGGGACCTTGGTTGCTCAAGGCACAGCCAACAATATTGGAGTTATTCGAATCAAGGAGGCTCAAGAGGGAAGGCAAGGGAGTCAATGGCCTACTGATATTGTCACTGGGCTAGTAATCTGGAGACCAGGGTTTTTTCTTTTTTTTTAAATTTAGGTTACCCAATTATTTTTTCCAATTAAGGGGCAATTTAGCATGGCCAATTCACCTACTCTGCACATCTTTGGGTTGTGGGGGCGAAACCCACACAGACACGGGGAGAATGTGCAAACTCCACACGGACAGTGACCCAGAGCCGGGATCGAACCTGGGACCTCAGCGCTGTGAGGCAGCTGTGCTAACCACTAGACCACCGTGCTGCCCTGTGGAGACCAAGGTTAATGCTCTGGGGACCCGGGTTCGAATCCCACCATGGCAGATGGTGAAATTTGAATTCAATAGAAAATCTGGAATTAAAAGCCTGAAACGTGACCCTGAAACCATTGTTGATTATCGTTAAAAACCCATCTGATTCACAAATGCCCTTCAGGGAAAGAAATCTGCCATCCTTACCTGGTCCAGCCTACATGTGACCCCAGACCCACAGGAATGTGGTTGACTCCTAAATTCCCCCTCAAGGGCATTTAGGGAAGGGCAATAAATGCTGGCCCAGCCAGCGACGCCCACATCCCATGAATGAATTTTAAAAAAATTAAATGGGTGCAGATAAACTAGAGGGCTGTGAGGTTGGTGGAGGTGGTTAGAGATAGAGAGAGGGGAGGCCATGGAGGGTCTTAAAAACAGGGATGAGAATTTTAAAATGAAGATGCTGCTTGGCCAGGAATTAAAGTGGACCAGCGAGCAGATATGTGATGGGTGAAAGAGACTTGGTCTGAGCCACGACACAGACGGCAGAATTTTGGATGCCATCAAGTTTGCAGGGGACAGAATGTGGGAGACCAGCCAGGAGTGTGCTGGAAGAGTCAAGTCCAGAGTTAGCAAAGATATGAACGAGAATCTCAGTCGCAGATGAACTGAGGTGCGGCAAAGTCCCATCTTGATCCTTTTGTAGATATTTGGTGTTCAAAGGTATGCAGACATAACTATTAAGTGTTTAAACAATTTCAAAGACATACTATTGAAACAACAGTGGGAAAAATGTGTGGAAATCACATTCACTTTTAGTTTGGAAGGAAATATTTGATGGAGTTAGATGTCGAGAGGTCAATAACCAGGGAGCATAGAATTGGTGAAATAATTGGTACAAGGATTAGAGGTGAGTTGAGGAGTAATTCTTTCACCAGGAGGGTGTTGGGGGTCTGGCAACCCACGATATGAAAGTATAATAGAGACAAAAATACCTCAAAACATTTGGATATGCACTTGAAATGCTGTAGCCTAAAGGAAGTTCACTCCCTCCTTCCTTATAGACATCTCACTGTGTAGCCTGGGCTTAATTAATAGAATCTATAGAACCCCACAGTACAGAAGGGGCAATTCAGCCCATCGAGACTGCACCGACCCTCAGAAAGAGCACCCCAGTTAGGCCCACTCTCCTGCCTAATCCCCATAACCCTACCTCACCTGCACATTGTTGGACACTAAGGGGAAATTTAGCATGGCCGATCCACCTAACCTGCACATCTTTGGACACTAAGGGAAAATTTAGCATGGCCAATCCACCTAACCTGCACATCTTTGGGTTGTGGGAGGAAACTGGAGCACCCGGAGGAAGCCCACGCAGACACGGGGAGAAAGTGCAAACTCCACACAGACAGTCACTCAAGGTCGGAATTGAACCCGGGTCCCAGGCACTGTGAGGCAGCAGTGCTAACCTCTGTGCATCGTGCTGCCTTCAGCTGGAGTCTCTTGGTTATTGGTGGAGTTTCTGCTCTTGAGGATAGGTCTTTATGTGTGCGCTTTTTTTCCTTTATCCGTTCGCAGGATGTTGGCTTCGCTGGGGAGGCTAGCATTTGTTGCCCATAATAAACAGCCCTTAAAACTGAGTGGCTTGCTCGGCTAACTCGGAAGGGAGTTAAGAGTCTTTGCTGTGGGTCCGGAGTCAGGTATACGGCCGACCGGATAAAGACGGCAGACTTTCTTCCCTGAAGGAAATTGGTGAATCAGATAGGTTTTTATGACAATCGATAGTTGCCATGGTCACCATTATTAATTAATTAATTTCATTTAAATTACCCCTGCTGATGTGGTATGGTTTGAACCGTGCCCCCATCAGCTTGGGCCTCTGGATTACTGGAGAGGAAGAGAGCGAGAGAGAGGAGGAAACAGACGGAGAGAAAGATGGAGTTGCTGCTTGGGGATTGTCGACTGTGAGACTACAATACCCAGAGTACTCTATAACAATTCATGCCAAAAGGCAGATAAATGACAATGAAGCTTAAAAATAAAACAAGTAGATATATGTTATATATTATATGTATATTTATATATAGAGAGTTTGAGTCAATAAATTAAAATTGCTGAGCTTTAGTATAAGATCCACAAGGAAAATGTTGAACCATTTCCAATCTCTTGTTGACCTTGAATTCATTAATAAGAGTAGGACACATAAAATATTGCCAATTTTGTGAAATCTAAATCTCCCTACAAATTTTACTTATTCATACGTTGAAAGCTCTTGTGGATTTAATGGGCGGAATTTTCTAATTTGTTTTCAGAGTGTCGACTCGGGTGCGAAAATTGGAAAGCAGCCTGCTGGCTGCGCTGCCGGCTTTTCCCGCCAAATTTTTAAACACTCAGGAAAATGTGCCACGATGAAATGCTGGCAGGGCGGGCACTGAATGTGTATGCCTCGCCAGCAACCTTGCCTTCGGACACATCAAGGGCGCCCAATGTAAAACTAACTTCGAAAAAGAACACCCGACGGACATGGAATCCACTCCCCCCTTGGGGAATCCACCCCCCCCCCCCACCCCTTCCAGGACACTTGGGGCAGTGCCAGCGGGCAGTACGAGGGTACTTCCTCGTCATGACCCCTTTCCCTGCACTGTGCACCCCTGATGGTTTTTTTTGTAAGTTCCCCATTTGTAAAAACCTGTCGGGAACGCTGACGGTGTGACATCACCCCGCCGATGGGGTCTTACCAACAGAGGGGGTTCTCCAGTGAGGAGGCCCACTAACAAATTCAAATGGGGTTCCTGCTAGTGCATGGTGGGAACATCACTGGCGTGGGGTTGGGACAATCGAGCATGGAAATCCACTTTGAGAATCCCCCTCGATTCTCTGCCGTTCCACCATTCCTGCCTGCTGAAAATGGAAGGGGGTGGAAAATCCCCTTCAACATGTGGGATGATCTTATTTTTAATCGGAGCGACGTGGTAGGATTGGTGCATTCATATTTAGGTTGGGGCAGAAGACATTGTAAACTGGATGTTTCAGTGGTAGGCGTGGACATTGAAGGCAGTGTGAGTGACACTGCACCGCCCAAGGCCAAAGCCATTGACCACCAGTACAAAGCCTGGCAGCAAAGAGACTTGCTAGTTCAGCGAGCTACAGCTTTTGGAAGTTCCCTGTGGGACGTAAACCACAGGGAAAACAAAATCTTAATGATCTTAGTCATGTAAATAACAAACACCATCATGGGAGATCTTGTAGCACCAATAAGGAAACAAAACCTCTGCGGAAAGATATCATACAACATAAAAGACATCCGCATTAAGATGTGAGTGGATATTACAGAATTAAATTAGCCACTCTCGTTTACAGTTTTATTTATATTTTACATTTTACATGCTTACAGTGTGTTAGCGTTTATTAACAGGGGCCTTGAGTTTAAGAGCCGCAGGGTTATGCTGCAACTATATATGACCCTGGTGAGACCACATTTGGAGTATTGTGTGCAGTTCTGGTCACCTCATTATAGGAAGGATGTGGAAGCATTGGAAAGGGTGCAAAGGAGATTTACCAGGATGCTGCCTGGTTTGCAGGATAGATCTTATGAGGAAAGGTTGAGGAAGCTAGGGCTTTTCTCTTTGGAGCGGAGGAGGATGAGAGGTGACTTAATAGAGGTTTATAAGATGATGAGGGGGACAGATAGAGTGGACGTTCAGAGACTATTTCCTCGGGTGGATGTAGCTGTTACAAGGGGGCATAACTATAAGATTCAGGGTGGGAGATATAGGAGGGATGTCCGAGGTAGGTTCCTTACTCAGAGAGTGGTTAGGGTGTGGAATGGACTGCCTGCTGTGATAGTGGAGTCGGACACTTTAGGAACTTTCAAGCGGTTATTGGATAGGCACATGGAGCACTCCAGAATGATAGGGAGTGGGATAACTTGATCTTGGTTTCGGACAATGCTCGGCACAACATCGAGGGCCGAAGGGCCTGTTATGTGCTATACTGTCCTATGTTCTATGTACATTTTGCAATAACATGGCACTTTAATTAAAATTATATTAATGCAAAAGGGCTGCATTAAGAACTCAGCAGCTTCCTTCCTTTATTTAAATTTCAACCTGGAGATTTGAAGACTGTCTACAAATCAATATGTTCATTGTACTCACCTTTAAAAATTGTGGGATGACAAGGCGCACAGTAGCCACAAGGCAGATTTGTTCCTTTGCTGCAGATCTAAATGACCTTGAAATGGCTGATTCAAAGCCATTACAAGAAGACATAGGCACTGGAATGACAATAGTTACCTTTTCAGGACACGAGAAACAGTTTCACTTCCGCTGGCGCCTACACAGTAAGACCGACATTGTAAAACATTGCGCAGGTATTGTAAAAGCTGAATTTAAAAACTGGATGTATCCTTCTGATGAAATAGGCTAACATTCCCCAGTGCTCTGATGGTTGGCATGGAGATGGGGAGGGGGGGGGGAGGAAATAGCGGGGAGCCCTGTTGGGATGGCTCCCAGACACATTCCCGCTACTAGGGATCCTTTCCAGGGCAGGCTTGGAAGTGGGTTGGCTGCCTCCACATCATGGAGGATGATGACCGACTTGAATTGTTGAGGTTAGGGGCAATTTTGCTGCCTTTTTGCAATATGCCACAGGCAGAATGCTGCCAGGCCCTCCCCCCACTGCGTACGGAGGCCGCCAGCTCAATGGAGGTTGCAGGCCAGAGGGTTATCCGAACCAGAAGATGCTACAAGGGGCTACACATTTATAAAAGGCCACACTCGCGGTTGGGAGCAATCCATTGGACTAGTTTCCCATTCAAATCTCTTGACATTCCGGTATGAGTTTCTTTTTAAAATCCCTGATGAATAGCCCAGTAAGGGCACCTCCATGTTGAAGGGCACTTACAGTCCTGCCTCAGCAGCACACACCTGTCCTAATGGTGATGCCAAGGCCTCAGAGCTGCCAGACCACTGACTGGGCCCGAGAGCATTGAGAACCCACCTGCCATCCTTAACAGGACGGCCAGCTCGGAGGCACCTAATTAGGAGGTCTCCTACGGGAAGCCTGCTTCTGCAAGTGTGGGTTCAGCACCCCCATTTGGTCCTGACATTGGAGCCCTGCGGAGCATGTTCAGCCGAATGATTTATAAATTCAATGGCGGCATGGTATCAGGGTGGTTGCTTCACAGCTCCAGGGTCCCAGGTTCGATTCCCGGCTTGGGTCACTGTCTGTGTGGAGTCTGCACGTCCTCCCCGTGTCTGCGTGGGTTTCCTCCGGGTGCTCCGGTTTCCTCCCACAAGTCCCGAAAGACGTGCTGTTAGGTGAATTGGACATTCTGAATTCTCCCTCTGTGTACCCGAACAGGTGCCGGAATGTGGTGACTAGAAGCTTTACACAGTAACTTCATTACAGTGTTAATGTAAGTCTACTTGCGACAAAAAAGATGAATAAAAAAACAAATTAAATTCAATAATTTATGGTTTCAGTAGAAGAGCCACAAGGGGACTGTTAAACTGTTTTTGATCTCCTGTTGATCTTGAAATAATTAATAAGCGCAGGACATGTAAAACATTGTAACTTGAACTCACCAATATTGTGAAATCTAAAGCTTCCTACAAATTTTACATATTCGAACGTAGGCGGTTCTTTGGGATCCAGTGATCCTCTCGACAAATGACAACAAAACTCAATGTGATTTTGATCTAGAAAAAAGGAAAGAAAACGTGTGTTATTACTGAAGTTACCTTATCATATTACCCTGGGTCATACTTACAACGCTATGAATAAATCTTCCCATCTTATTTTCAGTCACTTTTTAAAAAAAATAATTAATTCCACAATGAATAATTCTAACTTTAATTCATGGAGTAGACATTTTGCCATAAGTATATTAAAGGGAAATTATTTTTGGAGAGCAATGATTTAATGTTAATCACTTACTCTCAGATATAATAATCTGGCCAAAACCTGCAAACACCACTGCACCTTCCATTCAGATCAGTTAATTAGGGTTCGTTCTGACTCCACTTCTGATTTCCGCTTCAACGTAACATAGCAAGGCTCTGTGTGGCTTAAGTCTCAAGTGTCTGGGTGGAACTTTCTTTGTCTCCTGTTTCTAAGACTTCCTGAGGGAAAAGAATCTTTGGTGGGCTCAACAAGCTCATTTTTCAATGCCCTTGCCTGGCATTGTGGAGGGGGTGGGCGGTGGTGGGAGGGATAACGGCCTCAAAATGGGGGCGGTAGCCTCAACGCTAAAGCAGTCAATGTGCAAATACAGCAAGTCCTGGAATATATCCAGGCTTGGGCTGACAAGTGGCAAGTTACTTTTGTGCCACACAAATGCCAGGCAATGATCACCTCCTACAAGAGAGGATCTAACCATCGCTCCTTGACATTCAATGGCATAACCATCACTGAATCCCCCACAATCAACATCCTGGGGGTTACCATTGACAGAAACGGAACTGGACTAGCCACATTAATACTGTGACGACAAGAGCAGGTCAGAGTCTAGGAATCCTGTGACGAGTAACTCACCTCCTGGCTCCCCAAAACCTGTCCACCATCTACAAGGCATAAGTCAGGAGTGTTCTGGAATACTCCCCACTTGCCTGGTTAAGTGCAGCTCCAACAACACGAGAAGCTTATCACCATCCAGGACAAAGCATCCTGCTTGATTGACACCCCTTCTATAAACATTCACTCCCTCCACCACCAATAAACAGTGGCAGCCGTGTGCACCATCTACAAGATGCACTGCAGGAACTCACCAAGGTTCCTTAGACAGCACCTTCCAAATCCACGACCACTACCATCTAGAAGAACAAGGGCAGGAGATTCATGGGAACAGCACCACCTGGAAGTTCCCCTCCAAATCACTCACCACCCTGACTTGGAAATACATTGGCGTTCTTTGACTGTCGCTGGGTCAAAATCCTGGAAATCCCTCCCTAATACTGTAGACCAGTGGGTGTACCTACCATCAGGGACTGCAGCTGTTCAAGAAGGCAGCTAACCACCACCTTCTCAAGGGCAATTAGGGATGGGTAACAAATGCTGGCTTAGCCAGCGATGCCCTCATTCTGTAAAAATTAATTTTTAAAAAAAACGCTTAGTTTACCCATTTGGCACTTGCAACTCACCTGAATCTTTTACATGGGACTGAGGCCGATTATAGAAAGCTTCTTTGCCACTGGAATGAACAGCCAAAGTCGAAGCTACTGGATCTGCACACTAACCCCCTATCAGTGAGGAAATCTGCCATGCTTACCCAGTCTGGCCAGATCCACAGAAATATCGTTAACTCTTAACTTCCCTCTGGAATGGCCTAGCAAGCCGTTCAGGGCCAGCGACACCCACATTCAATTCATAAAAATAACGCAAATCTGCCAATCATTCCACCTTTGACCTTTCTCTTTGCCCAAGGAGATTGGATAGATTTGTATGGATGGTGGGAGTGACAGGAATTCTGGGTGTTGGGTACAGATTTGACGGACGAGCTGCCAATTTCCCTCTTTTCTCATCAGCCATGGCTCAGTTAGTGGCGCTCTCAACTTGGAGTCACAAGGTTCCACGTTCAAGTCCCATTTCATGGCTTCAAGTCAAAAATAAAGACTGTCACTCCCAGCGTAGTGCTAAGAGAGTTCTGCACTGTTGGAGATGCCATCTTTTGGCTTAGAGCTTAAACCAAGGCCCCATCTCATGGCACTGGTTTGAAGAAGAGCAGGGGAATTTTGCCAAGTGCCCTGGCCAATATTCATCCCTCATACAGAATGACAGTAGAAGAGATTTTTCTGGTCATTATCGTATTTGTTATTTCTGGGCTCTTGCAGTGTATAAATTGGCTGCCATGATTCCTGCACTTCAACTGTGACTACACCTCAAAAGTGCAGCATTGGCTGTAAAGTGCTTTGAAACATCCAGTGGTTGTGAAAAACACTATACAATTACAAGTTTTTTTTTTTCTGTCCCGCCATTTTTGCCTGCTCCTGTATAAACAGCAGCCTGGTTAGAAGAGAAGGTGAGCATTTACACAAAAGGCATGGTAACCAGTTTGGGTAGCATGGTGGCACAGTGGTTAGCACTGCTGCCTCACGGAGCCAAGGTTCAATTCCGACCTTGGGTGACTGTGTGGAGTTTGCACCTTCTCCCAGTGTCTGCGTGGGTTTCCTCCGGGTGCTCCGGTTTCCTCCCACAGTCCAAAGATGAGCAGGTTAAGTGGATTAGCCATGCTAAATTGCACCTTAGTATCCATAGGTTAGGTGGGGTTACGAGGATAGGATGGGGGAGTGGGCATGGTAGAGTGCTCTTTCGGCGGATTGGTGCAGACTCGATGGGCCAAATGGCCTCCTTCTGCACCTGAGGGATTCTATGTATTCAATGGAATGGGTCATTTAATCTTTTGACTACTGCCAGTTCATATCAACATGAATCTGATTCTATTCAAATTGGCACTGTGAGGAGATTATCAAATGAGATACAACTGATTCTGAGAATGCAGATTTTGAGGTGAATCAAATTGCCTTAGTAAAAAAAAGATGAGAACTTTACAGGTTTTTGAAGCTCGATAGAATTAAGAATGATTTCAGTCATTGGAATTTCTTAAAAGCATTCGGACTAGGAGATTGTTTTTTTAATATAAATTTAGAGTACCCAATCATTTGTTTTCCAATTAAAGGTCAATTTAGCATGGCCAATCCACCTAACCTGCATACTTTTGGGTTGTGGGGGCGAGACCCACGCAGACACGGAGAGAACATGCAAACTCCACATGGACAGTGACCGGAGTCCCGGATCGAACCCGCTTCCTCAGCGGCGTGAGGCAGCATTGCTTTTTTAAAAAAAATCTTAGATTACCCAATTAATTTTTTCCAATTAAGGGACAATTTAGCGTGGCCAATCCACCTACCCTGCACATCTTTGGGTTGTGGGGGCGAAACCCACGTAAACACGGGGAGAATGTGCAAACTCCACACGGACAGTGACCCAGAGCTGGGATCGAACCCGGGACCTCAGCGCTGTGAGGCTGCAGGGCTAACCCATTGCGCCACCGTGCTGCCCTGTGAGGCAGCAGTGCTAACCACTGCACCACCGTGCCGCCCCTGACTAGGGGATTGCCAATCACAGGTAACAAGTACATAAAGGAAATGTCATTGCTTTAACCATCTTGTGCATTCAAAACGGACCACCAAATGCAAGCTTGTGTGCTGGTCAAGACGTTATAGTTGTGGAATTGTGCAGAGCGTCTTTTAATTTATTTGTCCCCAGAGCCAGTGTGACAATAAACACAAAAGCCATCAGCCCACCTCTCAATCATTTTCAACAATTGTCCAGCCTCGTCCTGCCGTTTGAGAATTTGCCACTGTAAATGTAACTGACTGATTAGCAATAAGCTGTTGGTGTTTTCTGTGTTCACCTCACTGGTTTACTGATATCACCATTACCACGACGAGATCATGTTAACAATCTCAGGTCTGGCACAGCAGTGTAATTGGGGCAAATGTTTTAAGCATCACTGATTTCCACAATAAACCTCGCAACAATCCATGTGACACCAGCACGCTCCTCCACTTCCGAAGAGAATCGATGGGGTATAATAGCAGGCTGAACATTACATGTGTCAACCATGTGTGCTGTCTACATGGAAACGCAGAGTTAAGATTCACTGCATGCTGTGCACGGACAGAGTTTAATGATAGCTTTGATTTTCCCCATGGGGGCACCAATGTGTGTGTGTACCTTGGTGTCAAATGCGTACATCAAGAAATTGTAAAAGACCTTTCATGAACCATAGAATCCCTACAGTGCAGAAGGAGGCCATTCGGCCCATCGTGTATGCACCGACCCTCCAAAAGAGCACCCTATCTAGGTCCACTCCCCTGCTCTATCTCCATAAGCTCACCTAACCTGCACATCCCTGGATACTCTGGGGCAATTTTATCATGGCCAATTCACCTACCCTGTACATCTTTGAACACTAAGGGGCAATTTAGCATGGCCAATCCACCTGACCTGCACATCTTTGCATTGTGGGAGGAAACCGGAGCACCCGGAGGAAACCCGCGCAGACACGGGGAGAACGTACACACAGTCACCCAAGGCCGGAATCAAACCCAGGTCCTGGCACTGTGAGGTTGCTGCGCTAACCACTGTGCCACCGTGCCACCCTTAGGAACAACTCAGGATATTCCAAATATGTTTTGATGTGTGATCACTGTTGTAACGTGGGGCACGCGCGGCTAATTGATGTGCAGCAGGCTTATTTTCTCCTCTTCGGATAATGTGATTGATTATGCCAACTTGAGAGAAGGGGAGAGAGAGAGAGAAAGATAGAGAGTGTGAGAGAGAGAGAGAGAGAGTGAGAGATAGGGCCACAGTTTAATACAAAGAAAGAGCATCACCAACAAAGCAGTTCTCCTACTGCACGGCACTGAAGTGTTGTGCTTGTCTTTGCATTTATTCCCTCTGAATTCACAACCTTTGACAAGAATGCAACGACTGACCTTCAACAAAACTGGACTCGTTCCGCCTTCCACACTGATTGTAGCTAAGCACAAACTTAGGCACATTAGCCGTGCAGCTGAAATCAGAATTTCTTGATACATTTAGCGTCTAACCCTGTAATTATTCTAGGCAGGTAAGTAATTATCCACAGTCCACAAGGGACTGCAATAGGCATTTCGCTTTCTATTAGCTTACATGGTTCAAGGTGCGCCACTCCGCATCAAGGATGGGGCACAGGGCCAAGTGTACCTCAGCCGGAACAAGGAGGCGATTCACCATCACCTTTTCGAGGGCCATTTGGGGATGGGCAACAAAACAAAATGCGGGCCTAGTTAACGATGCCCATCTCCTGTGGAAAAAAAAAGAGTTGAACCCGTGCTGTTGGTGGTATACTAAACCACACCCTAGCCACCTAGCCAGCCGAACTAGCCAGCCCCATCTAAATATTCTCTGGGTAGGCAAATCGGAAACAAAAATAGATGCAAGTGCGATCAACAAAAAAAAATTCTGAGCTGCAGAAAAAAAACAGTGAAAGATCTCCCATGTCCTGCACCAGGAGTTATTGAATTGCTTGGGTGAAGAAAATAGTGCAAAATGTGGAAAAACAAACACAGTGGACCCATTTATTTTAATTAATCAACTGATTTTTTTTCGTTCCCCTTGCTTAGGTGACCAATGTGCGCAGACGTTTTAGGCCCAGAAAAACCAATCACTTCATTCTTTTAAATTAAAAGTGACCATTTATTGGGAGATAACAGTGTTCTCTCAATAAAATGCCATCACATTTACCTAAAACGGAATTGGTCCTGAATTGCTTTAAAAGGTAAATAAGGGGAAAGGTGAATGAGGCTAATTGGGTAACCCTTTCTAAAAGAGCCAGAACAGGCACAGTGTGAATATGGCCTCCTTCTGGCCTCACTGGGCGGCACAGGGGTTAGCACTGCTGTCTCACAGCGCCAGGGACCCGAATTCAATTCCAGCCTTGGGTTGACTGTGCGGAGTTTGCACTTTCTCCCCGTGTCTGCGTGGGTTTCCTCCGGCTGCTCCGGTTTCCTCCCACAGTTCAAAGATGTGCAGGTTAGGTGGGTTGGCCATGCTGAATTGCCCCTTAGTGTCCAAAAGGATAGTTGGGGTTACGAGGACAGGGTACGGGAGAGGAATCTAGGAAGGTTGCTCTGTCAGGGGGTCGGTGCAGCCTCAATGGGCCGAATGGCCTCCTTTTTCACTGCATGGATTCTATGATTCTCTCCTCTCCCATTCTGATAGCTAAATGCAACTCTGCAACCTGCTGCTTTTTGCAGCCCCTGTTTCTTCCTGCAACCTTGTTGAGGTTTCATGCTATCTACCGACTCATGTTTGAGCCTTTGCTTCTTGCGCTTTTTCATTTTCATTTGCATCTGAAACGTTGGTCACGGATCCCTGACTGAAACTTCCAACTGTTAAATGTATGAAAATAGGCCACTGAGAGGTATGACTCATCCATCAAAACACCACCAGATTCTCACAAAACAACACGAGCAAAACCATCTTGAACTTTAGCGGCTGTGCTTTCTGATTCAGGACCTGTGCAAACATTTGGAAAGCGCTTGGTGCAAAATAAAAATTAGTCACGGCTCTGCTTTGTGGGGTAGAAAATATGACAGCAAGCAAGAAATTGCAATGCTGTAGATTTCGAGCTCCAGGTCCTGGGGAGTGGAGTTTGAACCCACAGTGTTCGGAGTCAGAAGGAAGTGTGCTCCTCACCGAATCATGTCTGGCACCCATCTGTCACATTTACTTCACAACCCAGCCAACTGGAATGTTATGCAACCTGTGTCATCGCCCAGTCTACCATCGGCTATCCCACTGACCTCTGACAGTTGTCAGTCATTTTATGAGATCACAACATATCAACATTCATCAAAACATATGTGAATTATGACCTTTTCATTGCAAATACAGGCAGAACTGAATCTCGTCCCCAGTCAAGACAGCACAAATGACATGAGAAAATCACAGTTGAGTTGTGGAAAAAATCGTTCCAACACCACTCCTCCCCAATCCCCCCCCCCCCCCCCACTCCTTGCGGCTTGGTTTGTGGTGGAGGAGGCCACACTATCCATCACTGGGGAACCTACGGTGGGAGTGGGGGAAGTGGGGGGGGGGACACACCCTTGGCGTGACCTGAAGATCCCGCTGGCAGGAACAGCCGGAGAATATTGGCCCATGTTGCCTGACACCTATTGGGCTGGATTCTCCGCAGCCCTACGCCGAAATCGCAGCCAGCACCGGGGAGGAGAATCCAGTTTCACGCCGTAATTGGGCCCGGTGCCAGTCCGACGATTCTCTGGGCACCGAAAATCGGCCTCGCCGCGGAGTACGCCAGAGGCCCGCCCAGCAATCCTCCGCTCCCGACCGGCCGATTTCCTGACAGCGTGGAACTGACCACCTATTGCCGGTGGGGATGACTGCGTGGCGGCTGCGGAGTCAGTGGGGGTGGGCGAATTGGAGACCGGGGCGGGGATTTGTGGGCGGCCGGATATTAAATGTGCGGTGTTAGATGCTCGGGCGCGCGGCCGATCTGGGGGTTCATTTTTTTTGTCTTGCGGTCCGAGGCTGCCATGGAGCTCGGTGCGGCCGCTGGAGGTCGTCACCGAGCGCATGCCCGGCCTCTGACCCGGAAGTGCAGGGGCCCCTATCTGCATCAAAAGCTGCGAGATTCACTCCAGGTCCCTGCGAGCCCCCTGCAGGGCTAGGAATTCATTTCACTTTTTCCAATGAATTTCGGGAGTAAAATTCCATCGTTTTTACGCCAGTGTGGGAACATAGTCTCATTTTGGGAGAACCCAGCCCATTATCTCTGACACAGAGGTAGCACACACACCTCTTGAGTGAAAAGTTGGAAGTTCAAGTTGACTTGACCATAATATCTATGCACATGTCCACTGCCAATATACTGAGTGAATGCTGCTGTACTGCACTACTTTCAGTGAAGATATTAAGTTAAGTTTCTGTGTCTCTTCTTCCCTCTCACGGGGATGTAAAAGATCCCTCAGCACGATTTCAAAGGAAAGAGGAATCCTAAGTGCTCCGACAAGTATTTTCTTCAACAACCAAGATCACTAAAACAGAGCATCTGGTCGTGATCATGTTGCTGTGTGTGGGGCCTAGCTGCGAGGACATTGGGTGCCCTGTTTCCTAAATAACAACAGCCACTAATCTTCAAACGAAAATACCTTGTTGAAAATAAAATGGTTTCAGATGTCCTGAGGTTGTGAAAGAAATTATATAAATGTAAGTTATTTTTTTTCTTTCAACTATCTTGTACTCTCTTTATTCCTTTATTTCTAGTTTCATCCAGCCCTGTAGACCCTTGGTTCCATCTGTGGCCACACGATCACCCCTCCACAGTTACTATCCCCAGGAGAAGAGCCTGACCTTGTTTCTCCTGCGAAAGAGATCACTTCATTATCCTTAATGCATTGTTTGAGAATATAAGAACAAGGAGCAGGAATGGGCAATTCAGCCCCTCAAGCCTGCTCCGCCATTGAATACGATCATGATTGATCTCCTCTCAGCCTCAACTCCACTGTCCTGCCCGTTTTCCATCACCCTTCAACCCATTACCAATTAAAAATCTGACTATCTCATCCGTAAATCAAAGTCCTGGCGTCCACCACACTCTGGGGTTCTGAATTCCACAGATTGAAGACTCTTTGGGAGAAGTAATTTTTCCTCATCTCGGTTTAAAATCTGTTACCCCTTATCCTAAAACTATGACCTTTCGTGCTGCATTGCCCAACATTGGAAACATGTGCTCTATGTCTACTTTGTCAATACCTTTTATCATCCCTTGTACCTCAATTAGATCTCCTCTCATTCTACTAAACTCGAGAGAGTGTAGGCCTAAACTGCTTAATATCTCTTCATAAGACAAATTCTGGAAGCAATTGAGTCAACCCCCTCTAAATTGCATCTAATGCAGCTACATCCCTCCTCAAATAAGCGGACCAAAACTGTACACAGTCCTCCAGGTGCAGTCTTGTACAGTTGCAGCAACACTTCCCTACTTTTGTACTCTATTCCTTTAGCTATAAAAGCCAAAATTCCATTTACCATTCTTAATACCTGCTGTATTTACATACTAGCTTTCTGTGATTCATGCACAAGGACACCCAGATCCCTCTACACCGAAGCACTCTGATGTTTCTCTCCGTTTAGATAATAAGTCGCCTCTCCAATTTTTCGACCAAAGTTGCCTTTCCATTTTTCCGACCTTTCCGTAACATGACGCAGAGCAGATAAATCTCACCTACTGCGGTTCGGATTTAAAGCAGGCTTCCAAACGCTTGGCAAACCAACTCTCATTTACCAAACTAGCTGGACTGTCTCATTCTCCTTCAGCCTTGAGGAACACCCTTTCAACCAAATGTTCATCACTGGGACGGTAATTTAAATCCATGTTCAGTGAAACCTGCACTATGTATTAGCAATGTGACACTTGTTTTCATGATAAATCAGATGGAGGCAGGGTACATACTGTTCAAATAGTCATGTGTAACCGGGTCTGTCATTAGCATCTGGTTTGATAGCAGCTTGTATACTTCCGCATGTTCCTGTTCCGGGAGGAAATTCAATATATTTTGGTCCACTAGATCTGACTGGTACAAAAGAAAAAGATGTTAACTTTTTAATGAAACCTTTTGCCTCTATTTCTTGTCAATGGAACGATTCACTTCCCTGCCCCTATCCAACAAGACAAAAATATCGCCGCATTTTCCCAGGCAGACAGCTGAGTAAATTCCCCAATTCTAGGCAATTCATCCCGACAGCTCATTAGCTCATTATACATAGTCAGTGGTGTTCATTAATTACCTCCATATGTCTCCTATTTTTCTTCACTTGCAAGCAAGAATATTTGTAAAACTGTGACCCAAGCTGCATAATCTGACTTAAAACAGAGGAACAGGATAAGACCATAAGACATAGGTGCAGAATTAGGCCACTCGGCCCATCGAGTCTGCTCTGCCATTTAATCATGGCTGATGTTTTTCTCATCCCTCTTCTCCCCATAAGCCCTGATCCCCTTATTAATCAAGAACCTATCTATCTCTATCTTAAAGACACTCAGTGATTTGGCCTCCATAGCCTTCTGCGGCAAAGAGCTCCACAGATTCACCACCCTCTGGCTGAAGAAATTCTTCCTCATCTCTGAATTAAAGGATCATCCCTTTAGTCTGAGATTGTGTCCTCTGGTTCTAGTTTTTCCCACAAGTGGAAACATCCTCTCCACGTCCACTCTTTCCAGGCCTCGTAGTATCCTGTAAGTTTGAATAAGATCCCCCTTCATCCTTCTAAACTCCAACGCGTACAGACCCAGAATCCAAAACCGTTCCTCATATGACAAGCTCTTCATTCCAGGGATTATTCTTGTGAACCTCCTCTGGACCCTTTCCAAGGCCAGCACATCCTTTCTTAGATACGGGGCCCAAAACTGCTCACAATACTCCAAATGGGATCTGACCAGAGCATTATACAACCTCAGAAGTACATCCCTGGGGCGAAATTCTCCGACCCCACGCAGGGTCGGAAAATCGCCCCAGGGCCGCCGTAAATCCCGCCCCCGCGGTGGCAGAAATTCTCCGCCACCCGGGAATTGGCGGGGGTGGGAATCGCGCCACGTCGAGCGGCGAGCCCCCTGCGGCGATTCTCCGGCCCGCGATGGGCCGACGTTCCCCGCTGGGAGGCCTCTCCCGCCACCGAGGTTTCAACCACCTCTGGTGGCGGCGGAATCAGCGATGCGAGCCGGGGTCCTGGGAGGGGGGGCGCGGGACGATTGGACCCGGGCGGTGCCCCCATGGTGGCCAGGCCCACGATCGGGGCCCACCGATCGGCGGGCAGGCCAGTGCCGTGGGCGCACTCTTTCTCTTCCGCCGCCGCCACGGCCTACACCATGGCGGGGGCGGAAGAGAATCCCAAGCGCGCATGCGCCGGTTGTGATGTCACCACCGGCGCATGCGTGAACCGGCGAAGGCCTTTCGGCCAGCCCCGGCGCCGGGCGCCGGGCGTCAAAGGCCGTTGGTGCCAACCGCTCCGGCGCGGGCCTTGCCCCAAAAGGTGCACAGAATTGGCGCCACTCCGCTACGCCGGGACCCCCCGCCCCGCCGGGTAGGGGAGAATCCCGCCCCGGTCTTGTACTCTAGCCCTTTCAACATGAATGCTAACATTGCATTTGCCTTCCTAACTGCCGACTGAACCTGTCTGTTAACCTGAAGAGAATCGTGAACAAGGACTCCCAAGTCCCTTTGTGCTTCTGATTTCCTTAGCATTTCCCCATTTAGAAAATAATCTATGCCTCCATTCCTCCTTCCAAAGTGTCTAACCTCACACTTTTCCACATTGTATTCCATCTGCCACTTCTTTGCCCACTCTCCTAGCCTGTCCGAATCCTTCTGCAGCCCCCTTGCTTCCTCAATACTACCTGTCCCTCTATGTCACTTCTTTTTAAGTTTTGCTTTCACGGAGTGCTGACCTTTGTTCTGAAATTAACACATTCTGTTATGTACCTCTATGCCACTATCAGCACCTTCTTTAGTCCTTAACACTACCATTAACACGTCCTGTGTCTTGTGCCAAAAATATTTTATCCAATCCCTCCTAGTTCCCACCTATCACTGACCTACTTTGTTCCATCTGCACCACCCTCTCTTAAACGGTATAAAACCCATCATATCTCCCCCTCTCTGAAGAAGAGTCATACAGGCTCGAAACAGTCACACTGTTTCCTTTGAAACTCTGTTTCACTTTGAAAAAAAAACCTATTGCAAAATTAATTAGTTAAATAGGTAGAGATGGCCATGCAGGTTATGTGCTGTAGCTGCATGATGTGGGAGCTGACAGATCCCATTAGGAGCTGCAGTGACCACATCGGGGCTGTTTAGCTCACAGGGCTAATCGCTGGCTTTGAAAGCAGACCAAGGCAAGCCAGCAGCACGGTTCGATTCCCGTAACAGCCTCCCCGAACAGGCGCCGGAATGTGGCGACTAGGGGCTTTTCACAGTAACTTCATTTGAAGCCTACTCGTGACAATAAGCGATTTTCATTTTCATTTCATCTGCAATAAGTTTGTGTTGGTTGAGAAATTTAGGCTCAGAATTGATGAGCTGGAGTCTGAGCTTCGGACACTGTGGCACATGCGGGAGGGTTACCTGCACGCTATGTTTCAGGAGGCAGTCACACCCCGAAGGATGAAGTACCTCAAATTCGGCAAGGTGTTAGGTGCAGCATGGTGTGACTGCGAGTGTGGCAGATAGAGTTGGTTTAGCACAGTGGGCTAAATAGCTGGCTTGCAATGCAGAACAATGCCAGCAGTGCGGGTTGAATTCCCCTACTGACCTCGACAGGCGGCGGAATGTGGCGACTCGGGGCTTTTCACAGTAACTTCGTTGAAGCCTAATTGTGACAATAAGTGATTATTGTATTATTAGAGGGATCCTGAATTCAGAAATGGAGGAGCCTCAGCCCTTGACCTTATCCAACAGGCACGAGTTATTAAACAGTTTCGAGAAGGAGATAGATATATTTCTGATTTTTAAAACTGGTTAAAGGGATATGGGGAACAGGTAGGGAGGTGGATTTGAGACAAGAAAGAGGTCAGCCATGATCTGATTGAATGGCGGAGTAGGCTCGAGGGGCTGAATTGCCTACTTCCGCTCCTAATTCCTATGTTCCCCTGCACAGATGCCGCCAGACCTGGATTTTCCAGCATTTTCTGCTTTTATTACTAATTTAAAGATGAATGGTTTCTCCCTGCGGCTTTCACCACTGGAAGAAATAGTTTCTCTGTACCTACTCTTCGAATCCCTTTACAAGTTTAAGCATCTCGATTAGATCCTTCTTCAATCTTTTAAACTCAAAGTAATAAAAACAAACGCTGACATATCCAATCCTCATAACTTTTGTATGTTAAGGTTCCAATTTCATTCTGGTGAATCTACACTGCACTTCCTCCAATGCCAATCGTCTTTCTTGAGATGTGATGTTTAGTAGTGATGGAGTCTGTTCAAAATGAACCCTGAGCACCACTATGATCATTGTCAGCTTGTGCGTTGACCCCATTGTGGGTCTGAGATGTGATGACATTTAATTCTTCATGTTCCTGCAGGCAACCTAAATTGATTTAGTTAGCACCAACTTGTTCCTATTATGTGTCTGGGAATATATCTCTGCTGGTGGAATGTCATGTGATCTGTAGTGGCACCAGCAGAGTGTTTATGCAGGCTTTCAATTCTCCATCTTACTCTGTATAAGACCATAAAACATAGGAGCAGAATTAGGCCACTCAGCCCATCGAGCCTGCTCCGCCATTCAATCATGGCTGATAGTTTCTCATCCCCATTCTCCTGCCTTCCCCCCATAACCCCTGATCCTCTTATTAATCAAGAACCTATCTAACTCTGTCTTAAAGACACTCAATGATTTAGCCTCCACAGCCTTCTGCGGTAAAGAGATCCACAGATTCACCACCCTCTGGCTAAAAAAAGTCCTCCCCATCTCAGTTTTAAAGGATCGTCCCTTTAGTATGATCAACATCTGGCTTTAGTCAGACCCCATTTGTAGTATTGTGAGCAGTTTTGGGCTCTCTTTCTGAGAAAGGATGTGCTGCCCTTGGAAAGGGTCCAGAGGAGATTCACAAGAATAATCCCTGGAATGAAGAGCTTGTTGTATGAGGAATGATGAGGACTCTGGGTCTGTACCCGTTGGAGTTTAGAAGGATGAGGGGAGATCTTATTGAAACTTACAGGATATTGTGAGGCCTGGATAGAGTGACGTGGAGACGGTGTTTCCCCTTGTAGGAAAAACTAGAACCCGAGGACACAATCTCAGACTAAAAGAATGATTCTTTAAAACAGATATGAGGAGGGATTTCTTCAGCCAGAAGGTGGTGAATCTGAGTGTTTTTAAGCCAGAGATAGATTATTTCTTGATTAATAAGGGGATCGGGGGTTATGGGGAGAAGGCAGGAGAATGGGAATGAGAAAAATATCAGCCATGATTGAATGGCAGAGCAGTCTTGATGGGCCGAGTGGCCTAATTCTGCATCCTATGTCTTATGGTATTATGGTCTTACATTGTGTTGCAGGTGATCCAAGTGTATGGCACCTCCATACCGTTTCTATTTGGCGCACTCAGAGTATATAACAAAACTGAAAACTGGCTTAAAGGATTGTGGCAAGAGAAAAAACAGAAACTGCTGAGGCAAAACCCATCAGCAAGAAGAGTGGAGACCACACTGAGAGCAGGAGGAAAGATTCGCGGAACTAAACTCACACACCGGTTAAAGAAGATGCTGCCGGTGCAGAAGGTTTTAAAAGAAAAAATAAGATCATGTGAGAGCACCTTTAAGAAATGGTATTTATCAGTGACGTCAGAGTGTGGGTGGAGCTGGGTTGTCTGTCAGCTTTTTACTTTCGTTTTAGGTTGTTTGCTGCAGGCTGTGTTTTAGTTTCGTTTTCAGAGCTGGATAGCTGCAGTCACAGCCAGAAGGTGTATGAGTCTCTCTCTCTGTAATCTAAAGACTGTAAATCGATCCTTTGGTGATTTAAAAGGAATAACTGCTCTCAGTAGTGACTTTAACCTGATGTGCTTCTGTTTAAATGTTTTTTAAAAAGTCTTATGGATGTTAAAAGGACAGCTTAAGGACTACTTAGTGTTGTATTCTTTGGGGGTTGTATTTGAATTAATGGTTGCTAAGATGTTCACTGTATGTTTTAAAAAGGTTAACTTGAGTTCATAGAATAAACATTGTTTTGCTTTAAAAAATATCTTTCCATTTCTGCTGTACCACACCTCTAGAGTGGGCCGTGTGCTCCCCATACCACAATCTATTAAAAGTTGTGGGTCAGGTGAACTCCATGATACACTTTGGGGTTCTCTAAACCCTGGCCTATAACAATCAGAAGACCATTCTTGCTTTGGAAATGGGCCGATTCTAGGCTGCAGGGACGGCGAGTGAGGCAAAGCAAAATGGGCTACAGCAAAGGGGAATCACAAAGTCTTCTGACTCTGTACAGGCCATTACTCAGGGAAAACGTCAAACCACAGATAAGCAAAGGGAAAAATCTGTATTGTGAATCATGTTACATACATCCTGAAGAAACGGAGTGAGGATCTTTGGTTGAAGTAGAGGCCCGAGCAGTCGGTTTCCGAAGTAGTGGAAAAGAATGGGCGCCATGGGCATATTTGATGAAGTCTGTGAGACTTCCAACTTATATGAAGAGAGATTTCAACTCTATCTCATCACAAATCAAACACCGGAGGACCTAAAGGTTGCAACATTTCTCAGTTTGGCCAGGCATAAAACTTTCATGTGACTGCAAAATGCATTTAATCCAGCCAAATCGGGAGTTAAGACCTATAACCAATTAATGAAAATTCTAGAAGGACAGATTCTAGGCTGCAGAGCCTAGAATCACCACGGCCTCTTTAATTGCAGTCAGGTTTTGGTTCCACCGCTGTTGTCAGAAAGAAGGTGAAGCATTTTACAATTCATGGTTACCTTAAGAAGGTTAGCAAAATACTGCGACTTTGTTGCAATGCTAGATGATACCCTTCGTGATAGGCTGGTATGTGGTCTCTGCAATGAAGCTAGTCAGAAGAAGCTGTTTATTGTAAGTGACTTAACTCTCAAATCTGCTGTAGCAGTTGCCACATCTATGGAGCTAGCACCAAAAGAGATTTCACAGATAGGAGCTGGAACGAATATCCACAAGATGGAGACCATCAGAGACAGGTCTGTGAGGGTACAACAGTGTCATCAATGTACACAGGTTGGGCACTCAGTAGGGAAATGGTGGAGTAGAGAAAATAAGTGCAAGAACTGTGGCAAAAAGGGCCACCTTGCCAAAGCATTTTGGGCACGGCAAATTTCACTAACTACAAAGGTGTGCAAGAACAAAAAAAACATCTAAGCAGACTAGTTGAGTCTATAAGTTAAGAAGTGAAAAAACACTCAGGAGATGACGTACCCAAACAACTTCAAGAGCTGAAGCTAGGCGTCTTGTCGGTATGGGTGATCAACAACATTTCTGGGTATTCCCAAAACTCGATGGTAGTCAAAATGGAAGTAGATGTGGGTGCAGCTGTATCATTGATACCTGAGACAATTTATAATCAGAAGTTAAAGCATCTGCCATTAAAACCATCAAACATGATCCTAAGGACATAAACAAAAGAGGTTGTACCACTAAAAGGATGCATTACGGTAAAAGTAGAAGTAAATAGACAAACAGCAGAGTTGCCTCTCCATTTTGTCCGTGGAAACGTTCGTGCTTTATTTGGTAGATCATGGTTGGGAAAAAAATCAAACTGAACTGGAGAGTGGTGAATCAACTGGAAGATTTAAAGTATGACCTATAACAACTTCTAGAAAAGTATGAAAAGGTGTTTGAAGAGTCACTGGGCTCAATGACAAGAATTGAAGTCCAACTCAAGATTAAGTCAAATAGTACACCAAAATGTCTCAAAGCTAGAACAAAACCATATGCCATCAGGCCAAAAGACGAAGAACTGGAAAGACTAGTCCAGCCAGGAGTCATTGAACCAGTTACTACAAGTGATTGGGCAACACCGATAGTTCCTGTACTAAAACGTGATGACTAAGTAAGAATATGTAGAGATTTTAAAATAACTATGAACCTGGTATTGTGTGCAGTTCACTATCCACTGCTGCTGATAGAAGACTTGTTTGCTGGACTTTCTGGAGGGCAGAAATTTAGTAAAATAGATCTATTACAGGCACATTTACAAATGAATGTAGCTGCAGAATCATAGTTGCTACTCACTATTGTGACGCACAAAGGTCTGTTCCATTACAGAAGACTTCCATTTGAAATAACATCTGCTTCTGCTTTTTTTCAGAGGTCCATGGATCAAGTTGTGTGTGGGCTAAATGGGGTGCAATGTTATCTCGATGTCATTCTCATCACAGATTCAAGTGAACAAGAATACTTGAAGAACTTGGAAGCTGCATTGAAATGTTTACAAAACCCATAATCTCGAAGTTAAGAAGGAGAAGTGCAACTTTTTCAAGATCCATTAACTATCTGAGTCACATCATTGATAAAGATGGCTTGCACAAGGAGCCAAAAAATATGCCAGGAATTGTAGAGGTACGACATCCTCAGAATGTGACACTCTGAGGTTGTTTTGGGGATTAATCAATTATCACGGTAAAGCCCCAAATTTAGCAACACAATTGCAGCCTTTACACTCTTTATTATGTGCCAAACAGGTATGGTACTGGACAGAAGAATGCGATAGTCCGTCTAAACAGGTAGAAGAAGCCTTGAAGAAGTCAGAGCTATAAGTTGACTACAATTCCAAGCTGAAGTTACAGCTTGCTTATGATGCTTTGCCCTTTGGGGTTGGTGCAGTTGTCTCGCACATTATGCCTTCAGGAGAAGAATGACTGATAGAATTTGCTTCATGAACTCTTGCTAGAGCAGAAATGAGTTACAATCAGCCACCAAACAAAGCTTTGAGCATCATCTTCAGAGCGGGACAATGTCAGTCCTGTGCACCCCTTACACGTGTGCGAATGGCCAACACAGCTATGACAGAGGATACACATAGACTATACTGGTCCAATTGATCCTAGTGATTGTAGATGCACACTCTAAATGGCTGGAAGTAGTGATTATGAAATCCATGATGACAGAGCAAACTATGGAGAAATTGGGTGAAATATTTGCAAGACCAGGTCGTAAATGACAATGGAAGGCAATTCAAAGATTACTTAGGAAATGGTATACAGCACATCAAGCAGCTATGTATGAACCTGCAAAAAATAGATTGGCCAAGTGATTCGGACAGTCATTTAAACATTTCATCAAGGCATCAAAGGATCAAGGTACATTGCGAAGATGAGTGAACAACGTTTTGATGTCATACCGGAACACAGCTCAAGCAACGACACAGAGTTCACCAGCAATGCTGCCTTTCAAAAGAAAGCTAAGAACAAAATTTGACCTTTTGATACCACCTGATATCTCAGAGACTGTCAAACAATAACAACAAGCAGAGATTGCTAGGGGGGAAGAAAGCTCTAAGAAGCGGGCATCACTCAAGGAGAGCGAGTGCCAGCCAGAAGTTCCACCACCAATGAGAAATGGGTAACTGATTCTATCCAAGCAAAATCATGTGCAGTGACATACACCGTGCAGATGGTGAAAGATTTTGGCGACGTCATGCCGACCAACTACCCGCTTCACAAGAGTGAGAACACTGAAAGTTCGCAAGAAGTGATTCCATCGGAAAATCTAAGCAGTGATACTTCTGAGCAGAGACCCAAAACGCAGAGACAAATTCAGATTCTGCTTCTGAGTGCTTTTCAATACCTACGGAACACACACTGGAGTAACTTCACAGGAAGTACCACCCACTGAAGAAAAAGAAGGCACTTCAAGGGTCTCGAGTAACCAGGTTCCAGAACGTCGAGGACAACCTGAAAGAAATAGACGTCTATCTGAGAGTCTGTCTTATTAAATTGTCAATATGTAAAAAGATCACGATGCAAACTTATGTGTCTTATGTGTAGAAGGTCTGTTGTTAAACGTAAGAAAAGTTGTCATCATACTAAAGGAGTAATGGGGGAGGGGTGTTGTGTATCTGTGAATACATCCATGCTGGTGGAACATCATAGGATTTGTATTGACGTCAGCAGTGTTGCCACAAGCTTTCAGTTCCCCATCTAAATTTTTATGAGGAACGTCTCCTAATAAACCTCACGTGGTGATGTAAGTGTGTAGCACTTCCATACCTTCTCTCTTTGCAGCACTCAGGGAATGTAACAGTTCCCAAAGTAAATTCATATGACTCAATCAGGAGAAACTTGAATTGTGCAAGAGGTCATTGGACGTTGCGAAAAGGGAAAAGGGTCAATTTGGGTTTCTACAAAAGGTGAACTAGATGGGCTGAATGGTCTCCTTCATCTGTACTTATTGGGGATCTTGTACAAACTGAGGGAGAGAATGGGTCTCATATCATGCAAGATCAAAATTTTGTGGTTGTTTATTGAAAAAATAACATGCCAGTGCATCTGCGTATATATGCACACACATGGAGACACAGACAGACACACATACATAGGCACACATGTGGAGACACAACACACACATGTGTAGGCACATATGTGGAGACACACAGACACACAACACACACACACAAGTAGGCACACACATGGAGACACACAAAGCCACACAACACACACGTGTAGGTGTGGTGATATGATCGGCATACTCGTCTGCCATTGGGCCAGAACGTCGGCTTACCATTGGCCCTTGTCGGTCATGTGCCTCTCGACCGATTGGCCGAGAGGCTGAGTTAACCACGCCTCTATTAACGAGGTATAAATGCTCAGACGCCTGACGATCGTCCCTTTCCACTGTAGACGATCGCAGAGCTGTGCTCTAGTCAATTAAAGCCAGACTTTGGTAAATCACTCGCCTCGCGTACAATCGATGGTACATCAGTAGGCACACATGTGGAGACACATGCAGACACAACACACATATATGTGTAGGCACCCATGTGGAAACACACACAGACACACATGCACGAGTAGGCACACATGTGGAGACACACGCACACACACAACACACATTCACGCATCTGCAGATATGTACGCAACACTGACTTTCTAAGACGTCATTCCACTTCACTAGTTTAAAGGCATAATTCCAAGCTTGTACTCTGCTGCTGAAAGGGCAAAGAACTGATCCTGAGCCTAATGAATCTTGCATTGGGCTCGTTTGTATTTTATTGCGAAAGTTTTAATAAAATTCAAATATTCCAGTAATTATTTTACTTGACAAGATAACTGCGCCTAATTAGGTTACTGAAGGCCCATCTCAGTTACACCGATTGGATGTTCAAAAGGAAGCAAAACTTTCACCGTCTCTCAACAAACAGCTTGAGAAACTGAAACAATGAACATTATAGCTTGCTGGTCCTCCTGGGAATTATTTTCAATGCTGAAGTGTTATTATAGAAATGTTGGTTTTACAGCCACATGGTGCAACACGTTAGGACAAGAGAGACCTTTTGGAGGGTTTCCTAAGGAGCAGTTTAGTGTCGGAGCTTTCACAATTAACAAGATCATTTTATTCTTGATAGTCCTCCTCGTCACGTTGGGGCACATTGGTATTCTACATGCCCAAATTTAGAAGGTGACTTCCTGGGACATTTTACTGGGCTAAAAGTGTTATATAAATGCAAGATGCTGTGTGTTGACTGACTAGAAAATAGGAGCAGGAGCAGGTAATTCAAGCCTGTTCCGCCATTCAATATGATCATGGCTGATCCTCTATCTCATTGTCATTCTTGCACACTCTCCCCATACTCCCTGATGCCTTCAGAATCCAGAAATCCATTTAACTCTTTCTTAAATATATTTAGTGATTGGCCTTCACAGACTTCTGTGGTAGCGAATTCACCCTCTGAGTGCAGAGGTTTCGGCTCACCTCAGTCCTACCCTGAGAAGGTGACCCCTTGTTCTAGACCTATTGTCCATAGTGTCCATAATTGCCCTTAGTGTTGGGTGGGGTTACTGGGTTATGGGGATAGGGTGGAGGTGTGGACCTTGGGTAGGGTGCTCTTTCCAAGGGCTGGTGCAGACTCGGTGGGCCAAATGGCCTCCTTCTGCACTGTAAAAAATTCTATGATTCCCTTTTGAAAGTTACGATTGAATCTGCTTCCACCACCCCTTCAGACAGTGCGTCCCAGATCGCGCCAGCATTGTTACATGCCCCCCCCTCCTCCCCCCGCCCCATTGCTGGTTCAGAGATGTTGTGCGCCTCTCAATGCCTTGTCAGTGATCAGTTAACTCATCATAGACCCAGGTGTGGGCATGGAATTTGTTTAAGTTTCAATAGCCAATGCTTCACTGAGTCATGTATCTAACCACGGAACTGTGATTTCGTTAAAGTTTCAGTAATCAAATGAGTTAGTTGTTAAACTGACTTAGTTAGTGACTAGTTTCTTTGATGAGGAGTGGGTTGTGGTTTGCGTTTCAGAATGGAACTGAAGATTAGAAGGATTGGACGAGGGTGATCAATTCAGATTTATACCACCACACTTTGCTCTGAGTTAGTTAATGAAAACACTCAGGACCTCATATTTGACTTTCTATAAAGATCAGAGAGAATTTTGCAGCGATCCAGAGTCCATGATGGCAGAGTTGGGCAAATCATAGAATCATAGAATCCCTACAGTGCAGAAGGAGGCCATTTGGCCCATCGGGTCTGCACCGGCCCTTGGAAAGAGCACCCCACCTAAGCCCATACCTCTACCCTATCCCCGTAACCCCACCTCACCTTTTTGGACACCAAGGGCAATTTAGTATAGCCAACCTACCTAACCTGCACAACTTTGGACTGTGGGAGGAAGCCGGAGCACCCGGAGGAAACCCACGCAGACACGGGGAGAACGTGCAGACTCCGCACAGAAATGACCCAAGCCGGGAATCGAACCTGGGACCCTGGAGCTGTGAAGCAACTGTGCTAACCACTATGCTACTGTGCTGCCCAACTATGTATGTAGGTGTTAATGCTCCATACAAGCCTTATTTCATCTAAACCCCATCATCTTAATCTTTTAGGTGCTTCTAAATGATTCATTCAATGAATGGAAGCAAACACGGGGAATGTAAATATTGATTCCCTGGTTTTCACTACTTTTGCTGTCTGATTTTATCTCATACATGAATGTCCTTGCATGGTTTATCCCATCTGTTTTCAGGGCACATACATTTTGTCAGATTTAGCAATCCACACGCTTAACAAATGCGTTGAGTTTTTAAGCCCTTGTTCAGGTTATCATTCTTGAAATGGGTTCCCTTGAGTAAACCTTGCACTGGTCTGAGGAGCAGTGAATCTGACAAAGTCCACTATCTGTCTCATTATTCTTTTTATTGACTTCAGAATGAATAGAATAGTTGGCCAGCCTGCACAATCCTTTAGGCTAATTTCCATTAACCTGCCTCGTTCTTCAGAGTTCAAAGATTTCCATCTCATCAACCGCCACTCTATGTTACTGATGAGCTGTGCGCATTCTCGTAATGATTTGACTGACATCTTATGATGGCTCTCTTTTTTACTTGAACATAAGCTGTGTGCTAGGAAGCTGTTTGACAAGTGGCAGGAACCCTTTGGAATATTGACCCAATATCTGGGAGTCTGTACTGTCAGTGGCTGCCATTTAACAGCCCCGTTGACCGTGGCCCCAAATCCCATAATGGCCGCTAAATCTTGCGAGAGGCCAAAAACGGGTTTGCGCCGGCGAGATCTCAGGCTGAGATCTTCCCAACCCGCCCGTGATGTAACTAGGTTTACGCCCATTCAGGGTGTGAGCCTGATTTGCATAAACATATAACACATTAGCGGCCCTGATGCCGCCACTTCTGCCCTCATCCTAACTACCCGCCCAACCCATGTGGTGTCATGTCCGCACAATCCCGACTGGTTTCCAAAAACGAAAACCAGTTGACTTGGCCACACTGGAGGCGCACAGTTAAATATAACCCCCTAGGGGCACTGCCAGGGGCACTGTCAGGGTGCCCTCTGGGGGGCTCCACTGCGGGAGTTCACCTTATCGATGAGGGTGGGGGTTGCCTTTCTGTTTGTGTGGTCTCAACGTCCATGGGGGTATAAGGGGGCAGGTTTCCCCTCATCTGTGGAGGGGAGAGGCTCAATATCTGATGTGTTATCTGTGTTGGTCTAACATCGACTGCAACTGGATGCAGTGAAACGAGAAACAGGCTTCCGACACAGGAGACGGTCCAACACTGTTTTATTGAACCTGTTGATTGCTGTACATAATCTGCTGTGGGTTGACACTCTATTAACCTGACTGATAACCTCCTACTGCCTTGACCAGACTAGCTTTCGATCACATGGTGATGATGTTCATTGGCATGTGCAGTGCGACTATCTCCCTAGCCGTGTCCTGTGAGAGCGGGAGAGTCTTAATGCCCTGTGGGCTTTATAGTGGTGGTGTCCTGTCTGGTGATTGGTTGTTCTGTGTCGTGTGTGTTCATTGGTTATCCTGTGTGTCAATCACTGCCTATCTGCATCTCATGATAAACATGAGTGGATATTATGACAATATCCATTGAGGGGGTGGGGGGGTCCCCTTGTTTGTGGAAGGGCTCAATGTCCATGTGGGGGTGGGAGTTTCCCTTTGTCTGTGGAGGCTCAATGTCCGTGCGTGGGGTTTTCCCGTGTCCCTGGGGAGTTTTGGTGTCCATGTTGGAGTGGGGGGGGGGGGGGGGGCTGCCTTTTAGTTAAATTGGAGATCGGGGCACCCCTCCAGCTGACTGTGTGAATCTCTCTTCTCCTTTGAAATGTTACTGCGTGCTGGTCAATATGATGAGAAAAGCTCACTGCAAGCTTCGCATTGTTATTCTTCGGGAAGGTTTCGGCCAGTGTCTCAGTTTAGTCGGCTGTTGAGCTGTGGCTCTGTGCTCATCCACCACCTTTGTCTTCAGCCACCCCCCCCCCCCCCACACACATTATACATTTGGTGAGACCAATGTTATTTTGAACATTTTGGGGCTACCGCATTTCCCACTGACAGTTTTCATTCATTATTTTGTTGAATATCCATGATCGAATAAAGCCGAATGAGAGGCAGGCGGTATCACTGACTCCCATCTAATTGGTCAGGGTTTAAAGTGCGTTAGTAAATTAGCCATTTCTCATCCATGTACAAGAGGGAGATAGATTTCTGATTTAGACAGAACAGGCAGGGAGGTGCATTCAAAACCAGAAAGAGATGAGCCATGATCTGAGTGAATGGCGGAGCAGACTCGGAGGGCTGAATGACCTACTTCTGCCGCTACTTCCTTTGTTCTTAACATACAAACTCCACCCAGTCACCCTCGGCCAGAATTGAACCCGGGCTCCTGGTGCTGTGAGGCAGCAGTGCTCACCACTCTGCCACCCAAATCCAGCAAGAGTGAAAGAACGGTGACATAGTTCCAAGCCAGGGTGGTGTGTGGCTTGGAGGGGAACTTGTGGATGGTGGCTTTTCCGTGGGTCTGCTGCCTTTGTCGTGAGTTTGGAAGGTGCTGTCGAAAGAGCGAGTTGACGCAGCGCATCTTTTAGTTGGTACACACTGCTGTCCCTGTGTGTCGGTGATGGAGGGAGTGAATGTTTACAGACCTCCACCTCCAATTCATTCTGAGTTGCACTTTGTTTTAGAATGTGTCATGATAAAAAATGTTAACTTGATCTTCTGCAACTTACGAGCTGCAAATTAGATGTCATCTCATTTGAAATAGCTACATCTCAAATGGGATGATACCGAGGTTTAAACTAATGTGTGCATAAATAACAGTGATTTACCACATTATTTAAGATTATTTGGCTGAAGTCATATATGAAATGAAATGAAAATTGCTTATTGTCACGAGTAGGCTTCAATGAAGTTACTGTGAAAAGCCCCTAGTCGCCACATTCCGGCGCCTGTCCGGGGAGGCTGGTACGGGAATCGAACCGTGCTGCTGGCCTGCTTGGTCTGCTATAAAAGCCAGCGGTTTAGCCGAGTGAGCTAAACCAGCCCCATTAACATACAAACTCCACCCAGTCACCCTCGGCCAGAATTGAACCCGGGCTCCTGGTGCTGTGAGGCAGCAGTGCTCACCACTCTGCCACCCAAATCCAACAAGAGTGAAAGAACGGTGACATAGTTCCAAGCCAGGGTGGTGTGTGGCTTGGAGGGGAAGTTATTTATAACTTTATGAATTTCTTTTAAAAATTTATCATAAAATTTAGCAGGTGGGATACGGAAGGCATTCATTTATTTCAGTCCTCTACTAATAACGATGCACTAATATTAAGTTAGTGATTGATAAAGCCAATGATGTTCTGTAAGTTGAATTTCAATGTTCTTTATGATCTTTGATGTGGAGTGTGGTGGTATGATTAGCATAGCTGCCTGCCATTGGTGCAGAACACCGGCTTACCATTGGCCCTGGTCGGTCATGTGCCTCTCAACCGGTTGGTTGAGACCTGTCATGTGACGGCTCCCCGATTGGTCGAGAGGCTGAGTTAACCCCGCCTCCAGGGCGGCGTATAAATACCCAGTACTCCCGGCGGTCATCCTTATACTGTAATCGACCGCAGGGTTAACATCTAGCTGATTAAAGCCATACATTTGTCCAGCAACTCGTCTCGCGTTCAATTGATGGTACATCATGGAGATGCCGGCGTTGGACGGGGTTGAGCACAGTAAGAAGTCTTACAACACCAGGTTAAAGTCCAACATGTTTGTTTCAAACACTTGCTTTCGGAGCACTGCTCCTTCCTCAGGTGAATTCACCTCCGAAAGCTAGTGTTTGAAACAAACATGTTGGACTTTAACCTGTTTATGGTCTTTGTTCAGGCATGAAGGAGTTCCAGCTATACCAGTAAATGCAGAGAGACAATCAAAAATACACAGTATTTTCCAAAGCTGGGAAGAACAATGAGTAAAAACTCAATATAGTAATTTTCGATGTAACAAATGAGAGGCTACAGGCCACGATTATTAAACCTGCGAGTGAAGTGTTCAGACTTTCAATCTGAGCTGCACAATAAAGAGTTCTCACAGTGGGAATAACCTTGCCTGTAGCCGCTCTTATCCACGTTTACAGAATAAAACAATATACCACAACGTTTACAGAAAACAGCAGATCAAAAATCAATCTGCTTTCTTATTTGTCTCATCTGACCCTGTAGGTTCCCACATGCCCAGACCATGCATTTGAAGGTGCAATAGGAGAAAGTCTCACCGAACAATTCTGCCACACACTCACCGGTAAATGCCCGAGCAATGAAGAAACGCTGTCGGAGATATAAATAATGTTTCCGTCGGCGCTAAGTGCTATGAGAAACCCATCTAAAGCCTGAAAGGAAATGAAAAGAAAAGCACACGCAGGCATCAACACTCTACTTCAATGAAATAAACATTCCAATCTGCTTTTGAACAAGAACACGTTCTCAGCCAGTTCTCACTCCATGGGCGCGACACAGTGGCACAGTGCTTAGCACTGCTGCCTCACAACACGGGCAACACGGTAGCACAGTGGTTAGCACAGCTGCTGCACAGCTCCAGGGTCCCAGGTTCGATTCCCGGCTTGGGTCACTATCTGTGCGGAGTCTGCACGTTCTCCCCGTGTCTGTGTGGGTTTCCCCCGGGTGCTCCGGTTTCCTCCCACAGTCCAAAGATGTGCAGGGTAGGTGGATTAGCCAAGCTAAATTACGCTTAGTGTCCAAAAAAAGGTTAGATGGGGTTAAGGGGACAGGGTGGAGGTGTGGGCTTAGGTAGGGTGCTCTTTCCAAGGGCTGGTGCAGACTCAATGGGCCGAATGGCCTCCTTCTGCACTATAAATTCTGTAACAATTCTATGACAATGCCAGGGACCCGGGTTCAATTCTGGCCTTGGGTGAGTGTCTGCGTAGAATTTACATGATCTCTCAGTGTCTGTGTGGGTTTCCCCCGGTTGCTCTGGTTTCCTCCTACAGTCCAAAGATGTGCCGGTCAGGTGGATTGGCAATGCTGGGTGGTGTTACTGAGATAAGGCGGGGGCGTGGGTTTGGGTGGGGTGATCCTTCAGAGGGTCAGAGCAGACTCGATGTGCCGAATGGCCTTCTTTGACACTGTAGGGATTCTAGAGTTCTATGCTTTGAAGTGAAGCAAATGTACCATGACTGATCTACAGACATCAAAGCTTGAATGGATGATTAAAGCAAAAACAAAATAGGTTTCTATGCTGATGGTATAACCTGTGTATGGTCAGCCTAGTGCACGGCATGCACAGGAGTTTTATCGCCCTGTTTAAGAGTCTCCAAAGCAAGCTACTGAAAGATCTACGTGAATACAGAACTTCAATTTCTCATACGAACGCACATTCTCTAATCCCATAGCAACGTACCCCGCTTAATGTGGCCCAATGATTTTGGGCACAGGTTCTTCGAGCCAAAGGTTTGTGAGTCCAAAGTACATGCTACAGTTTAATTAGCTAAAACCGTGTGGTTAAGCAGTGCACGATATGGAACACTGCAAAGTTTCCTGCTGTTTGTTCAGCTATGAGCAGCTGACCTGCTGGGCCGTTGGTGCACATGGTTATCTGAAGGCAGCTGGAGATAGCTCAACTTCCATTTAGAGGCCTTCCCCTAAGGCTCCATTAGGGTCTGGTCAACCAGCATACCAAACTACTGTGGACTTTTTCTGGTTCAGACATGAAATTATTGCAGCACGGTAGCATTGTGGATAGCACAATTGCTTCACAGCTTCAGGGTCCCAGGTTCGATTCCAGCTTGGGTCGCTGTCTGTGCGGAGTCTGCACATCCTCCCCGTGTGTGCATGGGTTCCCTCCGGGTGCTCCGGTTTCCTCCCACAGTCCAAAGATGTGCAGGTTAGGTGGATTGGCCATGATAAATTGCCCTTAGTGTCCAGAATTGCCCTTAGTATTGGGTGGGGTTAGTGGGTTATGGGGATAGGGTGGAGGTGTTGACCTTGGGTCGGGTGCTCTTTCTAAGAGCCGGTGCAGACTCGATGGGCCGAATGGCCTCCTTCTGCACTGTAAATTCTATGATAAATGCTATGATAAAATCAAGACTGCCAATGTGCTGCAAATAATGTTTCTGATCTTCTGTGAGTTAGCAGGTATGTCATCTCAGAACCGTGCCATGTTTAAATGCATTTGTATTTAAATGTGGACATTTTTAAATGTGCTCATGTTTAAATACACAAATGTATAAATTCGCCCATGTTTAAATGTTAACTGAGCTCCACTTTGCATAAGTACAGAACTGTGCATTAATAAAAATATAATTTGATGCAATCAGTTCTCACTGTACCTGAGCAGATATAGCAGCTACTTCACAATGTTTAGAAAAATGTAACTGATCTGTGAATCTGAGCGCACATAATAAAATTGATCGCATTTAACAACATCCAACTCAAGATTATTTAAAACTGAAGAGGAAGTTATCATAGAGTTTACAGTGACGAAGGAGGCCATTTGGCCCATCGAGTCTTCAACGGCCCTTGGATAGAGCACCCTACTTAAGCCCACTCCTCCACGCCTCTAACCCAGTAACCCCAGCTAACCTTTTGGAAACCAAGGGACAATTTAGCATAGTCAATCTACCTCATCTGCACATCTTTGGACTGTGGGAGGAAACTGGAGCACCTGGAGGAAACCCACGCAGTTATGGGGAGAACGTGCAGACTCTGCGGAGACAGTCACCCGAGGTCGGAATTGAACCTGGGGCCCTGGAGCTGTGAGGTAGCAGTGCTAACCACTGTGCCACCGTGCCACCCAATATTTATTTTCTGTGTGGCAATAGTGTCATACTGCAGTTAGAATGGTGGAGAAGTAATTGTTTTAAATTAATGCATCAAAGGAAAACTATCATGTTCTCTTAGTTATTCCAGAGTAATTCTTACCTTATGCTTTCCGGCCTTAAAACTAGTTTAATTGTGAGAGGGTTTTTACAGCTGGCACTTTAATGTGACCTGAACTATCTTGGATCAGTGAACGGAGGAAAGGGTCCAACTTTCTGGCACTGATGCTCAACATTTAATTCATCGAAGTAGCACCAAAACTTTACTAACTGATTTCCCTACACTTAACTTGCAGGGCATAATCCTGAAATTGTTTCTCTACTTTCATGAGTATGGCTTATAATGTACTTCCTGTTTATTCCCTGTTTGTTCCGTTATTTCCTTATTCTTTTATTTTTGCCGTTACATTTCTGATCCATGGATGCTTAACGGACATGCCACTTTAAGGCAAGAGGCCTGTATCTTTAATTCAAGCAGGAAGAATCCAGAAGGCTGTGCTGGTTTAAACAGGAGCTCATGTTTAAACAGGCCAGCATCAGTGACAGAGAGATGGGTAGGGACTCGGTTTGGTTGATTAGCTGGTGGCCAATGGATTGACCCAAAATGCTGTGCTCTGTCCGGTAACAGGTGGTGATTGGGTCTGAACAGATCCCATTGGAATGCTTTTCCGAGTCCAAGGTTGGAGTTTGGTTTCAGTGTTTGTTCTGGCAGGGCAGTGAAGGGAACCAGTAAACTCTCTCCAGAAAGTTCCACCTAACTCTCTCCAGGGAAGGTGATTGTGATTGCCGACGCTTCCTCCAGAAAGCCTGTGGGGCTGCATTCATCATACTACAGAGGCCTGAAGGCAAACAAAGAGCTGAAAGCAAAGCTTGATGTGAAATAAGGTGCCTCTCCAAAAAAAGTTTTGAATCATTCATTTCTATACTGCAGAGACTCCAAATGAATGAATCTACAAAGAAAATCATTAGAGGCTACAAACCAAGGACTTTAACTGCAAGCTTGCTGTGAAGAAAATTGTGCTAGAACCATCATGTGGAGCAAAGACTCTTCCCTCTACTTATGATTTTTACCCCTTTCCACCCCGCTATGTTTTTCTGTCTTGAGTGTGTGTAGAGGGTGGGGGAAAGTGAAAGTGGGTATTAGTATTAGCTTGCCGTTAACCAGTTGCATTTATTGGTTACTTCATGATATAAATAAAATATATTCTTGTTTACATTTACAAACCCAGTGACTGTGATTGTTGGGCCATCAAGGGGCCAAATACTTTGGTTATTTTTATAAGCATTATTGGTTAATTGACTTATGTTGTGACTCAGGGGCACGTGCGGCTGTAATTGACCACACACGAGCCCGAGGTGTCGTAACAGGCTGTATTTGGAAATAAATTTACTGATGGAGAAGTATTTTGGAACATGGTGAGAATGTAATAAATTGCTAAAATAAAAAAACCTACGTGGAAACATTCAACAGAGATTCATTGGGTGGGATTTTCTAGCCACAACATCGTCACAGGCAATCACTTTTACATAGAATTACATAGAATTTACAGTGCAGAAGGAGGCCATTCGGCCCATCGAGTCTGCACCGGCTCCTGGAAAGAGCACCCTACCCAAGGTTAACACCTCCACCCTATCCCCATAACCCAGTAACCCCACCCAACACTAAGGGCAATTTTGGACACTAAGGGCAATTTATCATGGCCAATCCACCTAACCAGCACATCTTTGGACTGTGGGAGGAAACCGGAGCATCCGGGGGAAACCCACGCAGACACGGGGTGGAAGTGCAGACTCCGCACAGACAGTGACCCACGCCGGAATCGAACCTGGGACCCTGGAGCTGTGAAGCGATTGTGCTATCCACAATGCTACCGTGCTACATCAATGGCTCTCCAACATTTCCCGTCTCGCCCGCGGCGATAGCCATTGATGTTAGGGCTGGAAAATCTCACCCGTTAGGTTACAGTAACCTACTGCTCAGCTGTCAATACTGTATCATTTAAAAACCAAAGGAACGTATCATTTTTTAATGTGTATTCTACTGCAAACAATTTAATTGATTCCAAAATCATTCTCAGGATGTGTGCGTGGTTGATAAGGCTGAAATTTATTGTTCATCCCTAGTTGCCTTGTGATGTTGGGCCAGCTTCTTGAACACCTGCAGTCCCTATGGTGAAAGCTCTCCCACACTGCTGTTAAAGGTGACTGACCGATTTCTGCTCTTTACTGAGGAAGATGCATTTTGAGGCAAACAGGGAACCTGTTGGATGACCAGACGTTCTGCCACTTTGCTCCCTGCTCTGAGACATACCTTAAATGAAGGTTATGTTCCAATTGTCAGACCCATAGTCGCACCCATGGTTACATTACAGGAATAGTCCTCCAGAGGCTCCGAGCTAATGATCCAGCAACGTGCGTTCAAATCCCAATGCAGCAACGCTGAATTCAATTAACTAATTAAAATCTGGAATTAAAGGTATAAGTAAAGGTGACCACGAGGCTACCGGATTGTGGTTAAAAACCCACCGTTTGAGGAAATAAATTTGCTATCCTTACCCAGCAGTGTGGTTGGCTCCTAACTGCTCTCTGAAATAGCCTCAGTTGTATTCAGGAAGGCAGCTCACCACCGCCTCCTCCAGGGCAATTAAGGATGGGTAATAAACGCTGATCTTGTCAGCGCCGCCCATATCCTGTGAATGAATAAAAAAACTTTCTCGATCCAACCCTTTGCATCAGTGCTGCTTTCCAATCTCCACCTGCGTGAAGTGCCTGACCTCTACCCTGCGGACGGGCGAATGGGTCGTACCGAACACATCTTACTTACCTCCAACATCAACTGCGTGAACTCTTCATTACTAAGAAAAGAGGGCTTCCAATCCTGCCTGATTTCACAAGCTTCTGTCTGGGCTGAGAGCTCTGGAAAAGGAAAATAGGTTTGAAATCTGTTGGGCAAAACAGATTTAAGAGCTGGTTTGAACCACATTTTTTTCTAAGTTCACCGCATAACAAGCATGATGTTAATGATCAAACCCGGCTAACCTTGAGTATTTCAGTTCGCTGTGAAGGAGTCTAGTTAGAAGATCTGGCTGATGACCTGTGCCCCTAGTTAGTCACTGAATGGAATAAACTCAGTTTTAAGAATAGATTAGGTAGATGTTTTAAGAACAATGAAAATAAAGGGATATGGGGGGGGGACACAGAATCATAGAATTTACCGTGCAGAAGGAGGCCATTCGGCCCATCGAGTCTGCACCGAAAATGTGAGTAGGAGCAGAATAAAGCTCCTCAAGCTGGCTCTGCCATCCAGCAAAATCTTTGCTGTTAACTTCTTTTTTTAGCTGATCATTACCCCAGTCATTGCCCCCAAAATTCACTGATCTCAGTCTGGAGTATATTCATCAACCTTGTTTGTGGATAACACGATTTAGTGCCCAAGGGGCAAAGCGGGTTGCCATGTTTATGCAGACCAGGGCATCAGTAGATGCTGTCGATTTTGTGAAAGGGAAAAGATAATTATTTAGTTTTGTTCACTGAGTGCTTTGAAATTTCCACGATTTCAGATAACTGGCTTACAGTAAGGTGACAGAATCTTGACGGCGTAAACACAGAATTACTGAAACACCTCTTTGTTCTCTACTCTATTGTGAAGTTTCTGAAGAATTCACTCAGCATAGAACTAGGCCAGCTCACAAAGAGTCAGTAAAGGTGTCCTTGAGGTCTGAAGATTGGCTCTTGGATTATAATGGATGGGGACAAAGGACTGCTTTGACTACGAACCCTCATTGGATAATCAATGTTCTCACCTTTCTGCTTTTGTAAGAAATCAATTGTCCTCTGCAGCACAGTAGACTTGTCCATCTTATGTGTGGAGCCCTGCAGCATAGTACTAAGTTCTTTGATGAGCACATTGAACTGATCTCTTCGCTTCTTCTCAGACTTGTTGCGTGAAGCCCTTTGATGAGAAGGAAATCTTTTAGACCATGAGGTAAAATTGATTAACTCCAATTAAGACACCAGCAAACATGGCAGGTGTCATTGGTCTGCAGCATGGGGAGAAATATCACCAATTACAATGCATCAAATTTTTGATTTGAAAGAAATCTGGCAAAGACGTAAAAAATTCCCCTAAGACTGGGTGCTAATCACAAAATAGAAACAGAGAATGCTGGAAATACTCAGAAGCTCAGGCAGGATGGAGACGGGGGTGGCGGGGGCGGGGGAGGGAGGGGGTGGGGGGGTGGAAGATGAGTTAATAGTTAATAGAATCATAGAATTTATAGTGTGGAGGGAGGCCATTCGGCCCATCGAGACTGCACCAGCCCTTGAATGTTTCAGGTCAATGACCGGTGAAGAAAGAAATGAAATAGGTTTTTCGCCAGTGGAAGGAGGGAGGGAGCAGAAAGAAGAAACGGCAAGGCCTGTGGCAGGGTGTGAGTTGAGAGAGATGACATGACAAAAGGACCATGATAGAAAAACCAAAAGGTAGTGCTAATGGGTATATAAGAAACTAAAGCTGTGTTCAGGTGAGGCACCTGAGGCGCTCACCCCCTTACCTTTAGAGGGGCTGATTTGGCACAGTGGGCTAAACAGCTGGTTTGGAATGCAGAACAAGACCAGCAGCGCGGGTTCAATACCCGTACCGGCCTCCCCGAACAGGCGCCGGAATATGGCGACTGGGGATTTTCACAGTAACTTCGTTGAAGCCTACTTGTGACAATAAGCTATTATTATCATACCGATGCCCACGCAGCAACCATCTGACTAGAACATGAAGGAATAACGAAAGAAATGTGTCAAAGAACAACATATAGAACGAGATGCAGGCAGAGATTATGATGCAAAATTGTTGAACTCAGTGTTGAGTGCGGAAGGTCAGAGTGTGCTGAGTCGAAAGTTAAGGAGCTGGATTCTTCGCCGGGGGAGCGGAGCTCCCCGTGCAGCGGAGAATTCCATGTGGGGAATAAAAAAGGGATTGGCGCCCAAACCTCGATCTGTTCCCAATGCTCCGCTCTCCCGCTGGCAGCGGCATCGCTGTTCGCATCCCGCAACAGCGGGAGGATGAAAATTTGCCAAAAGGATTAACAATAGGGCAGCAGATTCTCGACACCTCCATGATGCTAGGCCCTCTGGGTTGGGATCCAGGTGGGCATGGATTGATGCCAGTACTTGCCAGCATTGTCCTGACGCAGTGGGCCTCGCAGTGGGCCAAGGGGGTAAGTATTTAAGGTAAGTACCCCCATAGTCTGTCGGAGTGCCCCCCCCCGCCCCCCCCCCCCCGCCCCCACAATGTCAGTCCTGTCTGCTCAGAACGGTGTGATTTGTGTTGGAACCCCTTGCGATCGTCGTCGATGGGAGAACATGATCTTCCGAATGGAGAATCCAGCCAAAGGTGACAGGCCGGAGAGCAAGGTCAGAATGAGAGCAATGTGGAGAATTAAGGTGACAAACGATAGGATCTCATGGGCCATGCTTACATGGGGGTGGGATTTCTCTGCCCCCACCCCCCCCCACCACCAGCGATGGAGGCAGCTCACTATTGGCTGCCGTTGGCATCTTCCTGCCCCGCCGACGTCTACGTCGTTTGGCGCGGAAACCGGAGCACCAGGAGGAAATTCATGCACACACGGGGAGAAAGTGCAGACTCCACACGGACAGTCAACCGAGGCCGGAATTGAACCTAAGTCTCTCTGGTGTTGTGAGGCAGCTGTGCTGACCACTGTGCCACCATGCTGCTCCACTTCTTCACCCAAAGGGGGGTAGAGGTTTGGAACAAGAACAGTTGTTAATTTTAAATCTGCGATCGATCAATCTTTGTGGAGCAAAGAATTTCAGAGATATGGGCTAAAGGCCAAATGTATATGGAGTTAGGTCACAGATCAGCCATGATCTCATTGAATGGCGGGCTAGGTTCGAGGGGCTGAATAGCCTACTCCTGTTTGTGTGTTTGTGAACACATCTTCAACAGACTGATGCGCCACTCGATGACCAAACGGGTTATATTGTGTGCCTCATTGTACCTGGTCTCCGCAGCGATCTGTAACCTCCGCACTAGCATCATCAGCCATGACCTGAGGGAATAACCCTTGTCCCCAAGGAGCCAACCCTGTAACTGGGGTGTTCCTCGAAGATTCCAGTGACTGGTCTAGGATGAAGCTGTCATTGACATTCCCTGCATAACGGGCACACAAACATTTAGTGGGCGCCCACTAGCTGGACATTTAGGGAGTGGAACCCCTTCCGGTTTATGAAATACACGGTTGTACTTATGGGCAGATGACTGTGAGATTCTACAGAGATACAGTGGAGCCCTGGAAGGACCCCCTGGCAAAGATGTTCAGGCTGCCATGACCTTGAGGCCACAGGGTGTGGGTGACCTCTAACGCCACATGACACCAGGGGCTGGATTCTCCGTAGCCCTTCGTACCGCGGGTTGCCTGCGAAAAAAATCGGTGTTAATCACTCCGGCGTCGGGGCCTTCTTTAAGGCCGCTATTCTCCGTTCCCGGAGGGGCCAGCAGCTGACTGACGCTATACGCGTCAGTTTCTCCAGCTGCGGAAGTGGTGAGACCCGGCGTATTTTGGAGGAGGAGAGAGACAGACCCGGCATTTGGGGGGGGGGGGGGGGGGGGGGGGGGTTGTTCCGGCATTTTGGGGGGGGTGTGTTCCGGCATTGGGGGGGGTGTGTTCCGGCATTGGGGGGGGGGGTGTGTTCCGGCATTGTGGGGGGGGGGTGTTCCGGCATTGTGGGGGGGGGGGGTGTTCCGGCATTGTGGGGGGGGGGGTGTGTTCCGGGATTTGGGGGGGGGTTGGGGGGTGCGGCGTTAGTGGGGGGTGGGGGTGGGGGTGTGGGGGTGCGGCGTTGGAGGGGGGTAGGCGTGGTGAAGGGGGTAGGGGTGGTGAAGGGAGGGGGTTGGGGTAGGGGCAGCTGCGTGCAGAGGGGGGGCGACGGTGCGTTGGCCCCGGGCATCAGTCGCCCCCCTCCTCTGCACGCCGCTGCCCCTACCCCAACCCCCTCCCCTCACCACCCCTACCCCCTTCACCACCCCTACCCCCCTCCAACGCCGCACCCCCCACCCCCCACTAACGCCGCACTCCCCCCCCCACTAATGGAGGAAGGAAGGGGGAGGAAGGAAGGGGGGGATGGAGGAAGGAAGGAGGGGAAGGAGGAAGGAGGGGGAAAAATAGAAGAGGGGGGTGTGGGTACCGGCCTTCAGAGGGAGGGGGACGGGGTGTGGGTACCGGCGTTGAGGGGGGGGACCCGGCGTTGAGGGGGGAGGGGGGACCCGGCGTTGAGGGGGGAGGGGGGGGACCCGGCGTTGAGGGGGGAGGGGGGGCGGACCCGGCGTTGAGGGGGGGGACCCGGCGTTGAGGGGGGGGACCCGGCGTTGAGGGGGGGGACCCAGCGTTAAGGGGGAGGGGGTTGCGGCGTTGCGAGAGATGGGGGCGGCGTTGGAGGGGGGTAGGGGTGGTGGGGAGGGGGGTAGGGGCGTTGGAGGGAGGTAGGGGTGGTGAGGGGGGGGTGGTTGGGGTAGGGGGCAGCGGCGTACAGAGGGGGGGCGACGGTGCGTTGGCCCCGGGCATCCGTCGCCCCCCCCCTCTGCATGCCGCTGCCCCCAAACCCCCCCGATGCCGCAACCCACCCCCCCCCGATGCCCCCCCATGCCGCAACCCACTCCCCCGATGGCCGCAACCCACCCCCCGATGCCGCAACCCACTCCCCCGATGCCCCCCATGCCCCCCCACGATGCCGCAACCCACCCACCGATGCCCCCCCATGCCCCCCCATGATGCCGCAACCCACTCCCCCGATGCCCCCCCATGCCCCCCCACGATGCCGCAACCCACCCCCCGATGCCGCAACCCACTCCCCCGTTGCCCCCCCGATGGCCGCAACCCACCCCCCGATGCCGTAACCCACTCCCCCGATGCCCCCCCGATGCCGCAAACCCACCCCCCCGATGCCGCAACCCACTCCCCACCCCCCCGATGCCGCAAACCACCCCCGACACTGAACGGCGTCAACCATCATCAATGGTTGACGCCGTTTTAAATCAACTGTGATTTTCGCCGACGTGACCCGTGGCCACGTCGGCGGGACTTCGGCCCATCCGGGCCGGAGATTTAAGGTCAGTGCAAAAAAAATGAAATCCCGCCGGCGCCAGCTGTTTTCACAGGCTGCCGGCGGGATTTGCACAACGCCGGTTTTTTACTGGCGGGAGAATTCGAAAACCTGCGGGAGCGGAAATAACGCCGCTTCCCGCCAATTCTCCGACCCTGCGTGGGGTCGGAGAATTTCGCCCCAGGTCTGCAAGCACATGGCACAGATGCCGCACCATCTCTTTTGTTAGGCGAAGTCTTCATCGACAGATGCTGTCGGGCAGCTCAAGGAAGGATACATGAGTCTGGGAGACCTGGGCTTGATCTGGAAGGTCTTCCCTCAGAGCTGCCTGCCCCACTTTGCTGCTGGAGTCTGTGCTCTTCGAGCACTGTGATGAGTAAGATTGCCAGCTCCACTGGTTCAATCCTGATTTTGATCAGAATACAGCGAGGAATGAGAGAGAGAGAGACAGACAGACACTTATGTGTCACAGCTACCAATCATCATTATCTCTCACAGCTCAGGTGCCCGTCCATCTCCAGAACAGGGCTTTCCCTCGCATATTCCCTCATCCACAGACTCTACTTTCAGGTGGGGAATGTGTTCAGCCATCTCAACTTCCTTTGACCAATGACCCATTTGGGGCATTCAACTTACAACATAAACACTGCAGGTGACCCTAGGAGGGGAGGGGGTCTATGTTGATTGTGTAGCATTTACAAAATTAGCCAAAGGGGTATTGGTTGGTCAAATAATATTTTCAATCCTCTCACCTCTTTGCCCTGTCTTTCTCATTGTCATCCATCAGCTCGCCTCCACAGCCGTTGTCCCTACAAAACAGAAACAGAAGCAAAACCAAATAATAATATCTGAAAGCCAACATTGGGCATGTTATTGAGTGTCTATTTCACCCAGCCATTGATTTCTACATTGGTAGTATTAGGATCCCGACCCAGTTGCTAGGATAGAAACCCCAATATTTAATTTAATTTGTAAGACTGTGTGGAAAGGATATTTTGCTCCAGGAATGATTTCACACACAAATAGAGAAAGGGTACATAAAAAACCCCACAGGATTCAAATTACTTTAACCTCATACAAGAAAATCATTTACAATTACCAGTTAATTAATTCTTAACAATAAAATGATACACTGTAACTCCTAACTACTATTGTTTTATCTCCAATTAAGTAAAATCAATCTCTAGTCAAAATCCATTTTTTAAATACAGTTAGCAAACTCAGCAACACTTGCTGTATAGAAATGTCACGGAGAAACTGCTTTGAGAGAGAGAGAGATCCTTTAGGAAACAACCTGCAGATTGTTGCCTGTATCAACCTACCGTTTAACTTCCCAGCATTTGGCAAGAAGCTCAGGTTCTGTTCGCAGCAACATCTAAACTGAAACTCAATACCTGATGGCTTCAGCTGCTGGCTCCTCCCATTAACTACATAATCTCTATCCCATTAATTGGATTATGACCACAACCCCCTTGATTATTTAAACCCCAGGGAACCTTCTTTCTATGAACAAAACTCCATTAGCCCTATTTAGGTAAACACCTTACATAGTTGGAATCAATGCTGATCTCATTTTTACAATGCTTTAATGATCCCTTCTGTAGCCACAATGTCTGCCTGTCTTTTAAAGTGGGATTTTTAAAACCTTACTGCAGTACATACATAAACACACTAATCCAGGCTTTTAACCATTACTGCACCAGATACATATACTACAATATATATATTTGAAATTTCTACATTCATCACAATGGCATTTGGGCACCTTTGGTGAAGCCAGCATTTTCTGCCTGTCCCAAATTGCCCTTTGAGGGTAGTTAAGAGTCAAGCACACTGCCGTGGACCTGGAGTCATACGTAGGCAGACCAGAGAAGGACGGCAAATTTCCTTCCCATGAAAGAGCATGAGTGAACCAGATAGATTTTACAACAATCAGTGATAATTTTATAATTACCATGACTTAAATATGCTTGCAATTCCAGATTTATTTCTTAATTAATTGGATCTATTAATTGACCGTAAATCCCACCAGCTGCCATGGTGGGATTTGAACTCACGTCCCCAGACCATTAGCCTGGGCCCTCTGGATTAACAGCCAAGTGATAATGCTATTAAACCGCTGTTCCTCATCAATGATGACCTACAACAGCAGCCAAGCGAGGATTTATATTGAAATTGTCAAGAGGAAAAAGGGCATGATGATCTTAATTTCAGTGCATGTAAGCTTGAAAAATTGCTTGCCATCGACTGGTTATTTTTTGATCACTGGGTACGAGAAATGCAAAAAGAAAATGGGGGCCTATGATGATGACATGTTCATGGGTGTAACCATACACAGCGCATAACTGATAAATGAATAATTATTTTAGTCACATAGACATTCTATGTTCAATCTGTCTGCTGCATCAAAAAGTAATCACATAAGACTTCAGGTAAGATAGGGACGTGGGGAAGAATAGCAATCTGGATGGAATTAAACCGATTGTATCAGGAAGAGAATTTAATATTGGTAATAGAGCATTAGCAACAGGAGCTGCAGCAGGGGGGATAAAACAGGAGGCGTGTAAAATTAAAGGCATCATATCTCAATGCATGAAACCTTCAGAACCAGTTGTATAGTGGCCATTGTTGAGGCATGGCTGCATTGGGATGAAGGTTGGGGATTAAATATTCCAGCATTCTTGACTATTAGAAGAGATGAGCAAACAGAAAAGGGAATGCGTAGCCCCGATAATAAAGAATGAGATAAAGATAGAAGGGGGAAAGCCTCTTAACCCACAAAGTCAGGGTACAGATTGAGTATGGGTCGTGCCACACGGTAACAAAGGGCAGGAAACACTGGTGGGAGTTCTTTCAGTATTTTCTGCAATTCCCCTTTGAAAGCTTTCATGCTCTAACCAGCCTTTCAGGCAGTCAAAACAACTCACGGCATTAAAAAGATTCTCCGCATCTCACCTCCGGCTCATCTGCCAAACGTCTTTGCTCTGCGCCTTCTGGTTACTAAGCCATCTGCCACTGGAACTAGTTTCCCCTTACTTACTCTGTCAAAACCCTCCGTCACTTTGAGCACCTTGATTAAATTTCCCCATAACCTTATTTTGTGGCTCAGGAATGTTGAACAATTTATTGGCAATTATCAGTCAGAAGGATTTGATGGGGTAGATAGAGAGGAACGATGGGCCGATCTTCCCAAAAGGGAACAAAGTCCCCGAGCGAGCACGTTTAGAACATAGAACAGTACAGCACAGAACAGGCCCTTCGGCCCTCAATGCTGTGCCGCGCAATGATCACCCCACTTAATCCCACGCAACCCGTATACCCGTAACCCAATAATCCCCCCATTAACCTTACACTACGGGCAATTTAGCATGGCCAATCCACCTAACCCGCACATCTTTGGACTGTGGGAGGAAACCGGAGCACCCGGAGGAAACCCACGCACACACGGGGAGGACGTGCAGACTCCACACAGACAGTGACCCAGCCGGGAATCGAACCTGGGACCCTGGAGCTGTGAAGCATTGATGCTAACCACCATGCTACAGTTTAGCCGCGTGTTTCCCGGCACTCGCATCTGCCGAGAACACATGGGTATTCAACGCGACGCGCTTTGAATAATACGCGGGGCCGAGGCTACACATGGCCCTGCTCGCCGGAACTCCCCGTTGTACTGAGAGATTTGTAAATGGCGTCCCCCCCCCCCCCCCCAGCAGTGCCAGGGCATCACCCTGCCCAAAGGGCATGCAGCTGAGGGCCTCCGATCTCCTTGGGAGACCAGTTTGTGGGGACCAGTACCAAATGGCGCTCATTGAATCCCAAAGCCTCAGGTACCTCAGGAATCTGCACATTAATGCGAGGCTTACTGCCTCGCTCTAATATGTAGATTTGTGAAAAAATGACCCCGCCCATTGTGGGCGGGATTCCCCTTGCAATGCCTCGCGAGATTGCATTTAATCTCGTGAGGTGTTGCGAGCCGGGTAGATTTTGGGAGTGGGGGCTCTCGGTTTTCAATGGCCACACTGCGCCACAGTGAGCTGCTTTTCCCACGCAGCATGGCTGGAGGATCACGTCCGATGCGAGAATCAGTAGATGGGAGTATTAATGGTTTTCGATCAAATGATCAAATGCAGGTAAATTGAGTGCCAGCACGGTGGCGCAGTGGGTTAGCACTGTTGCCTCACGGCACCGAGGTGCCAGGTTCAGTCCCGGCTCCGGGTCACTGTCCGTGTGGAGTTTGCACATTCTCCCTGTGTTTGTGTGGGTTTCACTCCCACATCCCAAAAATGTGCAAGCTAGGTGGATTGGCCACGCTAAATTGCCCCTGAATTGGAAAAAATGAACTCCAAATTTAAAAAAAAATACAGATAAATTGATATGAGGTGCTGACTGGCAATGATCTCACTGAATAGTGGAACCGGTTTGAGGAGCTTCCATCTGTTCCCACGATCCTCTGCAGCTGTAATTGTTGGTTTACCATGCTGCCCGACTGTCACGATAGAACGTTAATGGATAAATGGTGACAGACCATCCAAACATGTATGTGAAGCAAAATAAAGACATCCGTGTTCAAATGTACCACAGAAGTTAGAGGGAGAGATACAAAAGAGACCAGATGGGAAATGTTTTCACACAGAGGGTGGTGAGCATCTGGAACAAGCTGCGGCTGGTACAATTATTTCCTTTAAAAAACAGACAGTTACATGGGCGGGATGGGTATAGAGCAGGGTTTTTCAAAGTTGGGTCGCGGCTGGTGACAGCAGGGCAGTGGAATGATCGGGCACGCCGATCCCAGGGGGTGAGCCCGTCTTTTACTTTGAGAACGACGGCCAAGTTGGAAAATCCGACAGAGAGTCAGCAATGGTTGGTGGTCAGCGGGGTGGAGAGCGAAACATAAATATCCGCGGCTCGGGGCTCACCCCCAGTTTGTGTGGAGACGTCTTAGGGTCGACTGGTGTCCGGGAGGTTTTGTGCCCGGCGCCCGGGGTGAGTGGAGACTTGGTGCTTGATGGGGGGGGGGGGGAATGAGGCCGCTCTACCCGACACTCAGTGTGCCTGCTCCCCCACCATCCCCCTGCTGAGACAGGCCCTGGTGACAGCCCACCACCTCCTGTTCGGGGTGAGACCCAGCTTCTGGTTTGTGATTTGATTGTAGGGGTTACTGGTCTGAGGGACTGTATTTGGTAAAGACCTGGGTGCACCGAGAATGGGGCTCAGAAATTATGGTCAACATGGTTATTCTCTGGGCAGCACGGTGGCACAGTGGTTAGCACTGCTGCCTGTGGCGCTGAGGACCCGGGTTCGCTTCCCGGCTCTGGGTCACTGCCCGTGAGGAGTTTGCACATTCTCCCCGTGTCTGCGTGGGTTTCACCCCCACAACCCAAACGATGTGCAGGATAGGTGGAATGGCCACACTAAATTTCCCCTTAATTGGAAAAAATAATTGGGTACTCTAAATTAAAAAAAACAAAACATGGTTATTCTCAGCAGTTGTATTCACGACTTTGTACACTTTATTTTAGTATCTGAGGTTGCATTTTGAAAATAATTCCCTGTCTCTCCTGAGATCTAATGTCTCTACTGAAATAATTCCCTGGTCTCTACCACTCACCTGAGGAAGGAGCAGTGCTCCGAAAGCTAGTGATTTGAAACAAACCTGTCGGACTTTAACCTGGTGTTGTAAGACTTTGTGCTCTACTGAGAAAGACTCCCCTCTTGTGATATAAACCAAACTTTGGTGTAAAATTACATGAACCCTGATAATCACGTCGCTTATTCTGGTATTGGCACAGGAGAGCGTAATGTATAGAGAATGCAGGCTTCAGTGTTCTCGAGAATGAAACTTATGTGAGGCGATTCGAAATTGCAATCTTGAAGAAATCTTTGCATTTGGGCTTGAATTCTAATGAAATTGCTTTCTAGAAAAATGATGGATTTTTGAATCTAGTTTGTGATATGAGCTGAAATAATGCTCTTTACTATTGGTTATGTTGGGATCTCTGGTGCCTACCTGTCCAAAATAAAATACTTACTGCAAACAAACAAAAAAGGAATGGAGGCCGCTGCCAGCCAGGCTGTGTGAAGTTTTCTAGACAGAAGCGGCAGCAGAGTGCAGGTGGGCACCCTGCACACAAACTTGACGTTTAGCACCCTCCAGGTATGTGCTTTTAATACCAAATCATGGAGCAGTGTTGCGTCCATTTTCCAGCCGCTGGCAAGCAAGGCAAGTGAACTGTGAAGTTGAATGGCTTTCTTAAAAGTAAGAGATGGCCAGAGACTCAAAGAGGCAGTTTACCTATTGGACGGGATTTCACAACAGAATCTGCTTGACAGAGCTGCACAGGAGAGTCCAGGGCAGGACAGAGCAGTGCTAGTGTTAGCTCTGTACAGAGCTCCAGGCCCTCTGGTTAACAGCTGACATAGAAGAAACTTAGATCAGGTACAAAGCAGGGTGAAGATAATTTCTTGAGGTATGGTTTTGTCCTTCATGGGGACCTACATGTGCGAGGTCGGCGAAAGGTGAAGATGGCACAAAGGAATTGTCTGACGTCTGCACTGGATATGTGCATTGTCCTCTCCTCCTTTGCACCTGTTTCAAGTCAGATCATGAGGACCAAACTATTTGCATTAAAGATAAGCAAATGTGGCGTTTGTCACAAAGGTCGGCCGGCGTGGGTCACGAAGTTCAGCCAGTTGGTAAAAGTGGGTCCCGGGGAAAAAAGTTTGAAAAACACTGGTATAGAGGGATATGGGCCAAATGCGGGCAAGTGGGACTAGCTTAGTGATAGAAACTGGGCGGCATGGACAAGCTGGGCTGAAGGGCCTGTTTCCATGATGTAATCATCTATGACTCTATGACAGTCACTAATTGAAAGGAGAGACTCTCATTTGGGAATAACTAAGTTCATTGAATTGCTACAGTGCAGAAGGAGGCCATTCAGCCCATCGAGTCTGCACCGACCCTCTGAAGGAGCATCACACCTAGGCTCCGTCCTAATCCATAACCCCACCTAATCCTTTTTTTGGACATTTAGGGGCAGATTATCACGGCCAATCCACCTAACCTCCACATCTTTGGACTGTGGGAAGAAAACGGAGAACCCGGAGGAAACCCACGCAGACACGGGGAGAATGTGCCAAACTCCGCACAATCAGCTGCAGGCTGATGCTATTTTGCACAAGAATAACAAAAGCTGTTTTTATTCATGTTGTATATTTTATATCACTCTGAGAAATGTAGAGATGACACCATTTCTATGTGTGCAGCAAGTTTTATTCACAATGATTTAAAATGTCTACTCCATGGTTTAGCTCTGACTTACAGCTCTTTTTACAGTTTTGTTTACTTTTCTCCGAGTCCACACTTTGGCTTCACCAGTCAAGCACAGTGAGCATCGTTAGTAAGCGTACTTACAAAATCAAACAGAGAAAAACTGAACAGTTAAACACCACAATGCACACTGAACCAGAGACATCACAATGGTTACATGCTCAACTCTGAGTTGAGCTTCTGACTTTGTGGCCTCTCCATTGGAAACAGCATCTTCTTCCACCTCTGTGATATTGGCCACGTGTAACCCTGCCTCGGTCCATGACTAAAACCCTCCTCCGCACCTTGGTGACCATCAGACTTGTGTTCTCAAATGTTTTCCTGGGTGACCTCCCCTTCTCTATCCTCCATCCATCTATTTTTTCAAATTCCTTCCTTATTATGGATCCCCTGGATACTTTGTGGATTTGTCCGCGCTTGAAATTTCCACTAGGTCATGGTCTCTGGCCTTCTGTACAAGTGGAATGTGCACAGATGAGAATCATAATGTCGTGCTCCGATGATTGAGCACTTAAATGTTACTGTCGTATTCACAAATTAAACCACTTGGGCTTGAATCTCCTTTTTTTGTTACAGCTGATATATAGATTGATGCTGAAATTTGTTACAGTAAAGGGGTCACTGATTACTCCAAGGGAAATAATGGAGATGGACACCATCCTTATTTGATGTTTATTCGCTCAGAATAACCTTAATTTGACCAGAACATTTCGACAGACGTTGACAAATTATTCATGCCAAAGCGAATTATGCAAATGAAGCTGAGAATTCAATCAGGTTAGTGCTTCTTAACAACTAAATTAATAACTAACATTTTAAAAATGTTAAACAGAGGCAAGATTATCTGTAAGGAACATAGAATGAATATCAATATTTAATACGCTGATATGGTCACTGAGAAGGTCCAGCGTGTGCACAGTGGGGAGCGATCTTGATGCAGTGACAGCAAGTCAACAACCCAGTTTACGTTGCTCCCCTACTTCCGCTGACTTCTAATTGGGAGAGCCATAAGAAGGATTTCCAATTGACTCGCTCTCATTTTACACTGTCGTACAAGGTCAAAATCTACCTCAAGGTTCCTTTGGCGTACGTGTCTATGTGCAGTCGTGGATCAGCACAAATGATTTGGTTTTACCCTCACCTGTTATTATTTGAATGCTTTGGAAACAGCAAAGAAAGGGCCTACAGCTAAGCATTTCGAAAGAAGAGAATAGTGAAGCTTGTTTGCCTTGACTTATGACAGTGAAAATCCGAGTTCTATAGTCTGGCTGATACTTGGATTTGTATTTTTCTGTGAGCAGCTCAAACAGATCATTTAGTACATGAAAAGAAAATAAAATAAAAAGAAAATACACAAAAGGGCATCACAAGGTCCACAGAGCAAATATATAGACACCGGTACTATGTAGAAATTAATTTGAAGGCTCAAGGTAACTGCTTTATTGCTTTTAATTTATTTTCAACTCTTCCTTGCAAGTGATTTTCTTCTCTTCATTGACTTGGAGACTGATGAACCATCAATCGAACACGAGACGAGTTGCTGTACAAAAGTTAGGCTTTAATAAGCTAGAACTTAGCCCTGCGGTCGACTACAGTAAATGGACGACCGCCAGGCGTTCTGACTATTTGTACCTCGGTATGGAGGCGTGGTTAACTCAGCCTCTCGACCAATCGGAGAGCCGTCACATGACTGGTCTCAACCAATCGGTCGAGAGGTACATGACCGACCAGGGCCAATGGTAAGCCGGTGTTTTGCACCAATGGCAGACAGCTATGCAAATCATACCACCACAGAGACACCACATGGTTTTGTTCTGCTAAGAAGGTAGGTGCATGGTTTAATCTGCTGATTAATTGGGGCTCAGACGACGACATTAGCTTCTGAATCTCTCCTGCTTGTGCGTTCACCCCCTCAGGCCATATGCAATGGCCTCTTCTTTATTGTAAAGCTCATGAATCTGAGTTCTTGAATCGTTCTTTTTTTTTAGAAATGCAAACACCAATGTTGAGTTCTGAGGAGCAGGCTACTGTCTCTGCCCACATGGAGCTCAGTGCTCTCTTGGGGACGTGGAACACCAGCCTTTGAAAGGTTATCCTCATGATGTTACTGTGCATCCACGAACAGCAATGTCCGAGCTCAACTTCTGCCCCTCTGTGGGAAATCTGTAACTCAGTAGAGTGAAGGATTCAAGTTCAGGATTCCCCAGGGTACCATCTCATGTTCGTAACATCAAATACTAGGCAGCAACCTCACCCAACCTGAATTTTCCAGTGGTTGATGATATTAAGTTTTGGCATTTTCCAGAAGCTAGAGGAATATTTAGCACTTCATTCTTACTGTTTTTTTCCACTGCGCTGCACTTCCCCATTCTACTGTATGTCACAGAATTATTGCCCAGAAGGAGCAGCAAGAGGAGTGGAAGAACTGAGGGAGCGGTGAGAGCACTGAGGACCTGATCTGGGCAAGGCCACAGATCACGGGGCCTACAGAAAAGGCCCAGAAGGAGCAGCAAGAGGAGCGGGAGCAGCAAGGGAGCACCGAGAGAAACGGGGGCCTGACCTGGGCAAGGCCACAGATTACGGGGCCTACAGAAAAGGCCCAGAAGGAGCAGCAAGAGGAGCGGGAGCAGCAAGGGAGCACCGAGAGAAACGGGGACCTGACCTGGGCAAGGCCACAGATCACGGGGCCTACAGAAAAGGCCCAGAAGGAGCAGCAAGAGGAGCGGGAGCAGCAAGGGAGCACCGAGAGAAACGGGGACCTGACCTGGGCAAGGCCATAGAGCACGGGGCCTACAGAAAAGGCCCAGAAGGAGCAGCAAGAGGAGCGGGAGCAGCAAGGGAGCACCGAGAGAAACGGGGACCTGACCTGGGCAAGGCCATAGAGCACGGGGCCTACAGAAACGCCCCAGAAGGAGCAGCAAGGGGAGTGGGAGCACGAAGGGAGCACCGAGAGAAACGGGGACCTGACCTGGGCAAGGCCACAGAGCATGGGGCCAACAGAAACGCCCCAGAAGGAGCAGCAAGGAGAATGGGAGCACCAAGGGAGCAGCGAGAACATTGGAGATCACCAATGTTGGCTGAGCTGAAAGAGTTACATCACGCTTCAAAAATGATGTCACTGGCAGCCAGGCTGATGATTGGTGGATGTTCAGTTGTCTCAGATTTCCGTGCCAATGGGCCAGACCTTGCTCTGTTCGGGACAGTGTGGTGGTTGGTATACAATGCACACTCACATTAAAATAATCCACGCACAGGCATCTTCCACCTCAACCTCCATTCCAATCCCCAAATGGATCTCAGCACCTGAAATATCAGGACCCTTATGTCCCCAAGAGTTACAGGCCCGATTGCACACTGCCATCATAGCCCCGGAGGTCCCACACTACAATAGTGACATTGCCACTCTGAGTGAGACATGACAGGCAGGAGAAGACCAACTTAAAGAACAAGGTTGAGGATACATCTGCTTCTGGAAAGGTAAACCAGAACATTGTATCTATGGGGCAGGCTTTGCCATAAAAAACAAATTGGTCGAACACCTCGATGAATCCCATCCGGGATAGGTGAGCGCCTCATGACCCCACAGCTCACCCTGGCCCAGAAATAGCACTTAACAGCCGTCAGAGCCTACAGCCCGACACTGGATGCAACGGACAAGACAAAAGAGACATTCTACTCCTGCTTCGACAAAACACAGTTCCACATCCTAAAGGGAGGCAAATTGATTCCCTTCGTCGATTTCAATGGCAGAGTTGGGAGGAAAGCAAACCTTTGGAAAGATGTGTTAGACAGGGAAGGCGGGGGCAGCACGGTGGCCTAGTGGTTAGCACAACCGCCTCACGGCGCTGAGGTCCCAGGTTCGATCCCGGCTCTGGGTCACTGTCCGTGTGGAGTTTGCACATTCTCCCCGTGTCTGCGTGGGTTTCGCCCCCACAACCCAAAAATGTGCAGAGTAGGTGGATTGGCCACGCTAAATTGCCCCTTAATTAGAAAAAATAATTGGCTAATCTAAATTTAAAAAAAAAAGACAGGGAAGGCGTGGGGAAAACAAACCCCAATGGAATCTTCCTCCTGATGAAATGTCTAGAACATGACCTTGTCATAACGAACAGCCTATTTCACCAGAGAGACAAGCACCATGGCAACACCCCCACTCCAAGCACCACCTCTAAATAGACTACATCATTGTCGGAGCGAGGGACAAATCACCTGATACCGGAGCCAACGACTGCTGGACTGACCGCAGACTAATCCCCTCTACCATCACCATCACCCTGGGCCCCAAAACGACAAGCAGAAAAACTGCTACCGCAGGAGACTCAATGCCGCTGGGCACAAAGACCCTCAGCTGGCGCCCTCCAGCCGACTTGGCGACGATCAACGAGCCAGAGCCACAGAGTGCCACCATCTCAGCACAACCCAGCCTGCCGTGAGTGCCAACGGTACCTGTTCCACCCTGAAGGCCACCATAGACAGCACCTGCAAAGAGATGCTCGGTCTCTCGGCCAGGAAACATCAAGAAGCATCAAGAAGCATCAACAACAAGAATGATCAGGAGATCCAAGATCTTCTAGACGCAAAAGCAAGGAGTTCCTGAAATGGCAGCTGCACCAAAAGTTGAAGAGAGTAAACAAACCTACAGACAGCTGGAGGCCAAGGTGCAACAAAGAACTCGTGACCTAAAGAAAAGATGGTGGGTGGAAAGAGCGCAGGAGACTCAGCAACTCGTCAACAACCATGACGCGTGTGGCTTCTTCAGTGCAATCAAAACCATCTACGGTCCGAGCACCCAGGGATCCACCCCACTGAGAGCCAAAAACAGAGAGGCAGTCAACACCCACTGGAGAGAGCACTTTGAGGACCTCCTCAACCAACATGCTGCCCTTGACACACATGGCTTCACCGACATCGCGCCAACGCACTACCCGCCATCATCTCAGCACAACCCAGCCTGCTGTGAGTTTGAAAAGGCCACTTAACAATTGAAAAACAAGAAGGCCTCACTTGTAGATGGAACCCCCACTGAAATCCTAAAATACAGCGGGGAGACACTGTTGACACGGATGCACAACCTCATCACCCTTGTCTCGAAGGAAGAGAGCAACTGAGAAATCTCAGGGCACAACAAGTGTGACCACGTTTAAGAAAGGAGACAGGTCCAACTGAGGACATTAGAGAGGGATTTCCCACTCTCCGTCATGGAAAAGGTCATTGCGAGGGTCTTCCTCAACTGCCTCTTGACAGTGGCTGAAGAGCTCCTCCCTGAGTCTCAATGTGGCTCCACCCATCAAGAGGCCCAATGTATATGATCTTCAGCGTGTGACAAATCAGAAAAAATGCATGGAGCAGCATCAACCCTTGTATATGACTTTCTTTGATCTTGCAAGGCCTTCGACTCTGTCAACCGTGAGGGATGTGCAACATCCTCCTTAAATTCGGCTGCCTGTACCCCGATGGCATCCAAGCTGTGGGCCGGGATTCTCCCCTACCCGGCGGGAGGGGGGGTCCTGGCGTGTTGGAGTGGCCTGAACCACTCCGGCGTCGGGCTGCCCTAAAGGTGCGGAAGTCTCCGCACCTTTAGGGGCCAATCCCTCACATTGAGGGGCGAGGCCCATGCCAGAGTGGTCCCCGCTCCGCCGGCTGCTGTGAATGGCCTTTGGCACCATGCCAGCTGGGGCCGAAAGGACTTTGCCGGCCTGCGTAAGTCCGCACATGCGCCGGAGCGTCAGCAGCTGCTGACATCGTCCCGCGCATGCGCAGAGGAGGGGGTCTTTTCCGCCTCCGCCATGGTGAAGGCGGAAGAAAAAGGGTGCCCCCACGGCACAGGCCCGCCCGCCGATCGGTGGGTCCCGATCGTGGGCCAGGCCACCGTGGGGGCAACCCCTGGGGTCAGATCGCCCCGCGCCCCCCCACCCCAGGACCCCGGCGCCCGCCCGCGCCGCCAATCCCGCCGGTCAGGTAGGTGTTTTAATCTACGCCGGCGGGAGAGGCTTGTCAGCGCGATTCCCGCCCCCGCCGAATCGCGGGTGGCGGAGAATTCGGGACACGGCGGGGGCGGGATTGACGCTGGCCCCGGGCGATTCTCCGGGAGAATCCCGCCCCTGATTCTCACCAACGGATCCGCCCAATGCAGGTGCAAACTGAGGTCAAGCAAGGCTGCATAATTGCACCAACGCTCTTCTCCATTTTCCTCACTGCAAAACTCCACCCCATCTACCATGAAGCTACTGCGGGAGTGGAACTAACCTCTCGGACAAGCAGGAAACTCTATTCTGAGCTCCACAATGGCAAGCGATCACTAGGATGGCAGGGGACACATTACAAGGACACGCTATAAATAAATACAACATCCCCACTGACCTGTGCAGATCGCTTGCACTAGAATGCACAAACTGGAGAAGAAGCATACGTGAAGGCGCCAATCACCTCGAGCGTCTCCAAGCGTAAACAACAGAAAGAGCGCGCAGAATCAAGATCAACCCGCCCACTCGCCTCATCAATCACCACCTGCCCCCCCACCTGTGATTGTGTTTGGAATTAAACATTACAATCATGTCACCTGTGGTCAAATCCATCAACTCATGTGCCAAAAGCCCATTGCAAATGTGTTTGTTATATTCTCGATGTCAATGTGCACACTTTCTGAATTACGAGGATAAGCCCAAGTTGGAAGTACGCTGAAGAATTGATTAGCAAGCCTATAAATTTTAACAGGAAAGAAAGTGACAGCCAAGATTGAATGAAATGGAAGGAACTCTTGGCATCTTTGGGTTTTACAGCTGGAAGCTGACAAGGTGATAATAGTCACTGCCACTGCTCAAATTAATGATCATCTCCTGAGTCCGGCTTCCTGCGCTTAACGTGAGACTTACGGATCATATTGTGTCGGACATGGTGAGCTTTCTTGGCCTAGAGAAAGTCAAGTTCCTTGAGAGGTTCGCTATTAGGGTTCGCCCGACGGTGGCAGCCATTTATTGACTTCTTCGCAGAGGAGTAAGCGGCAGCTGGGGGAGAGGGGAGGTGGGGGGCACTAGGGTGGAGTAGAGTCGGGGGATATTGAGGCAGGTCCGTGCGTGAACAGAGCCGTGGTTTGCACTATGTTTAATTTGTGTCTTGACTTTTGTTTTTACTGTACAATGTCACTTTTCTCTATGCTTAAAATACTTCAATAAAATTATTTTAAAAAAAGAAATGGTAATGGCTAGTTAAGCAGTTAAGCTAGTTAAGGGTAAATATAATTTCGAAGTCATTAAGGCAAAATATCATCTGTAAATGATTATAAAATATATTTGGAAATATATTAATATATTAGTAAAGCAGTATGCTAAAACATGCAAAAGACTGGGATGAATTTTGACCAACCTTCCACTTAGACCTCTTGACTCACTGGCATTGGTCTGGGGTCGTGGGGGGGGGGGGGGGGGGGGGGGGGGGGGGGGGGCTGGCATTGGTCTGGGGTCGCGGGGGGAGGGGAGGGGTTCTTGCTTTCATTATTGTTGACTCACCCTGTCTTATGTAGCATGTCTATCACACATGTATTCCTTTGATTTCTCTGATGGCAGACCACATGAGGGAGGGTGAACACAAATTGTTTGTCTACTTTATCATGCAGGCAAAAATGTCCCATCTGCTGAAGACAGAGTACCTGCGAGCTGGTAGCTCCCTAGTTCCAGTTGGTAAGAAGTCTTACAACACCGGGTTAAAGTCCAACAGGTTTGTTTCGAATCACTAGCTTTCGGAGCACTGCTCCTTCCTCAGGCAGGAAGGCAATAGGTGACCAGTAGGCAGAGCATGAGGACTAGACTGTGCTCTGAAAGCTAGTGATTCGAAACAAACCTGTTGGACTTTAACCTGGTGTTGTAAGACTCCTACTGTGCTCACCCCAGTCCAACGCCGGCATCTCCACATCATAGTTCCAGTTAGGTTGGTGCAATACAAAAAACTCCTAAATTTGGCCTTTAGGACCTCATTCCTTTTTTTAACCTATGTTGTTTGTGCCAATGTGTACCACGACCACTGTTTGTTCACCCTCCCCCTTCGGAATGTACTGCAGCTGCTCTGCAACATCCTTGACCCTAGAATCAGGGAGAACCCATACCATCCTGGAGTCCCGTTTGTGCCACAGAAACACCTATCTGTTCCTCTTATAATTGAATCTCCTATAACTATTGCATTCCCACATGTTTAAATTCTGCCCTGTGCAGCAGAGCCAACCATGGTGCAATGAATTTGGTTGTTTCCTTCCCCCTGAGTGGCCATTCCCCTGTACAGTAGCCAAACCAGTATATCTGTTTTGCAGGGGAATGGTCACAGGACATTCTTGCACAGCCTGCCTAATCCTCTTGCTCTGCCTAGTGCTCACCCAGTCCCTTCCTGCCTGTGGACTTTTAGCCTGCGGTGTGACCACCACCCTATACATGCTATCCACGATACTCTTCACCTCGAGGATGCTCCACAATGTCCCCAGCCGCAGCTCCAGCTCCGAAACCTGACTGCAGCTGGAGGCCCTTCCTGCACACATGATGGACTCAGGCACTGGAAATGTTCCTGGCTTCCCACATCGAGCACAGGGAGCACACCACGGCTTTCAGCTCGACTGCCATGACTTACCCTTTTAAAGTAAATTAAACTTTTTAGACGATATTTAATATCAAATAACATCAATTACTCACGGACCCTTCTTCCCTGCTCCTCATTGTTATAGAATATAGCTCTTACAAATGATGAACCACAACTATAAGTAATAAAAGTAGTAAATACTTTTCTGACCATACTCACAGTACTCAAAAGATCACCTCATTCACTCTTCACTGAACTCTCGCAGTTACCAAACTCCAACTTACGCACTCTACTGATGCCAGTATAGGCAGCAGCCTTCAGAAGCACCATGGAGCCAGGCAATACTTACATACTTGGAACACTGTGTTACAGAGACCAGTGAAGATTCGTGAGCTGAGGACGCCCAGAGACTAATCTGCTCTTCACCAACCGATTTAGCACAGGGGATATGAGGCAGGAGTTAGGCCCCCATTTACCTGTTTCATGTGGGCATCTGGGTGCCTGGCATGCTTACAATTTACTTACTTACAATCCGTACAGTGCAGAAAGAGGACCATTCAGCTCATTGAGTCTGCACCGACCGTCTGGGAGAGCACCGCACCTGGGCCCAATCCCCCACCTTATCCCTGTAACCCCGTCTAGCCTTAGGACACGAAGGGGAAATTTTGCATGGCCAATCCACCCAACACGCACATATTTGGACTGTGGGAGGAAACCGGAGCACCCGCAGGAAACCGACGCAGACACTGGGCAAAAGTGCAAACTCCACACAGACAGTGACCGAAGGCCAGATTCGAACTCAGGTCCCATGCGCTGTGAGGCATCAGTGCTAACCACTGTGCCACTGTGCTGCTGCCGAATTAATATGTAGATATGTAACTCTGGTACTGATCAGGCAGAACTGTTGCCACCTGAATGTGGACTTGATTGTTCTTGTTTCATGTTTGTTAAATTGATACAAATAGGCCCAATTTCCACCTCCATGACTTTGAACCTGACTTCTGCAAGGTGTTCTATTACCCTAAATGTGTTCTTGTGTCTATCTCTATCTCTTCTCCTCTCTTTCAATCTCCTTTTCTCTTGCTCACAGGCAGACATGAAATAATTTCCCAAAAAATAATATAAGGTGCTTTTTAAAAGAATGACCAAGAGCTAACACATTGATCATTATTGTTCTGTTTTGGGGTGGGGGATAAAGGCCCCCAATTAGCATATTAACCACTTGCTGTTTCGACATGTTTTCAATAATGTGATCGGAATTATACATTTGCAAATCATTTTAAAAATGGCAAAAATTGGCTTTAAATATTTTGGACCTTTTAATATCTCTGATTTTCAACACCAACAGCTTGGAATTATAGAGCATCCTTAATACAGGAAAATCACAGAATGGCAGAATTGTCACGGTGTAGTAGGGGGCCATTTGTCCCATCTCATCTGCACTGGCTTTCCAAACAGGCATCATGACTTAGTGTCATTCCCCTGTCTTTTCCCCGTACATCTGCGCATTGTTTCTGTTCCATTGCCTCTGTCCCAAGTGATGTCCCAGGAATTGTAGCAAAAATAATTTGGCACCGAGATACTAAAGACGTATTTGATTCGGTGACAAAAAGCTTGGTCAAAGAGGTAAGGGAGCGTCTTAAAAGGAGAAAAGTGGGGTAAGGGGCCGGCGAGGTTCGGGAAGGGAATTCCAGAGTTTAGGGCCTCGGCAACTGAAGACACAGGCCCGAATTCTCCGGATGTTTTCTGGCAGCGGGATTCTCCGGTCCCGCCGGCAGTGTCTCCCCGTCCACGGGTTTCCTGGCGCTGTGGGATGGCTACAATGGGAATTTCCATTGACGACGGTAGAGCAGAGAATCCTGCGAATGGTGCGCTGCCTCCCGTCGCCAAGAAACACGCGGCTAGGACGTTGGAGAATCCCGCCCACAGTCTCCACCAATGATGAAGAGATTAAAATCCGGAATGCGCAAGTGGCATAGGTATCTCAGTGAATTGTAGAGTTGGAGGAGGTTAGAGGTCGGAAGGGGTGAGGCCGTGGAAGGATTTGAAAGCCAAAGACGATGTTATTAAAGTCAATCCATTGCCGAACCAGGAGAGAACGCAGGGGTGCTGGATGAATGGAGCATGGCGCGAGTTAACATGCAGGCAGCAGAGTTTTGGATGAGCTCTCGTTGAAGGTTTATGGAGGCTTGCCTTTATGAGAATATACTCCTGCTTAAAAAATACATTAAATGTGACAAATCATTTCATCTGCCATTCTAAATAATTCACGATCCAGGAGAATTTTAAAAGTGGCTGCTGTAAAAGATTAAAATAAGGCTAGCAACATACAACCTAGTCAAGGGGAACAGCCAGTCAAAAAATCATAGAATCCCTATAGTGCAGAAGGAGGACATTCGGCCCATTGAGTCTGCCGACCCTCTGAAAAGCATGTGAAAGGAATGCAGGAATAATCTTCCTTGAGGTAACATGAATTCAAGTTGATTTTCGAAGGTTAAAATAAAAGTTCAATCCCTCCAATACCAGCTTGTGAACATTTACAACTGTTGACTTAAAATAGCCGCATATTGTCGAATAAAAAGGGACATTGACTCGTTGGAATTCCATTTTAAAGCTGCGTGTTTAGATCCATTGTTGTCTAGTGTATTACATCCACAGAGGTCAATCGTATGCAGTCTGATATGGTGATACTATTGTTGAGAATCCATATCAAATACATAATTCACAAACATGCCTTTCTTATATTCTCAGAGAAGCAGCAACAATGGAATCAAATTGATGCTGGAATCAGCCAGAGCTGTTTCAGAATGTTTCAAATTCCACCATTCATTTAGCTACTGGAAACAGCTACCAGAGTGTCATCGTTCACTCGGAACCTCACAGCCGAATATACTTTGCTCCCTTCTTACCAACTGAATTACTTAAAGTAGAAACAACTTGCATTCATCTCGCACCTTTCAGGATCTCGGAATGTCTCAAAGTGCACGTTACAGCCAATGACGTACTTTTTGAAGTGTAGTTGCTGTTGCGATGCAGGAAACTTGGCAGCCGATTTGTGCACAGCAAAATCCCTTAAATAGACCAGGACGTCTCATTTGGATCTCTTGGTTGACGGGTAAATACTAACCAGGACACCCAGGAGAACAGCCCATCCCGTCTTCAAACAGCACCATTTAAATCATTGACACCCACCAGAGAGGACAGAAAGGCCTGCCTCATCCACAAGATGGTATGCCCGACAGTGCAGCATCCCCTCAGTACTGCAACGGGAGTTTCAGCCTGGATTCTGTGCTCAAGTCCTAAAAACAGGAAAATTACTCGGCCTTGCAGCATTTCCGGAGGGAACGACCGCGTTACGTCACAGAGACAGAGATGGGTTTAGAGGCAGGGGGTTAATGTGGAAATTCAGATCGTGGCTCTTTGATACTGTCCCGTCTCTGAGTGAGTTTCCTGGTGGTGTGAAACCACGGGTGTCATCAACTATCTCCAAAGAGATGAGCAGCCAATTAGGTCAATTAAGGCTCAAGTTCGGAGCTATATTCGGAACCTGTTAGAATTCTCTTGGTGTTGTGCCGGCACCCTGTCGCCCCCTACTGAGTCCGGAAGCCAGCAGCAACCTGCAGGTGACCTGACTGGGTAGGCCAGAAGGTCATCAGTGCCTCCCCTCACTGGTCCAATGAATGAGCCACGTATGGCTCTTAAATGGTAATTAATTGGCCACTTAAGGGTCTCATTGACTCATGGGGTTTTTTTTTTTGGGGGGGGGGGGGGCTGCCTAACATGTCCACTGTCCCATATACAATTGTGGCGGGACAGGGTGCCTACTAGATTTTATAAGCTGCCCGCCTTCAAACCCACTGGGCAGAGTGATGGGAAATCTAGTTTTGGGCCTCTGCAGCCCTTTGGAAAATTCACCTCAAAACTTCAGCTCAACGTTTCTTTCTGCACAGCTGCTGCCTGAACTACTGAGACTTCCCAGCATTTCCCATCTTCATTTCCCATCTTCCAGCATGTGGTGGTATGATTTGCATAGCTGTCTGCCATTGGTGCAGAACACCGGCTTACCATTGGCCCTGGTTGGTCATGTGCCTCTTGACCGATTGGTTGAGACTAGTCATGTGACGGCTCTCCGATTGGTCGGGAGGCTGCGTTAACCACGCCTCCATACCGAGGTATAAATAGTCAGAACGCCCGGCGGTCGTCCATTTTATTGTGGTTGAGCGCAGGGCTAAGTTCTAGCTTATTAAAGCCTAACTTTTGTATAGCAACTCGTCTCTCGTGCAATTGATGGCTCATCACAGCATTTTGTTTAATCGGGCTGCTGGTTTATAGAGCGATCGTTTGAACTGACTGCAACACAGGAGTGAAGATAACAGTGTTTATTAATAATTCTGGTAACTTCCATTGTCACTACAGTGGAAGCATTGACCCAAATTAAACTGCCATACATAAAGTCCCCTGGGTTTCTTCAAATGTCGTATAATTAACATTTCCTCCCTTTCACAAAGAGCTGAGTTATTAACTGTAATCTAGACTGTATGTACGTAGCTTTGGGAACCGCTATTAAAATTAAAAATAAAGTTGGTTTTAAATATTTCAGAATATTTAACACATAAAATTATCAACAACGGGAACTTGCATTTCCTTTAATAAATCATTTGTCATGAATATTAGCAAACAAAATTGAACACTAGTGAAGTTAGGGCAGGTGGCCACAGACTTGTCAAGGAGATCAGTTTTGTGGAGAGTCTTAGAAGAGGAAAGAGAGGGAGAGAGAGGTGGGCAGGCTTTGCGAAGGGATTTCCAAAGCTTAGCATCGACCTGAGGTCAAACTAATATTTCAGAAAGGCTCCCCCATAACTTCTTCACTTTCTTGATCTGTGCCTTAAATTACAAAGCCCAGAATCCTGTGTACCTTACCATCCACGTTCCCAATCTGCCCCCGTCACCTTTAACGATTTGGGCAGTTACCCCATCTCCGGGTGCTCCTGCACTCCTGTTGAATTGTTCCCTTCAGTTTACATTCCCTTGCCTCATTCTCCCTCCCAAAACGCACCACTTCACACTTCTCCGCACTAAACCCCGTCTGCCACATGTCTGCCCATTTCATCAACCTGTCTCTGTCTTCTTGAAGTCTATCAATTCAAGAATCGATCAGGAAATGCAGTGGTGCTAATAGCAATCCCCGGGGGACCCCACAGTACACCGTCTTCCAGCCTGAAAAACAATTGTTGATCACGACTCTCCGTTTCCCCTCACTCGGCCAACTTGTATCCATACTGCCACTTCCCTTTCATCCCATGCACTTTAACTGTGCCGACAAGCATTTTACCAAATGCCTCTTGAAAGTCCATTAACACAACATCAGCTCAATTACCTTCGTCAACACTCTGTTACCTCACCAAATGTACAAATGTTCAAAATAATTGGAAAGGAAAATATGAATATCAATAAGCCAAACCCAAAAGAACAAGTAGAAAGTTATCAATGAATCGCCTGGTTTAAACAGAAACAGAAAATATTAGACAATCTCAACACGTCTGACAGCATCCATGGAGACAGTACCGAGCCCCCCCACAATACGCACGCTAGGCACCCCCGGCCCGATTGTGCGCGTGCAAGAAATTGCCAGCTTGGCACCTTGACAGTGCCAATCTGGTGCCCTGGAAGTGCCCATGCCAGCTGGCAGTGTCACCTGGGCACCTTGGCAGTACCAGGATGGCATCCTTATGGCACTTCCAGGTGCTAAGGTGCCAGGCTGGCACTTCAGGTGGCACCAGCAGTATCGAGGTACCACCCTGCCCAAAGGGCATGCAGCTGGGGGCCTCCAATCCCCTGGGAGACACTCACGTGTGCCGTTCCATCCACACAGACACAGGGAGAACATGCAGACCCCACACAGTGACCCAAGCCGGGAATTGAACCTGGGACCCTGGCGTTGTGAAGCAACAGTGTCAACCTCAGTGCTACCGTGCCATCTTCCAGCCTTGGATAACTGTCTCCCTGGAATTAGCACGTTCTCTCCGTGTCTGCGTGGATTTCCTCCGGGTGCTCCGGTTTCCTCTCACAGCCCAAAGATGTGCAGGTTAAGTGGATTGGCCATGATAAATTGCCCCTTAGTGTCCAGTGCAGATTAGGTTGGGTTATGGGGATAGAGTGGGGTAGTGGACATGGGTAGAGTGCTCTTCAAAAGTTCGATGCAGACTAGATGGTCTGAATGACCTCCTTCTGCACTGTAGAGATTTTATGATTCTAACATAATTAATTCCTCTCTCAGTACTAGTCAGTGCTAATAGGCACCTTGGTAACCCTGACAAGCAGCAGCCATCTGGGAGCTTGTTGCTGTCACCCCTCCACAATAAATATCACTGGAGAGTAAATCCTCACCTTCAGCCAGCATCACCCACCCCTCCCCCAAGAACAGGGCTCCAACAAGCGTTGCCATGTGGGCATCCACCCAGCCACCCAGCTGGTCAGACTGCAGGGCAGAACAAGAGCCGTCCCTATACCGGCCTTCACATATCCCACCCCAGCAATCACAGACACCCCCAGACCTAACAGAATCCTCCCCCCCCCCGCCATCATAGACCCCCCGCAGCAACACCCACCCCTCCAACCTCACAGAACCCCGCTGCCCTCACCCCCTGAGAATGGACCACCAGTCCCCGGCAAAGTCAATCACAGACCCACGACAATGACCCTCCTCTTGGTTACCCATTCCCTCCCACCAGAGCTGTCCAGTCCCGGGGGCAGCACGGTAGCACAAGTGGCTAGCACTGTGGCTTCCCAGCGCCAGGGTCCCAGGTTCGATTCCCCGCTGGGTCACTGTCTGTGCGGAGTCTGCACGTCCTCCCTGTGTCTGCGTGGGTTTCCTCCGGGTGCTCCGGTTTCCTCCCACAGTCCAAAGATGTGCAGGTTAGCTGGATTGGCCATGATAAATTGCCCTTAGTGTCCAAAAAAGGTTAGAAGGGGTTATTGGGTTACGGGGATAGGGTGGAAGTGAGGGTTTAAGTGGGTTGGTGCAGACTCGATGGGATGAATGGCTTCCTTCTGCACTGTAAGTTCTATGTTCTATGTCCCCTTGGACTCCCTGGTGGAGAGTGGTGACATACGCGATGGCCTTCAACCTCTCTCTCAGAGGTCATGGCGTCAGGTTTCCATTTTTCAAGAGCAGCAGTGATTTGTGCTGGTGTGGTGCCACACCGGCTAGGTGGGAAGATACAACAATAATGGGCGGTGCATTGTGTGGCCCACTAATGAGATGGTGATGTATGCAAATCAGGCTCATGCCCTTCCTTGGCAGGAACCCGATTGCATCATAGGGTAGGGGAGGGCGGGGGAGTGGGGGGTGGGGGGTTGGGGGGGGGGGGTGGGGGGGAGTGGCTAGGAAGATCGCAAACCGAAAACCTGCGGTTGAGAATCGTGTTTTCAGCATCTCACGAGATTTAGTGACCATTACGAGAATCGCGCCCATGGCTCATGCAGCGGTTAAATCACCGCCTTCGAGATTCTGGGAGAGAGGATCCGGTAGCGATTTCAGAACAGTGCTTGCAGAATTATTGTGTGTGTGTGTGTGTACGTGCGTGTGTGTCATTGGGCACCACGGTAGCATTGTGGTTAGCACAACTGCTTCACAGCTCCAGGGTCCCATGTTCGATTCCCGGCTTGGGTCACTGTCTGTGCGGAGTCTGCATGTGCTCCCCGTGTGTGCGTGGGTTTCCTCCGGGTGCTCCGGTTTCCTCCCACGGTCCAAAGATGTACAGGTTACGTGAACTGGCTAAATTGCTAAATTGCCCTTAGTGTCCAAAATTGCCCTTAGTGTTGGGTGGGTTTACTGGGTTATGGGGATAGGGTGGGGTTGTGGGCTGGGGTAGGGTGCTCTTTCCAAGAGCCGGTGCAGACACGATGGGCCAAATGGCCTCTTTCTGCACTGTGAACTCTATGTGTCTGTTTGTCATCAGCAGATTCCAATTTCTACACTGATAATTAACTATTGAAGAAACAAGGGTATTGTGCTAATCTGTGGTCGTGATTTACTCAGAACTCTATTTCACAGTGGGAAGAATCCATAATTCAATGTGAGTGCTTCATTATGTTCTTATTGTCATTAATATAAAGGAAATTCGAAATTTGCTCTCCGCTGAATTATTGCGTTATTCTTTTCCATTCATTCACAGGAACTGGGTATTACCAACAAGACCAGCAATTGTTGCCATTCCTGATTTCACTTGAGAAGATGGGGGTGAGCCACCAACTTGCATAAAACTGAGTGGATTCTTGGGCCATCTCAGAGGGCAGTTAAGTCAAACACATTGCTGTGGATCTGAAATCATATAGAACATAGAACATACAGTTTAGGGGCTGGTATAGCTGGGGCTGGTTTAGCTCACTTGGCTAAATCGCTGGCTTTTACAGCAGACCAAGCAGGCCAGCAGCATAGTTCGATTCCCGTACCAGCCTCCCCGGACAGGCGCCGGAATGTGGCGACTAGGGGCTTTTCACAGTAACTTCATTGAACTCGTGACAATAAGCGATTTTCATTTCATTTCATTTTTCATTTCATTAGAAGGAGGCCATTCGGCCCATCGAGTCTGCACCGGCCCACTTAAGCCCTCACTTCCACCCTATCCCCGTTAGCCAATTACCCCTCCTAATCTTTTTGGACACTAAGGGGCAATTTAGCGTGGCCAATCCACCTAATCTGCACGTCTTTGGACTGTGGGAGGAAACCGGAGCACCCGGAGGAAACCCATACATGTGCCAGACCAGGTAGGGACATCAGATTTCCTTCCCTGAGGGGCATTATTGAAACGGATGTGTTTTCACAACAGTACAGAATATCCACCACTGGCACTAGCTTCGGGGGAACGCTCTGAATTCAGGTCTCGAGATTGTTAATCCAACCCTCTTGCTCACCAGCCCAGTAGCAGAGCCACGATGCTCCCTGGCTCATCAGGTTTGGCTTCTATTGCTGACTTTCCATCTCTAATCGCTAGCTGTTTTCTTACATCTTCACTGTTCAGTTTGATTTCTTTTGGAAAACTGGAGTACTTAAAGTTTTTTTTCTGCATGATGCTTTTCTGAAACCAGTGTTAAATTCTTTAAATGAAATCATGAAAATTTACAGCACAGAAGGAGGCCATTCAGTCCATCGTGCCTGTGCTACCTGAGAAAGAACTATCCAAACTATTCCCATCCTGGTCCAAAACATTCGAGGTTATAGCACCTCAAGTGCACATCCAAATACTTCCTAAAGGTAATGAGGGCTTTAATACGGTTAATGACACCCAAGGCCGTCATTCTCTCTAGCTCTGCCTTTAGGTTACCCCTTAATGGCGCCGGCACACGTTTGGGTGCATGAATCACAGGCTTCGCATCTTCCTTCAACTGAATCTTGTACGTGTATGGTAATGTACCAAAACCTTGGAAAATTTCAGAGAAATCATTCAGTATGGAGTCTCCTGAGGGAGGAGGGCCTGTCACAGCACTGTCTGCACTATAGACTCATCGGACAAGCTGTAACTCTTCATATGTCTCAACTCCAATTATGGACTCACGGTCCGCCGCCACCACAGAAAATTTCAGCTTGTATATTTTGGTTTTGACTTCGACATCAAGCTCACATGCTCCGAATGACAAGATTTTGTTACCATTATAATCTCTCAATAGTACTGTTCCGGTAACTATTTTTTGCTGAATTCACAGCTATTTTACATCAGACAGGTTGATAAGGTTGGCCCTCGCACCAGTGTCAAGCTTGCCTGTTATTACTGTGCCATTTATTTTTAATGGCACCGTCCATTAATCTGTATAATTATTTGCCTTCAATTCACTGTTGCTGCAGATTGGTACAAATATATTTCTGTTTGATATAACTTGAGTTTCCTCATCTTCGCTGGAGATCACGTCTACAAAGAATGTGTTCTCTAAACACACCTCATCTCTTTGTTTGTTCAGGTATTTTTCTTTTATAACATTGGGCTGCAAAATGATTCCTGCCATTGCAGATGGCACATGTTTTTCCATAAGCAGGGCATTGCCATGGCATATGCCGTTTGCCACATGGCGGACACAAAATGGAGGATCGGGCCGGTGCTCAAAATGGCTGCCCGCATTGGGAACTCGTTTCTTATTCAGCTGCGTCACCTCACTAATGGCGTCTGCCGTTGCGCCAAAATGACAGAGATTCAACGTGTCGAGCTGTTTTGCAGCAAGCCCACTAGTGTGACATATTTGAATGGCACTTTCAAGTTGCAGGTCTGTTTTTAGCCGCTCGCGCGCATTATTATTGGAGATTCCAAAAAATATCTGGTCTCGTATCATTGACGACTGGAGTGTGCTGAAGTTGCATGACTGCTTTAAATTGCAAGTCAGTGAGGAGGCTATTGTAGGCCTCTCCTGCGTTCTGGGTGCACGTACTGAATTTAAGGTTTTGTTTTTTCTAGGGGAGCAATGCTGACCGAATGGTTTGAGCATTTCTTCGAAACCTTTGCTGTCAGCCTCGTTGTCAAATGCAAAAGTATCGAAGATCTCAATTGCTTGGGGACCTGCTACAGTGAGCAGCAGCACGATACGCCTCCCCTTGGGCTCTGCCTGCAGACCAAGGACTGCAACGTACAGTTTAAACTGTTGTTTAAACACCCTCCAATTTTCATCCACATTGCTGGTAAACCAAAGGTGTTGAGGTGACCTCATACCTTCCATTCCAGGCTTTGAAGTTTTAGTGCGCATTGAGCACAAGATGCCAGTCGCTTGCAGGGTTACTAGCAAAGATACGTTTCTTCCTTATCCTTCAAAGTTATCTTCGGTGATTCGGATTTTCTTACACAGAATCTTCAAGTTAAATCATCCAACCTGGTACCATGTCATGTTCTGTAGACTGGCCAAAGTGAATGATCAACTACAGAACAAATAGTTAAAAATAATTTATTGTAAAGCAACTGTGTGGTAAGAAAACTAGGATTAACAACTGACACTAACAAACAACTCTTGTGGAACTACTGCAAATATGTCTAAATTCCAGCACGACTAAGTCCCAACTCCCAGATCACATGGTCACATGATGGGGTTTACGATGCCCTCTAGTGGTCGGAGGACGTGCATCACATTATGTGCAAAATTACATTATGCATCTCATCACAGTGATGTGTCCGGTTTAACAGCAATATTTACAAAATTGGAGGACGTAAGTGGTATCATGAAAGACATTTTTAAATGCAGTTTTTTTCACAATTTTAGTGCTTTGATATGCCAGTGATTGAGGCAGTCAGTATAAAATTCTAGACATACAATGAAGGGAATTGCCCAGTAGTAGTGCACAAGTGGGTTATTCTATAATTTATTTTATTTTCTCGAGAAAAAAATAAATTTTGATTAAAACTCATGTGTGCATTATATAGTCAATGTTAAGAAGAAAGAAGTAGTTATGAATATCGTGACTTTTTTTGCAAAACTACAAGCCTTTCTCTTGACAAACACAGATAATTGATGGCTGTCACAGAAATGGTCCTTTACGTTCATGATTCACAGCAAAGTTCAATTGGAGACAAGAACATATGTCTCATCGATTTGACCTCTGCATTGGGAGCACAGACGTGCTTGCAGAATTTCCCCCGAAGTACCAAGGGGCAAATCAGAGAACTTTTATAATCTAGTGCAGGTGCCAACAAAGAAAATTTTGAAACAGTTCCAAAGGGAGGCGAGGCGATATGTGAAAACGGTTTGGGTTACTAGATTGGTGCAACCTCCAAAGTAAATGTAGACCTCTGATCTTGAGCTTCATCAACTCTTCTGTTGTCAGGGCAGCACGGTGGCGCAGTGGGTTAGCCCTGCTGCCTCACGGCGCCAAGGTCCCAGGTTCGATCCCGGCTCTGGGTCACTGTCCATGTGGAGTTTGCACATTCTCCCCGTGTTTGTGTGGGTTTCGCCCCCACACCCCAAAAGATGTGCCGGGGAGGTGGATTGATCAGGCTAAATTTCCCCTTAATTGGAAAAAAATGAATTGGGTACTCTAAATTTATAGGAAAAAAAACTCTTCTGGTGTCGCCAACCTGGGTGTTCTGGTGTCTTGGTGACAATTTTCTACATTGTAAAAGGGTGGAATCAGGGATTATGTAGGGTGTCAAGCATAGCTTTGGACTCCGTTCAGCTCAGGAGAGATCAATGACCATTTCACTTCAGCCAGCCGAACACCGGGAACAAATCCTCGTTTTACCATAAGACCAAAAGACCATAAGTCATAGGAGCAGAATTAGGCCACTCGACACATTGAGTCTGCTCCGCCATTAAAGCATGGCTGATATTTTCTCATTCCCATTCTCCTGTCTTCTCCCCATAACCCCTGATCTCCTTATTGATCAAGAACCTATCTATCTCTGTCTTAAAGACACTCAGTGATTTGGCCTCCACAGCCTCTGCGGCAAAGAGTTCCACATCTTCACCATCTTCTGGCTGAAGAAATTCCTCCTCATTTCTACTTTAAAGGATCGTCCCTTTAGTCTGAGATTGTGTCCTCTGGTTCTAGTTTTTCCCACTAGTGGAAACATCCTCTCCACGACCACTCTATCCAGGCCTCAGTACCCTGTAAGTTTCAATAAGATCATCCTTCTAAACTCCAACGATTACAGACCCAGAGTCCTCAACCGTTCCTCATATGACAAGCTCTTCATTCCACGGATCATTCTTCTGAACCTCCTCTGAATCCTTTCCAAGACCAGCACATCCTTCCTTAGATACGGGGCCCAGAACTGCTCATAATACTCCAAATGGGGTCTGACCAGAGCCTTATATAGCCTCAGAGGTCCATCCCTGTGCACAAGGTTTTCTTTTGCATTGAACCCAATAGAAAAAAAAGGGCAGAGTGCAAAATGAGCCAACGCTTCAGTATTGTCAGTTCAATGCGATCACCTAAGATAAATTTAAAATCCAATGTTTCTTTACTGAGGGATGCAGACTTGACAGTATAGTGAAGTTGCCAGTCCTGACTACCACACCCAGGCTTTCTTGAGGATTTGCATTTGCTCACTAGTAATTCTTCCAACTTGGTTGTAATCAAATTGTGATTCGGAAACAGTGCCAAACAGGAAATAGTAAGATCATTTAGAAAACAGAAAGGACATTTAATACAACATATTTAGCCCCTTTTGATTGTTGTGAACCACAACTTCACACTATGTCTATTCAGCCTTTTGTTTCTTTAGATACTTATCATTAGCACCCATATTTACTATATTGATCTTTCCTGGTATTTTATTCTAAGGGTTGGATTTTCATGCCTATATCAGTGTCACAATGGGGGTGTGCATCTTTAGAATTGGCAGGTAGGATCTGATTTTGAGATTCTTACCCCCAAACCATCACTGGCTATTTTAAGCAGTGATGGCCAGATGTTCTGCCTGAGGAGTTATTTAATATTTGGGGTTGATCAAGTGTGTAAGTTGATGTTGAGCCCTGGTGCCATCACCTTCAGCTGAGAAGCAAGCCAAATGGGTGATACCACAGCACCATCTTTGTGCTCTGTTCAATAATAGCCAGAGAATCACCTAGAATCCACCCTCTTCTGCACCAATTAACTCTGGTGCCCGCAAATAATCTATTCTTGGTCTCCCTCCTATAGCTGGCTTCTCGGCAACAATCATCTGAAAATATGGCATCTTTTCCACATATCCACTGCCAACGCCCAGCTCTACTCCACCACCACCTCTAGACCTCTTCTTCGCTTCCTCTAAATTGACAGATTGCTCATCCAACATTTAGTACTCGATAAGCATACATTTCCTCCGGCAAAGTAATTGTAAAACTGAAGCCATTGCTTTCAGACACCACCACCCCCTAAGTCACTGACTTCATCCCTGTCCTTGGAACCTGCAGCGAATCCCTTTCACCCATCTTGTTCTCGCTGACCCACAGTGGCTCTCGTTGAAGCAACATTTTGATTTTAAACCTCATATCCTGGTTTTCAATCCCTTCAAGGCCCCACCTCTCCCCATCTCTGTAACCTTCTCCAGTTCTGCAACCCTCTGAAATACCCAACTTAAATCAATATTAAGAGCAGCAAATATAATAATAATAATCACTTATTGTCACAAGTAGGCTTCAGTGAAGTTACTGTGAAAAGCCCCTAGTCGCCACCTTCCGGCGCCTGTTCGGGGAGGCCGGTACGGGACTTGAACCTGTGCAGCTGGCATTGTTCTGCATTACAAGCCAGCTGTTTAGCCCAGTGTGCCAAACCAGCCCCTGCAGTGTCGCAGTGTCGGTTTTCGTGCTCCCTATAGGTTTTGCCACCGTGACAATTAAACAAACCAGAGAGGGGAGGCGGTGGTGTAATTGTATTGCCGCTGGCCTAGTAATCCAGGGATCCAGAGTGATGCTCTGGGGACCCAGGTTCAAATCCTGCCATGGCAGATAATACAATTTGAATTCAATAAAGATGTGAAATTAGAAGACTAAAGGTCAATATGAAGCCAAAGTCAATTGTTGTAAAAACCCATCTGGTTTGCCAATGTCCTTTAGGGAAGGAAATCTGCTGTCCTTACCTGGCCTGGCCTACACGCAATGCCAGATCCACAGCGATGTGGTTGACTCTTAAATGCTCTCAGGGATGGGCAATAAATGCTGGTCCAGCCAGCGACGCCCACATCCCTTGTACAAATAATAAAAAATCATATTTTACAGTATTGAGCAATATTGTTAATTTAACTGGAAAATATCCAATTAGTTATTTCTAACACTGTGCAGATGATAACACTGAGTTTGGTGACTGCCTCAGCCTCATTATCATGTTCTGCACATTCACATTGCACCATATGGACACCGACAGCAAATTCAGATTTGGTGGAAAGATTCAATATTTGCAATCCAGATAAATTGCACAAAATCTTTTCCATTCTGCAGAAGAAGTAGAAGACTTTCTCCTTCCTGGTTGCATTATATTATTCAATATAATTATTTCATACAACGGGGGTAACTGGATTCTATTTCATCAATAATATCACAGGGGACAAAGATCAAATAACTCCTGAGCAACAAAGTGAAATGATTGGACAACAAAGGTCTTCACAGTCAGTGAGAAGTGTTGGAGACCTCAGGTGTCTCTGCAAAATAACTTTTTTTTAAATTCAGAGTACCCAATTATTTTTTCCAATTAAGGGGCAATTTTAGCGTGGCCAATCCACCTACCCTGCACATCTTTGGATTGTGGGGGTGAAACTCATGCAGAAACGGGGTGAATGTGCAAACTCCACACAGACAATGACCCAGGGCCGGGATTGAACTCAGGTCCTCAGCGCCGCGAGGCAGCAGTGCTAATCACCGTGCTGCCCCTTAACCTTTAAGAGACCAGAAAACAAAGACTGAATAGTTTATAATTGTATCTGTGCTTTCTTGGTTAACAAATCTTAACATTCTACAGATTTATCCATCTTACTGCAGCATATTTTAAATATCTCCTGCAACTTTATCATGATATTTCTATACTTCAAAAATTCATAAAAGCACCAAGGTGGAGTACATATTAGGTATGTAGATAAAAAGGCAAGATTGAAGTCAATGGAAAAGACTCTTGAAAAACACATTCAGTGTAAAGCAGGTTACTGATTCATTATGAGCCCATTACACACTCCCGTCCTGGCAATTTCACTGCTCACAGTAAACTTTCATTGGCAAAAAAGCAGAACTTCAACCATGATTCCACCCACTGTTCGCATGATAATTATGAATGAGAAACACCATCTAGCCAAGTTCAACTCATCCACCCAGAACAACATATGAACATACGTATTTGGAGAACAAGTAAGCCATTCGGCTCTTCGAGCCTGTTCCGTCATTTGAAAACATTGCTCGCAATATACCAGTGACTACAACTGAATTGGCTGTGAAGTGATTTTGGACATTGCAAAAGGGGCGATATAAATGTAGGTTTTATCTTTCATTCGTTACAGCTGCATGGAGTAAGCAGAGTTACTGTAGCAATTGTGAAATTGGAGGCCCAGTGCTGATTCTCTCAGGATAATTAATCACAGAGCAATAAACAAATGTTCAGAAAGCGGCTGCAAAGAAATCACTACTTTTATAACACAATTCAACTCTGCAGCTAATACAACTTTACCACTCTGACTTTTCTGGCACCAACCCACAATGTACCATAAATTACATCTGCCCCTTTTAAGCTAATGACACCATGCCCAGAATTTTTTAATCAGACATGTAGCAACAGCTCATGTACATTGAATTGTTGATCTGAATTTTTCAGAGAAGAATGATGCTTAACGGAATAATTGGATTGTTTCCCCTTTACCCAGAAACTGTCACACAAATTGTGTTGTATGCTGTGAATTTACAGCCAATATGGGGAGAACCTAGGATGGAGTAGAGATTTATCGAACCTTTCTTTAAGCAATCTCCTGGTGACAAATAAGGGTTTTATTCCCATAGTTTGCAAGGTTGATTAAATGGTTGACAGTCAGTAACTAATCCTGTTTTTTTTAAATTTATTAATTATTTTGATGAGGCTGAGGATTCTCAAGCCTCTGGTGTATCAACACAGCATGTCATCAGAATTGTGCCTACATACTTTCCGACAAAATGAAAATTTGGACTGATAAGATAGAAAAATACAGCACAGAACAGGCCCTTCGGCCCACGATGTCGTGCCGAACTTTTGTCCCAGGTTAATCATAGAATTTTGGACACTAAGGGCAATTTATCATGGCCAATCCACCCAACCTGCACATCTTTGGACTGTGGGAGGAAACCGGAGTACCCGGAGGAAACCCACGCACACACGGGGAGGATGTGCAGACTCCACACAGACAGTGACACAAGTCGAAATCGAACTAGGGACCGTGGAGCTGTGAAGCAATTGTGCGACTGTGAGGGTTTGAATGCAAAAGATTATTTGGGGAAGAATACAATACTTAATTTTACAGAATCACGGGTGGAATTCTCCGAGCCCGCCGTGGCCCGAATTCTCCGGCACCCGGGAATTGGCGGGGGCGGGAATCGCGCCGCGCCGGTCGGCGGGCCCCCCGCGGCGATTCTCCGGCCCACGATGGGCCGAAGTCCCGCCGCTGACAGGCCAATCCCGCCAGCGGGAATCAAAACACCTCTGGTGCCGGCGGGATTGACGGCGCAGGCGGGCTCCGGGGTCCTGGGGAGGGGGGGGGGGGCGCGCGGGGGGATCTGACCCTGGGGGATGCCCCCACGGTGGCTTGGCGCGCGATCGGGGCCCACCATGGCGGGGGCGGAAGAGAACCCCCTCCGCTGTGCATGCGCCGGTATGACGTCAGCAGCCACTGACACACCAGCGCACGCGCGGACTTCCGCCGCCCGGCGAAAGCCTTTCGGCCCCAGCTGGCGGGGCGCCAAAGGCCGTTCGCGCCGGTCGGCGGCGCGGCAACCACTCCGGCGCGGGCCTAGCCCCTCAAGGTGCGGAGAGTTCTGTACCTTTGGGGAGGCCCGACGCCGGAGTGGTTGACGCCACTCCAATACGCCGGGACCCCCTGCCCTGCCGGGTAGGGGAGAATCCCGGCCCACATCTTTGTTAGAGTGCAGAAGGAGGTGTTTGGCCCATTGTATCTGCACGGGCTCTCCAAATAAACATTATGACTTGGTGCCATTCCCCTGCCTTTTCCCCGTACCCCTGCACATTGCTCCTATTCAAATAATCATCCAATTACCTCTTGAATGTCTCGATTGAACCTGCCTCCACCACACTTCCAGGCCGTGCATTCCAGACCCCAACCACTTGCTATGTGAAAAAGTTTTTCTCACATCACATTTGCTTCTTTTGCGAATCACTTTAAATCTGTGCCCCCTCAATCTTGATCCTTGTTGCTGGATGTTTTTTGGAATTGGCTAAATTTTATGCATTTTTGTGATGTACGGACATTGCACATTAACGTCATTTTTATTTTTGAAACGTTAAGATATCACCCGACAGTGTTTATGAAATATAGGATCATGCACTGTGTATTAGAAGATAGTAATTGAATTCTTATTGTGAATCACAAAAAATAGACTTTGATCAAGAGGTTGCAAAGGGACCATGGGCATGCACACATTTAACAACACTCGATTGTATCATCTCATGGTGAGGATTATTCTTGTACATTGGAAGAAGAAAAACTCAGGCGTGTCTTATCTGTGAGTTCAAATATGAATTATTTGATTATTAAATATTAAAATGTACTGGAGGGCTAAATGTCAATGGATCTAAAACAATCACTTTATGTCTTATATTAAAACTGAACTGTCTTTTCATTCTCCTAAGTTTGAAGCTGGTGAAATATAGCTTCAAACTTAGGAGAGTGAAAAAGACTTCAGTTTTAAACACCTTGCACAGATGGCTAGATGGGATGGGGTGGCAACAAAGGTAGCGGTGGCTGATTGTATCAACAAATTCAAGCATGAGCTGGATGAACATCTGGTAAAAACATTGGCTAGAGGGGTTGAGCAATTTGATATTTCCCACATCCCAACTTGACCAGCTGGAGGTGGAGATCCTTTAAAGTTTCACAATGTTGTTTTGCAGGCTTTACTAATCAGGGAAAAAAAGGAACATATGAAAGGAGTTTATTAGGAAACTTCTGGGAAAACGAAACGGCTATTCATCCCAACCAGACGCGCCTCCTCCCTCTATCTGCTTTCCTCTTTCCCCAGAAACGCAATCGATCATTGCTTTCAGCACACGAGCTGATTTCAAGAACATAAGTTTCAACGCTTAGTTTTATAGCATGCAATAACAGCAAACCTTGCATCCTGATTACAGTCACAGACGCAGAAAGAACAGATTTACTCGATGTCAGTGACATCTTGAGTGCTTGCGAGAGTGATAACTAGCTGCGGTGACATTTGACTGCAGTTACTTATCACTACTGGCAAGCTTCCCATGATAAATACACCACGCCGATTTAATAATAGAATGCTGCGCCATTTACAGTGCAGTAGTGAGATTTTCAGTTGTACACAACCTGTCCTAAGTCACTCATACCTTATGCTTGTTAACTCCCATAATGCTCTTCACTGGTGCAACATTCTACACATTTCCATATTGGCTGCACAGCAACTTTCAGTGCTTACATTACCCAACAATTATACTTCAAATCGCAGCACATCAGATCAATCGCTCCGTAACCAGGTTGCTAAATTCACATTTCCCTGGAAAAACCAGGCAGGAAAGAAAGACCAGTCTCCCTTTCTTAATTTCACTTTTCCGGTGATACAATTTGAATATCGATCTGCCTTTAAGACAGTTTAATTACCCACCTACGTAGAAACGAGAAACCTGTATTAAAACCCCGATACAGCTCGCATGCCTATCCAACCAAAAGTAAAGCCACAGGCAGCTTTACGTCTGCGCTGAAATGCAATAGTAATTAATTTATATTTGTACCCAGAATGTAATAGTTAGGTATTATGTGGTGGTTATTATTAGCCAATGCAATGAAAGTAAACTAAATGAACTCACTGCTTCACAACATTCAAAGTAACCTATTCAGAAACATAAAATGAATCCACCGACGAGATGTATTCTCCTTGATGATAGATTGTGGAACATAGATGGCATTGACATGCAAGCAATCAACGTACATACCTTTTATTTCTTCCCCCACTTAATCTCTTTTATTGAAGTTCAGTGCCTGGTGTGGCAGTACACCATTCTTAGAGATGCACAGTTCAAAGCCACAGACTCCACCTCAGCACCACAGGAAAACATTAAACATAACTCAGGTCCACCGTGAATACCAACAAGCCATACACACACAGTTAACCTCCCATCACCAACAGGGATTTGGGGAGATGACGCGGCGCAGGCTAAAAATCAAGGTTGGTCATTTGTGCAACCAATTCCCCTGCAAGGATTCTGTCTCAGTCCATCCTCCTCCAGCCACACATAAAACAGGGTTGATTGTCTGCTGGCAAGCTACATCGAAAGTAGGTCAATTCAACAGCTCAGCTGCTTAACAACACGATCATTAACAACTCGCTTCACAGTTCAGACATCAGACTGGAAAACATTGCAAAATATTCATTCTGAAATTAACATTCATCCCGTGTTTCCTTTTCTAAAAAAAAAATTGATGAAATAACATGTTCGCCTCTGTGTGCTTTCATGAAGTAGGGTTTCACTTCCTATCACAGGAACCTGAAAAATAACAATGCTGTTTAGCAAAGCAAGGTATTAACCGATGATTATGTAAGGCTCCTTATTTAAAACATTATTCTGCGATAGGAATATTATTTTCACGGGTCCAAGAGATGCTTCCCCCAGTCTTCAAGAATCAGCGTTGCTGACTTTGTTCTTAATTCAGTTACACTATTCACAATCCGCCAGCATCAATATTAATATTGCTTTCGATGCGCAGTGTACGTATATACAATATAGAAATGGAGGTTTCGCCTCTTGCAAACCGCAGCCTTGGAAACCTATAAAATCCCAGAGAATTAAAATGTTTGCCCATAAGCGCATGCATTACTGTTCCAGAGATTAGGTGCTCAAATTATATTAAGTGGAATGGTTCTACAATATTTCTGCAATTATCTACAAATGACTTTTCCCCCCCTTAAATTATATTTAATAACCTAATGCGTTCACTGTACCACACTGGACTCAGCTTTCCATTTACCATTGCAATCTGCGAAGCAATCAAAGTAGAATTCACTTCAAAATCTCTCCCTACAGATAAATAACATAAGTCAAACTCAGTCTTGTTAGTCCCCCTTTGCATTGCCATATACCGATGAGGATGGTGGTATTTCTGGACAGGTTGTCAACACTCCAGGATTGGCCTGGAATCTCCAGGAATTGAAGATAAATCTCCAGGATGAGTGGAACCCTGGAAAACAATCAGCGAGACATCCATAGAATCCCTACAGTGCAGGAGGCCATTCGGCCCATCGAGTATGCACCGACCTTCTGAAAGAGCACCCTACTTAGACCCACTTTCCCACCCTCTTCCCCGTAGCCTCACGGGGACCCCTTTGGACGCTAAGCGGTAATTTAGCATGTCCGATCCACCTAACCTGTAAATCTTTGGACTGTGGGAGGAAACTGGAGCACCCAGAGGAAACTCACGCAGACAGGGGAAGAAAGTGCAGACTCCGCGCAGATGGGTCATCCAAGGCTGGAATTGAACCCGAGTCCCTGCCGCTGTGAGGCAGCAGTGCTAACCACTGTGCCACCGTGCAGACATTAAAAACTGATTTTTTTGGTAATTTTCTTTGAATATTTATTTTCACCAGATATAAAAATGTTGAAACAGGGAAATGGAAAGATTTTTTGATGATGGTCAAGCATCATCCAATTGGATTATGAGTCTTTTTGCTTTCCAGCTGATGTCGGAAGGCAGTAGATCACAGGGATGGATGTGTTAACCAATGAGAAGCTGGAGTGTTTGGGGGGGGGGGGGGGGGGGGCGGGGGGAGTCATGTCATGAAACCTCCAGGAATACACTTATTCACAGTTGGTAACTCTAATTTCTAGCCACTAATACAAGAGTCACAATACACTGACAAACTGATAGTAGGTCACTCTGATAGTAGGTCGCAAATTGCATATGATCAGTGGGGTTGAGATTCAAAAATGCAATGGCATAAAGATGGGCAGAAAGAATTGAGGAAGTGATAATTTTAGAAGGCTTATTTACAGTACATAAATGGTGAGTGCACTAGGGGTGATAGGGTGATTAAATTGTACCTCCGGATTTCCAAACCACCTTCATCACTAAAGCTTAATTAACCGCAAGCTTCTCTCCACAAAATTAGCCCACAGAAATGACAACTCGGAAGGGTGTGTTGAGCACGTGATTCAGATGATGAGTATATCTGCCGCCGCGCTTTCACCTTATTATGCTGTTTGAACCCATCAATTAAAATGCAACCTGTAATCAATCATTGCTATTTTTAACAATGTGAATGATTACACTTTTATGGTTCTCGTTATTCACAAAGAGAGGCCTCTGCTTTTATTACAGGGTGACAGATGGTGAGGAGATGCAGGATGCGGGAGGTGCAAAGCTCGAGGACCAGATAGGGGCAGAAACAGTCTTAAGGAGTTTTTTTGAAGGCCAGAGATGAAGGTGTCAACACACAGTTAATGAGCGAGTGAGATCGACAAGGCAGGAACACAATAACTGAACTAGAGGCAATTTATCTAAGGAAAGATATATGGGAATTGGAGACAGTGCTGAGATGGTTCACAATCTTCATCCCGGGTATGGAGGGATTTTCTTATGAGGAGACTTTAATTAGGTTGGACCTGAACTCATAGGAGTTTGGAAGAAAGAGAGGTGAACTTATTGAGATATATCAGATTCACAAAGAGCTTGACAGAATAGATGCTGACAGGTTTTGCCCTTCTGGGAGGGTCTCGGACCAGAAGGCATAATCTCAGAGTAAGGGATCACCCATTTAAGACCGAGATGAGGAGAGTTTCATCAGAGGCTAATGAAGCAGTGGAATTCTTTGCTGCAGAAGGGTGGAGAGGTTGGGTCGTTAAGTATTTTCAAGGCTGAGACAGACAGATTGTTAATCAGTAAGGGAATCAAGGGTTATGGGGATAAGGTGGGAAAATGGAGTTGAAGATTATCATACCAGATCAGACATGATCATGTTGACTGGCAGAGCAGATCCTTGATGGGCTGAATGGCCTCCTTCTGTTCCTCCGTCTTATGATCCAAGGTTACATGGTGGGAGCAGAGAGTAAACGGTAACTATTGTTTGAGAATGGCACACCCAGCACAGCGATACAGGGCTGAAGGAAATTGACGAGACAGGGTGCGATATGGCTATGGGGTATTTGAAGACAATAACAAGATCCCTCAAGGCACTTCTCTAAGGGTTGAGAAGGCAGCTAAGTATGGGGAAAAAAACATGGTTGGTGGGGATGTCGGCTTCAGCGCAGGTGCGGATAAAGGCCACAGGAATCCAGATGACTGCTCATCCTGCGAACCTTTATGTTGTTAATTTCTCTGACCTTCCTAGAAATTACAATAGCATTAACTGTTTTACTTTTAATGGAAACTGATTCAGGTCTACTTCTGGTAGAGCAACACAAGATGGTTGTTAAATTGAGTAGCGATGGGCTATTTTGTTTATTATTGAAACTTAATCTGCTCGAGAATCTCTAAATGAAAAAAATTGAGTAAGAACAGAGTAATCTTCCGACGGGAACGTTAGTGTTTCATCAGAGCACATTCACTCAGTGAAACCTAGAGAATCCTAGGACCACTCGACCAGTTTCAGCATTAGTCTTCTGGGTTACAGGGAGGTTAACAGGAAAGGTCCCAGTCTCAGTGACAGATATATCCATCTACGTCTCATCAAAGAGTCAGCCTGGCTGTTCAATTATTAACAGCACCCTGAAGGACCATGGGCTAATGCAGCTCATAGAATCATAGAACTTACAGTGCGGAAGGAGGGAATTCGACCCATCGATTCTGCACCGGCCGTTGGAAAGAGCACCCTACCCAAGCCCACACTGCCACCCTATCCCGGTATCCCAGTAACCCCACTCAACCTTTTTGGATACCAAGGGTAGTTTAGCATGGCCAATCCACCTAACCCGCACATCTTTGGATTGTGGGAGGAAACCAGAGCACCCGGAGGAAACCCACGCAGACACGGGGAGAACGTGCAGACTCCGCACAGACAGTGACCCAAGCCGGGAATCAAACCTCGGACCCTGGAGCTGTGAAGCAACTGTGCGAACCACTATGCTACCGTGCTGCCCATATCAGTTATCAGATTAATAGCCCAGCACAGGTTTCTCATTGGCATCTCGAGTAAACCGACCCCCACTCAGAGATTTCTTCTGCATTGTATTAATACTGTGCCGTAAACATGTAAGCTCTACTTAATTATAAGGTTTTTTTCTTACATAATAATAATCACTTATTGTCACAAGTAAGCTTCAATGACGTTACAAAGAGTGATTGAAACTCAAGACCACATATCCAATATCAATGTAATTTTATAAATCACAGAATGGTAACATAGCATTGCTTTCATCGAGGTGACAGACAGGGATGTCCGTACCCAGTTTTGTCGGGGGGTCAAAATTGAGGTTTATATGGTGAGCTCTGGTGATTGCAACAGGAACGCAGGAATATAGAAGGCTGAATGGCCTCCCTCAATGGCTCTACCAGTGGTATTTAAGCCATGAGATAGGTGTTTTGCCCTCTGGCTGGAGATCTGGCAAGAACTCCATATCGCCTCTTGTGAGGAAGATCTGCCCTATTAATTCCCAATCGTGGATTTAAGTGACCAGCAGCAATCCTTCTCCAGGATCAACGACCCCGGGTCAGAGGTCCTGCCCTGCCCCCGCCCTTCGAGCTGTCAGCCAATCAGAGGCACTGCCAACAGGAGTGGTGGCAGCCATCGGCTAGGAAGACGACGACATGGTGGTAATGTCGGGAGTAGTAATCCAAAAGCTCTGGGGACACTGATTCAAACCCCACCAAGGCAGCTGGTGGAATTAAAACTTAATAAAATCCGAAATTCTAAAGCTAGTTTCAGTGATGGTGACCATGACAACCACCAACACCGATTCCTTTTAGGGAAGGAAATCTGTTGCCCTTACACGATCTGGCCGGCATGTGACTCCAAACCCACAGCAATGTGGTTGACTTAACTGCCCTCTGAAATGGCTGAGCAAAGCACTCAGTTCAAGGGCAATTAGGGATGGGCAACAAATGCTGGCCCAGCCAGTGGCCCCCACCTCCCACAAAAGAATAAAGAAAAAGATATGCACCCACCAGAGGCCTAGAATCAGTGAGAGAGGGCAGGATGGAGAGTCCAAGGTCAAAGATTGTGGGAGGGGCCAGGGCGGTCGACTGCAAGGATAGAGGAGTTGCTTTAAGGGCGCCCCCCCCCACCCCCCGCCCCTGCCAGCTTCTCAGGCTTCCTGTTTGATGACTCCCCCGCCAGCTGTTGCTGGAATGCCAGCGGCAGAGGGATGAGGCCCTCAAGGGGGCATTAATTGTCCATTTGACGGCCTAAATTACCGGCAGGACGCAAGGGCATCGTTGACCTTCGGCAGACTTAATTGAGGCAGAGATCGCAGGTGGCAGGATGCGCACCTGGCACCTTCCCACCCAAATAAATTACCCCGCGCACCTGCAAGTTTGTTTTGGAGGAGGCATTCAAAGCATCCGATGACTCTATGACTACTGTCACCCATTTGGCTATTTCAAGCATATAGGGCGAAATTCTCCGCCCCCCACGACGGGTGGGAGAATAGCGGGAGGGCCTTCCCGACATTTTTGCCGCCCTCCCGCTATTCTCCCCCCCCCCCCCCGCCGAAGTCCCGACCCGAATCGCTGCCGCCGTTTTTTTACGGCCGGCAGCGATTCTCAGCTGTTAGATGGGCCAAAGTCCCAGCCCTTTCCGCCGTTTTTACGAACGGCAAACACACCTGGTCTTGCCGTTCGTAAAAACGGCGTCACAAACTCGCTATTAATAACCATGGCACCGATAGGCACGGCAGTACCACGGCCGTACCAAGGGTGCCATGGGCCCGCGATCGGTGGGCACCGATCGCGGGCAGCGGGCCCGATGCCCGCGCACTACTTGTCCTTCTGCCGCCCCGCAGTATCCATTCGCGGGGCGGCTGAGGGGCAACCCGGCCCGCGCATGCGCGGGTTTCGCGCAAAAATGCGATGACGTCACCCGCGCATGCGCGGGTTGGAGTCTTCCAAACTGCGCATGCGCGGCTGACGTCATATGACGCGTCAGCCAGCGCTAACTCCGGCAAGCGGGCTTAACGATTTTCGTTAAGCCCGTCTTGCCGGTGCCTACGGCGTCGGGCTGCTAGCCCCGACCGGGGACCAGAAACCGCCCGGGTTTTACGGCAGCTTTACGATTTCTCCCGTTTTGGGAGAATCGCGCCCATAGCTTTTTTCACAATATTGCCGACCTAATCCATCAGCATTTTTTCATCACTACTTTCTGACTCTCTCCTAAATTTTCCAGTACAACCAGGCCCCATAAGATCATAAGACATAGGAGCAGAATTAGGTCACTCGGCCCATCGAGTCTGCTCTGCCATTCAATCATGGATGCAAGAGCAGATCAGACGCTGGGAATTCTGTCCCGACTTCCCCAAGTCTGTGCAGCATCTAAAGGGAACAAGTCAGGCAAGTTAGGAGTGTGATTGAATAATTTACACTTGCCTGGATGGGTGCAGCTCCAACGACACTCAGGAAAATCTACACCATCCAGGGCAAAGCAGCCCATTGGATTGGCACTCTATCCACTACCTTAAATGTTGATTCCCTCCAGCACGGCCACACAGTGGCTGCAGTGATGCACTGCAATAAATTACCAAGGCTCCTTCAACAGCACCTTTCAAACCTACAACCTCTACCACCCAAAAGGAAAAAGGGCAGCAGATACATCTGAACACACCACTACCTGCAAACTCCCGCCCAAGCTACACACTACCCTGACGTGAAAATATATCACCATTGCTTCACTGCCGTGTGGTCAAAGCCCTGGTACTCACTTTATAACAACTCTGTGGTGTCTTAAATCAGATGAATTGCAGTGGTTCACCAAGGCCATCAGCTTCTCAAGTGCAACTGGAGATGGCCGAGACAGCAATACCTTCGTGCTGTGAAAGCAAGTAAAACTCCTTCAGTAAAGTACTGGAACGTCAGTCCCAAGTCTTAGAGTTAGGGCTTTAATCAATTTACTGCCACCATTGGACCTTTGAAAAAAAACATTTAAAGTACCCAATTTTTTCTCCAATTAAGGGGCAATTTTGCGTGGCCAATCCACCTGCCCTGCACATCTTTTTGGGTTGTGGGGGTGAGACCTACACAGACACGATAAGAATGTGCAAGCTCCACACGGACAGTGACCCGGGGCCGGGATCGATCCCGGGTCCTCGGTGCTGTGAGGCAGCAGTGCTCACCACCGTGTCACCCTATTACCATTGGATGTGAACCAGATTTTGAAAATTAGGTGCCACAATATGTTAATGTCCTTTCTTGTGATGTTTTAATTATCGTGTCATTTTATTGGGTCGAAGTATTTTAGTGAATTATTCATTATGCTAACTAATGCAACTATTAGCTGGAAATAGAATCTACATTTCTGGACCTGACTTAATAAAACATTGTATAAACATTGCATGAGAAAGAAAGTGTTCAAGTATGGTGAGAACAGTAGACGAATTGCAGCCGACATTTCATTCGAGTCTGTCAAAGGAATGGAAATTGATAATCCCCAAAACGCTTCCAGCAATATTTATTTTCTGATACTTGTGGAACCAATCTATTCATGTCAACAGAATAAAGTTAGTTCCAAATCCTTGCTAATATAGCATTCTTCTGGCCCTATTGCACATTTTGTCATGCTTCAAGGCAAGTTACATACAACCAGCTTCTGTACAACACATTGCATTAATCACTGCCATAACATCAAGTAATTGCATTGTGGTATATTTATATATCTCACAGAGGTAAAATACATAAAAGCAGAAGAAATAGACACATGAGTAGACCATGGGGTGGATTGTCCAGCGCCTGCCACTTGTAATGGGTTTCCATCTTTTTCACTGCAGGAAGCACTTAGCTGCTTTAGATGTGGTGAGGAGCTGTCAATCATAGCAAGAGTGTTTAGACACATTATGGTTTGCATCAAGGGAAAGGTAGATCAACAATCCACCAAGCAGTTGCCTCTTGAGTAATCACACCGTCAATCACTGGCTATTGCAATGTATTGCTGTGTGAAATTGAATTGAAGATTTGCATTTCAAAACCTGTCAAAGTCAAAGTATTTCAAGCCCTTTGAAATGTAGTGAGCTTTAGAGGAAGTCTCTGATACTTGCAGCAGCTGCTGCTTTAAACGCTTTGGTCTGAGGCAGAAAATGTCTGGAAAGGGTAAGTGATAATGCAGTGACTTTTCATCCTACTACCGGGACTGGTCTTCATCTTTCTGGCAGAGGGCTCTGGTGAGGGTCTCTGATCAGGGTCTCTGATGGGGGTCTCTGATGGAGGGGTCTCTGATGGGGGTCTCTGATGGAGGGGTCTCTGATTGGGGTCTCTGATGGGGGTCCAGTGAGAGTCTCTGATGGGGGTCTCTGATTGGGGTCCAGTGAGAGTCTGATAGGGGTCTCTGATGGGGGTCCAGTGAGAGTCTCTGATGGGGGTCTCTGATGGGGGTCTCTGATGGAGGGGTCTCTGATTGGGATCTCTGATGGGGGTCCAGTGAGAGTCTCTGATGGGGGTCTCTGATGGGGGTCCAGTGAGAGTCTCTGATGGGGGTCTCTGATTGGGGTCTCTGATGGAGGGGTCTCTGATTGGGGTCTCTGATGGAGGGGTCTCTGATTGGGGTCTCTGATGGAGGGGTCTCTGATTGGGGTCCCTGATGGGGGTCCAGTGAGGGTCTCTGATGGGGGTCTCTGATGGAGGGGTCTCTGATTGGGGTCTCTGATGGAGGGGTCTCTGATTGGGGTCCCTGATGGGGGTCCAGTGAGGGTCTCTGATGGGGGTCTCTGATGGGGGTCTCTGATGGGCATCTCTGATGGGGGTCTCTGATGGGCGTCTCTGATGGGGGTCTCTGATGGAGGGGTCTCTGATTGGGGTCTCTGATGGGGGTCCAGTGAGAGTCTCTGATGGGGGTCTCTGATTGGGATCTCTGATCGGGGTCTCTGATTGGGGTCTCTGATGGGGGTCCAGTGAGAGTCTCTGATGGGGGTCTCTGATGAGAGTCTCTGATGGGGGTCTCTGATGGAGGGGTCTCTGATTGGGGTCTCTGATGGGGGTCCAGTGAGGGTCTCTGATGGGGGTCTCTGATGGAGGGGTCTCTGATTAGGGTCTCTGATGGGGGTCCAGTGAGAGTCTCTGATGGGGGTCTCTGATGGGGGTCTCTGATGGAGGGGTCTCTGATGGGGGCCCAATGAGGGTCTCTGATGGGGGTCTCTGATCATGGCTAATCTGATTATAACCTCAATCCCCGACTCATGCCCACCATGCTAACATTACACCTCTTTGTTAATCAATAACTTTTCTAGTTCTGCCTTAAAAAAAATATTCAAAGGCTCTGCTTCCAATGCTTTATGTGGAAAATCATTCCAGGAACTCACAATCCTCTGAAAGAAAACATTGCTCCTCATCTCTGACTTAAATGAGCGACCCCTAAAAAGTGAACCTTAGTTCTCGATTCTCTAAGAGGAAACATCAGGCTATTGAGTTGGATGATTAGCCATGGTCATAACAAATGAAGGAGCAGGCTCGAAGGGCCAAATGGCCTCGTCCTGCTCCTATTTTCTATGTTTCTATATTGCTATCCTCTCCACTTACCAACCTCTGGGGGGCTGGTTTAGCTCAGTGGGCGAGACAGCTGGTTTGTGACGCAGAACAAGGCCAACAGGGTGGGTTCATTCCCTGTACTGGCTGAGGTTATTCATGAAGGCCCCGCCTTCTCAACCTTTCCCCTCGCCTGAGGTGTGGTGATCTTTAGGTTAAACCACCACCAGAGAGCTCCCTCCCCACCGAAGGCAACAGCAGCCTCTGGTCATCTGGGTCTGTGGCAACTCTACCTTACCTTACCAGCAAGAACAAAAGGTAACAGAACCAAAACATGGATGATGAGGGAGACAGATAATAAGATTAATAAATAAAAGAGGTGTATGTTGCATGTCAGATGCATTCAGGTAATTTATTACAGAACGGATGATATATGCATTGAGGTTAAGGGCAAGGTGAGAGATATTGGATTGGATGAAAATTGAAAAGGAGGTAGTACTGTAAAAGCTAGCTATGCTTAGAGTGGAAAAGTCACCTGGCTCAGATGACTGGAACCCCAGGTTGCAGAAAAACTGATCTTCCAAACTTTTCTGGATATGGAAGAGGTGCCAGAGGATTGGAGAGTGGCAAATGTGACTCCCTTATTCAAAAAAGGGTGTAGTGCAAATAGCTACAGGGGCAGACTCTGTTCTTAATCTCCTCCATTTCAGCCTGTGTCTATGGCCCTTTACACAACAACTGGAACCAGGGCTACTCCCTTTAAACACTTTTACCATGTGGCTGGGTAATCTGTATTTTCTAATGAAAACAAGCCCAGTTTTTCAAGTTGTTGTCCATATTTCCATTTCCTCAAAATGTTTCCTGTAGTGTGGAGCTAATACTGTTCACAGTACTCGCACCGAGGTCTCACTAAGATTTTGTGTGGGCTTGTTAGACTTCTTGACTCTTACATTCTGTGATAAAACCTAGAATTCTATTACGTTTATCAACCTATATATGTTCCCTTTAATGTCCTGTAAATGTGTATTTACAAATTCCTCTGCCTTTAACAGCATAGAGTTCACTTCCATTCAGAATATAATTATGACTGTTAATTTTCTTACTAAAATGTCTCACTTTCCACTTAGTGGCATTGACATCCATCTCCCGCTTTTAGCTCATTTCCCCATTTTCTTAATATCTCTTTGCAGCTTTTATTTAAATCTTCCAAAGAATTTTGCATTGTCTGAAAATTGCAATACCTCGACTTGAGCTGTGGAGAACACCAACAGGTATGGAACAATATTTCCATATCTCAAACCTTACACTAAAATGCACATGCTGTCAAATATTTCCTTTTTAAATTCCTATGACCACATTGGGAATTACCTCCGTATAAAACTATCATTGTTAGCGTGTGCAACTGCAGTTACGTTCTCAATTGGTGCTGTATCCTCTCAGCTTCCTATCTACCAGGCATTCCGCCTGCTCTCCTGAGAAACTCCCAAATTGTCATTGAGGTGAAAATGATAAATTCAAGTGTTAATTAAAGTGACGACAGATTGGTATTGAGTTACATCCAGCTCCCCTCGTCCAAGTCTCTCCAACCCTCAAATGCTGCTGGGGGGTTGGTAGCAAAAAATGGCAATACTGAAACAGCAATCTGTTTTACATTCAACCTGATTTATCTTCTATTGGCTATGGTTGAAGACTCACTCTATACTCTAGACCCATTTTTACAAACTGGCCAACCTTCAGGACCCACGCCGGCCGACCTTGGCGACCCAAGCCAGCCGACCTTCACGACCCACACCAGATGACCATCGCGACCCACGCCGGCTGACCTTTGCGACCCATGCCGGTCGACTTTCGCAACCCATGCCACCAAACTTCGTGACCCCCCCATTTTCGCTTACCTGTAATACGACAGGTGAGCCTGCTTGTTCCTCATGATCTCACTTGTTTTGTCATTCAATGTTACATTTCTGTATGGGCTGTTCATCAGAGGTCCTGGAGCTCACACCAGCACTGCTCTGCCCTGCAGTGGATTCTCCTGAGCCGCTCACACCAGCACTGCTTTGTCCTGCTGTGGACTCTCCTGAGCCGCTCTCTCCAGCAGGTTTAGTTGTGAGATCCTGGCCTGTTTGTGTCTCTGGCCCTCTCTTCCTTATTACAATATGATCCATTTTAAACGTGACAGTCCTGTTACTTGTTTGCTGCTGACAAAATGGGGAAATCGCAATCGCGCCCAGAGCACGTGACGTCAGTGTTCGAGGTGCCTGACCTGCTCTCTGCCTCGCTTCAGGCAGGAAGATTGATTGAATTTTTAAAAAACTCTTCTCCTGAGTGATGGCGCTGAGGTCAGGAGGCGGTGCTTTTCGCTGGACTCCGGGCATGTGCACTGATGAGTGGGCACACATGTGCAGCGGCCTGCGTTTTTTAAGTTGGTCACGGCCATCATTTTTAAAGCCGTTCGCAGCCAGAATTTTAAAAAGTCAGCTGCTGCTGCCATTACAGGTTAATTCCCGTGATTGTGAACGCCACGATGGATGGCTCCGCGACCCTCCCGACACCCGCCCGCGACACACCTGCGGGTCACGACCCCAACTTTAAAAATGACTGTCTTAGGAGCTCCTGCATTACTTATTAATTTACAGGTAGTAGGCGTCACTGCCAATGCCAGCATTTATTGCCCATCGCTAATTCTGAAGGTAGTTGTGAGCCATCTTCCTGAATAAAACTGAGTGGATTGCGAAGCAGTCAAGGGTGAAGAACACACCTGTGAGGGCAGCATGGTGGCACAGTGGTTAGCATTGCTGCCTACGGCGCTGAGGACCCGGGTTCAAATCCCGGCCCTGGGTCACTGTCCGTGTGGCGTTTGCACATTCTCCCCGTGTCTGCGTGGGTTTCACTCCCACAACCCAAAGATTTGCAAGTTAGGTGGATTGGCCACGCTAAATTGCCCCTTAATTGGAAAAAATTATTGGGTACTCTAAATTTATTTTTAAAAAGAACACACCTGCGGGATTTGCAGTCATATATAGAAGAGACCCAGTAAGGCAGACAGAGTTTCTCCTTTAAAGGACATTGGTGGGCTACTTTTTACAGGGGACCATCTTTAAAAAAAGACTATCATCAGCAACAGTAACACATCGCAGATTGTCTTAAGAAACAGAGACCGGACTCTCTGCCCCCTCCCCCCACCTCGCCCCGCTTCAAGGGTAGGAAGTTTCACCCTCAAGCTACCAGCCAACTGGATTCCAGATGTCTTTTGGGCAGGGAGGGATTTGGCACCCTACGGAGGGGGGCGGGGGGGGGGGGGGGGGGGGGGGGCGGTTAAGGGGATGGGGAAGCACATTTTGGAGGCCAGAAGGGGAGATACACAAGTGGGGTGCCATCTTAGGGGTGGGTGCCCTCGATGCTCATGGGGTACCCGACAAAGTATGTACCCCCGCCTACTTCTTCACACCTTTTCACCAACATTGGTGATAGAAAATCCTTCCACTGTCCAGCTTGTTACAGCAGTGAAGGCAGTTGGGGTCCTTACATGACTATTAATTGGCCACGTGAGAGATTCAATGGGCCGAACGGTGGATGGACGAATGAGTGCCTTCCCCCATATTATGATATTATGGAGAAGGGGTCAGGGGTGAGGGGGAAGGCGGTCGGCCACCTCCCACTGAAAACATGCTCGGTGGGTTTTATCACCAAATGTTTCAAGGGCAGGATATTACAGGGAGGCAGATGGAGGGATTGCCCTACCAGAAGCAACATTGATGTGGGGCCCATCCCACTTCACACCGGCTCACCCCACAGCAGTAACACAGGGTAGAAGGCCTGCCCTTGGGTGCTGTCAGCCAAACGAATTGGCTAGCCGCTCCATCAGTCCCGGCAGCACCAAGAGTATATTAGTGGGTATTTGTGGGACTGTAGGCAGGCGTTAGGTACATCTGGGACCTTTGGAGGGGTGGGTTTGGGCAATTTAGGGAGGGAGTGTGGGGGTGTTGTAGCTTACACATCAGGTGGGTAGAAATAAAACTGGGGCTGCCCCCTGGTGCACAGAAGAAAGATAGCCTCCCCTTTCCTCCGGCTCTTTGGAAACCTTTATTTGAAACGCAGCCCGCTCACTACTGTCTGGCTGCCCATTCCATATTATTGAGGTTTGCTGACAGGCACAACTGCCCCTTGATTATTTATTCCAATATAGAATGTGGGCTGTCAATTTCAGCGCCTGCCTGCACACCCCCTCCCCACCCCAACCCCCATATTATGGAGGTGAGAATGGATGTGGGCAGGAAGGTGGTGGGGTGGGTACCCATCATATTTAATGTGCCCCCCCCCCACTGAAAACAGGGGCACATAAAAGGCAGGTCATGGTCACTGTTATAACTCCACGGGGAACGCTGATCAATCTCCCTAAAGAATAGGAATTAATTTGGTGAGTGGACGGAAACCCACCCACTGGGAACTCATCAGCGGGGTCTTAAATACAGAATCCCCCAGACCCATTGTGTCTTTGGGAGACCGGAACCATATGATGTGAACATAGAGGACTGGGGCCAATATGCCGAGTGCAAGCGCTTTTTTCCAAGCAACGCCATTGAATGTGATGAGAGACAAAAGGTAATCCTCCTAACAGCATACCGGGCCCCAACATTTCACATTATTAAAAGCTTCACCCATCCAGCAGCCCCTGACCCTAAAATGTTCCAGGAGCTCGTAGACTTGGTGAAAAACCGTTACGATCCAAAGCCACTCAAAATCCGCCAACGCTACCGATTGAACACCCCTGGGCGAACCCAGGGGGGGACCCATTATGGAATTTCTTGCTAGATTACAGAGGTTGGCAGAGTACTGCAAATTTTGCCCGTTCCTAATGGAGATGCTATGTGATTGGCTTGTGTGTGGGATTAACAACATCACAACCCAGAAAAGATTACTGGCGGAGTCGAACCGATTTATTTAATTAACTGATTTGAACTCCCCATCGGCATTCTGAGATTTTAATTGATTTCTCTGGATTGCGAATCCAGTAGCATAACCAACACGGTGGCCAGTGTCGGTCCCACACCAATCCAGTAGCATAACCAACACGGTGGCCAGTGTCGGTCCCACACCAATCCAGTAGCATAGCCAACACGGTGGCCAGTGTCGGTCCCACACCAATCCAGTAGCATAGCCAACACGGTGGCCAGTGTCGGTCCCACACCAATCCAGTAGCATAGCCAATATACTACCATTGTCCATAAACCAACAACTGAGATACAGACAGAGGGATGATGGACTGACAGATAGGTAGATAGATATATAGACAGATACATAGATAGATAGATAGATAGATAGATATATGACAGGTACATAGATAGATCGATAGATAGATAGATTGACAGATAGATAGACAGATAGACTGACAGTAGCATAGATAGACTGACAGATAGATAGATGAGAGTGAGAGATGTCTGTGAAATAGATGAATGGATGGATGGAGATAAAAGATATATATATTGTGGATTTTGCAGACAGGTGTATGTTAACTGCTAGGTTTTTCATTTGATGTGAATCTATTTTATTTGCAGAGGAATGTAGTTAATGTATGTGTTAATTTGTGTGAGTATGTGCAGAATTGTTCATATAAATTGAAAGTGTTGCAACTGTTGATGTATCAGAGTATCCAGATTACTGTATTGTGAGAGCTGGTTTAATTTGTAAGTTGACTATTGAATTGCTTGTTTCTGATTGACAGGCTCTTCAGAATCTCATGTACAATGTTCAGCAATTATTTCCATATGGTTTGACATTTGATCCTATGGGGCAAGCATTATAACACACTTGGGACTGTTTGGGCATTTTAGCAGTTGCGTGATGTGAGGAGAGGCAATGTCTTAGGTGTCGCACCATTTGTGTGTGTGTGTGTACCTCTACCATAATCACACAAGGGGCTGTCAACTTGGAATATTAAACAAGGGAATAATATCTATTCTGGTAGCTTTGCTTAGATTTGGTACACTTCTGCTGCTTTCTGTTCTGTATTGTGTCTTTTATTGTGCGGAGAATTGTGATCTCCGCAGCATTTGATTTTAAAGTATTTTGATTGGATGTTGCTATGGTGCTTAGCAAGTGCTACAGTTCATTGTCATGGGGGAAGGACAGTTTGAATGGTTGCCTTGAATGGTATACACATTTCTCATTTTACATTGTACCGAGTGATTTACAGAGTTTTAAAAATGTCAGAATTTCAGAAACAGACCCTGTGACCGACTATGTCCTTCTCCACAATACCCCAGCCAACCTTCATGTCTGAGGTACATAGCTTGCGTGGATGGAGATGCATTGCCTGGGGTTGGTCAAAGGTTAACAAACTTTCCTCTCTTTTTGGGGGTCACTGTGAGCCTGCAGTCCCGAGTAAGCTTGAAATCCTCCGAAAATCAACTGTCTCTCTATCCTATCTCACACTGAATTCCTCTCATCCATAACATGCTTTCAGCAGAGTACACATGTTAATTGTCTTTTGCGGTGACCTTTTGAAATAGCGTTCACACCAGAGAATGGCATATTTTGGCAGCAGAAGACAAACTGCTAGCATTCTGAGCCGAACAGCTTGTTGGAACCTTGCGAAGTGACACTTTGCAAGCAGAATGTATTTGATTTTGTCAAATCGGTTTTTGAAAATCAAGTGGGATATTCATATCTAACGAAAAGGGTGGCACGGTGGCACAGCGGTTAGAACTGCTGCCTCAGAGCTCCAGGGTCCCAGGTTCGATTCTGGCCTCAGGTCACTGTCTGTGTGGAGTTTTCACATTTTCCCCATGTCTGCGTGGGTTTCCTCCGGGTGCTCCGGTTTCCTCCCACAGTCCAAAGATGTGCAGGTTAGGCGGATTGGCCATGATAAATTGCCCGTTAGTGTCCAAAAGGTTTGGTGGGGTTACTGGGTTATGGGGATAGTGGACTTAAGTAGGGTACTCTTTCCAAGGGCCGGTGCAGATTCGATGGGCCGAACGGCCTCCTTCTGCACTGTAAATTCTGTGAATAGTACCCTCTAATCCATTGGCACTATTGAGAATCTGTGGTTGATAGTAGTAGAGATGTTAAAGAAAATACTGATGTTTCAAAAAAGACAATGCTGCTGGATATTGTGTGGAACTACTGACTGCACCAGGCTATATCTAGGTCACAAACTATAATCTCTAAACATCCTCATGTAATTTTCTCTCTTTGTACATCACCTTGTGATGACTCTGCTTTGTCCAAATGTCAGAACTTATCTCCTCCTATTCTGTGCTTTGAGTTCAATCACATCATACTGAACTGGAACACTGTGTCTTGCAATGATGCATTGGCTGTAGGCAGGTTTCAGTTGTGCCAATTGCAGGGTAAGTCAGACGTAGCAAAGTGCAATTGTGTAAGTCTGGTGAAAGCTTTTCCTGTGTAACGTATATCTGGGAAATGCTTTGCCCTAGTTTCTCCCACATTAAAAACTGCTGCAGACAAGACTAAACATTTAGAACTTAACAACAAGCTGGGTTACAAATTTTGTTTCTAAATATCTCCATTACATTTTTACACTGTCGAATAGTAGATTAAATATTAAAGATTTGACTATTGCATCCTTCAATTAGTTTTTGCTGAACATTGATCCTATACATCAGATCAAGCAAGTCAACCGCTTTGCGTCATCCTTAACCTTTTAAGAAATGAAATAATGATTGTCTTTAAACATTTCAGATTTTCTTTTCCAATCGATACTGTAAAATATTAGATATTGTAAAGGACTCTGATGGCAAGCTAAGTAATGAAGGAATTATAAAGCCTTCTGTGGGTGGCATATACCTACAAGTCAATACAGAGTCATACAGGTTTTGTACCAAGAAATATTTTAATTCCTAATTCACTTCACCATTTGTGCCTCAATATTCCACCCTGTATTGTGTTAACATGCTCAAGTGCTGAGCTAAACCATAGATCCTGATTTAACGCCACATTTCTGCCTCGACCCGCCGGCGGGATGCTCCGCTATGCTGGCCGGTCAATGGGGTTTCCCATTGTGGGGCAGCCCCACGCTGCCAGGAAACCCCCGGGCGTCGGCAAAACAGTGAATCCCGCCGGCGAAGACTCCCGCCCTCCGTCTTTGTGTGTGAATGTCTGACACTGTCAGCAAGCGAAAATGAGCCACATCACAGACTCCACTAATCATCTTAAATTGGTTGTTCGTGTAGATATTAGCACACTGAGGATTGTTCAGCAAGTGCTGCCCAATGGCGGAGTCTAACAGTAGACCATGTACTCTCTGTCAGTACCATAACAACAGCATGTACAAGGCATACCACTGTGTGCCTGCCATTCAGTATTGCTATGGCATGGAGAGGGGGGATTTGAAATTTGGGGTGTGGTCCGGATGAGTATGATCTGCCTCTTATGAACAACTGAAGGAATTTCTCTTTGATTTGATCAGCCAATGGCTGTGAAAATGAAATGAAAATCGCTTATTGTCACGAGTAGGCTTCAATGAAGTTACTGTGAAAAGCCCCTAGTCGCCACATTCCGGCGCCTGTCCGGGGAGGCTGGTACAGGAATTGAACCGTGCTACTGGCCTGCTTTAAAAGCCAGCGATTTAGCCCAGTGTGCTAAACCAGCCCCATATGGGTGACCTGTCCAGCTGGCATCGCACTGGCACTGAAATTCACACACAGCATTGCTCAATTGTGCAGTAACCAGAATGCCCTTTTGGATTGACAACAACATCCAGAAATTAACATTGGTTTTGATTTAATTTCACAATTCCTCTTTCAGTCACACCAAGCAAGTCGAAGGTGCTTAGGTCTCGTGGCATCCTGAGTACAATGAAATTGGTAGACTGTTTGGAAGGTCTCATTCCGTGGCCTAAACATTACTGATAAGCTTAACGTGAGCTGCTGAGGAAAAGCTTAAAAAACTATTGAACTCCATGAAACCTGACTTTCTTCTTTCTCAGGATCTGCCATATCTGCGGCAGGGGCAGGCAACATGCCACTCTAATTGGCCATGGGCTGACCCGACATAGATCTTCTCATATCAGCCTCACTTAAACAATTTTGGTCTCCCTGAGGGAGCTTCTCTCAGTGGAGGGCTCTCGGTGTGAAAAAAGTGGATTATGGAGGAGGAAGTGTCTTTCTTTTTAAATGCTAAATCTGCGTCTCCCTTGGGAAGGAATTAAATTTCAAATCGTCCTCTCCATGCCATGGCAACAGTGAATGCCAGCTACATATTGGCATGTCTCATACACTATGTTGCTATGGTGGTAATGACAGGATGTATATGGTCTAATGTTTACCTGTTATTATTGTATTGTTAGAAGATACTCCCTCACAGGTTGGGGGGGGGGGGGGGGGGGGGGGGGGGGGGGAGGGCAGAGGGGTGGCGGTATTCCAATGACCTTTGTAATCTTTGTAATGTTCTATGGAAAGTATCAGAAATTATACTGACTGACACAAAATGGTGCAATAACCCATCTGATTTCTTAACCCCACCCAGGCCAGATCTGTTTAAAATTGGTATCCAAGGAAGAGACAATTGTTGCGACATATTAAGATGGGGGAATTCCATGCTTCGTGTAAACCCCTGTAAGGTTTGGGCTATCTGCTTTGTTAGATCAGGTCATTCTTCAAATCAGTGCGTTCGGGGCAAGAGTTTTCCTCCTCTTTTCTCTGTTTTTCAAATGAAGGGTGGAGTTGTATCATAGAATCCCTCCAGCGCAGAAGGATGCCATTCGGCCCATCCAGTCTGCGCCGAGCTTCGAAAGAGACACTAGCCATGTCCGCCGCTCCTTTCACCCCGTCCTATCCCTGTAACCCCATAACCTAACCTGCACAGCTCTGGACACTAGGGGGCAATTTAGGGTGGCCAATCCACTGAACCTGCACATCTTTGGGCTGTGGGAGGAAACCGGAGTACCTGGAGGAAACCCACGCAGACACGGGGAGAACGTGCAGACGCCGCACAGACAGTGGCCCAAGGCAGAAATCAAACTGGGTCCCTTGCGCTGTGATGCAGCCGAGGTAACCACTGTGCCACCATGCCGCCCCCTAGTATGATAGTTATGCTACTGGCAATAGTAATTATAGGTCTGGGGTAAAAGTTCAGAGATGTAAATTCAGATCCCACCTTAGGCTTTAGGTAATCTCGGTAGGTAATTAGCCATAGTCCATGAAAGATCATAGACGTCTGACCCCATTAGTGCGAGACAGGCAATCAATGACACACTGTGAGAACACAAGGTAAGATATCAGTCCTCCATGAACTACCATATAGATACAGGAATTTAACCCACACTGTTAGCATTACTTTATTTACTTGTTTTATTCAGTCATGGGGTGTGGGTGTCGCAGGCGTGGCCAGCATTTCTTTCCCAGCCCCACCCTTTCCCTTGAGAAAGTGGTGGTCAGCCACCTTCATGAACTGCTACAATACGTGTGTAGGTACACCTAAAATGCTGTTGGGGAGAGAATTCGAGGATTTTGATCCAGCAGCACGAAAGGAATGACAATAAATCTTCAAGCTACTATAGTGAGTCCGGGCAGTGCTGCCATTCTAGATGTTAACGATCATGGGTTTAGAAGGTGGAGACTAAGTAGACTTGGTGAGTTCTTGCAGTGCATCTTGTAGATGATACACATGGCAGCTACTGTGCATCAGTGGTGAAGGAAGTGCATGTTTGTGGATGGGGTGCCAATCAAACGGGCTGCTTTGTCCTGGATGGTGTTGAGCTTCTTGAGTGTTGTTGGAGCTGCACTCATCCAAGCAACTGGAGAGTGTTCTATCACACTCCTGACTTCTGCCTTGCAGACGGTGGACTGGATTTGGCGAGTCAGGCGGTGAATTACTCATCACAGAATTCCCAGCCTCTGACCTGCTCTTGTAGTCACAGCGATTGTAGGGCTGGTCCGTTTCAGTTTTAGGTCAATGGTGATTCTCAGGATTTGATAGTGGAGGTTTCAGCTAGGGTAAAGCTGTTGAATGTCAAGGTATGATTATTAGATTCTCACTTGTTGGAGGTCCTCATTGCCTGGCACTTGTGTGAGGTGAATGCTACTTGGCACTTGTCAACCCAAACCTGGATATATCGGCATTTGGACATGGACTGCTTCAGTGCCTGAGGAATCATGAATCACACTGAAAATTGCGCAGTCATCAGCAAACATCTCCAATTCTGTCCTGATGATGCAAGGATGGTCATTGATGAAGCAGTTGAAGATGGTTGTGGAACTCCTGCAGTGATGTCTGGAACTGAGGTACATGACCTCCAACAACGACAATGACCTTTCTTTGTGCCAGGTATGACTCCAACCAGTGCAACCCTTTGATATCCATTGACTCAATTTTGCTAGGGCTCCTTGATGCCACACTTGGTAAAATGCAGCCTTGATATCAAGGCCAGCCACTCTCACCTCACGTCTGGAGTTCAGCTTTTTTGTCCATGTTTGATACAAGGCTGTAATGAGGATATACCTCCACACTCCAGATTTCCACTTTTCCACAAGCCCCCTTTCAACATTAAAATCAACTTCCTATGACGTTAATAAGACTCCAATTGCCATTTTAGGTCAGAGTCTTCAGTGTGAAGGCTCTAAGGTGATAAAAGAAGGAGGTTCCTCGAAAGGAATTTCTGGAATTATTTTTGTGGCTTCACGTCTTTTTAAAATAGTGAGATGTTTGGTGTTATGACTTATACTTAAGGTGATTGGTAGCAGGATTCGAGGGGACATGAGGAAAGATTTTTTCAGCCAGAGGGTTGTGGGCGTCTGGAATTCACTGCCTAATTTGGCGGTTGAGGATGAAATGCTCAACTCTTTCATGAGGTACCTGGATCTGCATCTGAAGTGCTGGAACCTGTAAGACTAAGGCTTCGGGTGCTGGAAAACAGGATCCAAATAAGCAGCTAGTTTCCTTCTTCTCTTTTTTGTCTGGCACAGACATGATGGGCTGAATGGCCTTTCTGCACCATAACTTTTCTCTGGTCATATTCTTCAGCAAATTATCCACAACCGTTCACCAGCAAGTTCTTTTTTTTAACAGCTTCAGTTTGCAACGCACAGGGGTTTATCCTGAGGAGTTCACATTATTCAGCGGCAGAGTGGTTAGCACTGCTGCCCCACAGCGCCAGGGACTTGGGCTCGATTGAGGCGTTGGGTGACTGGATTGAGGAGTGGAGTTTGCATGTTCTCCCATCATCTGCTTGGGCTTCTTCCAGGTGCTCCAGTTTCCCCCCACAGTCCAAAAAAGACGTGCAAGGTTAGGTGGATTGGCCATGATCAACATGCAGGGATAGTGTAGGGGAGGGGGCCTAGATGGAGTGCTCTTTCAGACTTGGTGCAGACCCAATGGGCCGAATGGTCTCCTTCTGCACTGTAGGAATTCTATGAATCCAACTGACATCACTTAATATGGATATATTTTGCTTTGTAGAAATTGGCGTGAGTTAATGGTACATTACTCCTTTAATCTCCGTCAATGTAGGGTTTGTTGCCAATGCATGGTACGTGTCACCTGAGATTTTCTAATAAGGGCCACAAGCAGGTTAGAACTTTGGCTGGCGGCACATATTTGGAAAATTACTCGCAAATAAAATCAAAATACTGCAGATTCTTGAAACCTGGAACAAAACAGAAAACGCTGGAAAAACCCGGCAGGACTGGCAGAATCATCGGAGGGGGGGGATCAGACCCAATGCCTTGGGTCCGTGTGGAGATTTCGGAAAATTGCGCCTGACATATGGGGTTGAATTCCCCACCATCGGGATTCTCTGTTTTGCCGGCAGCCCGGGAGTTTCCTGACGGCGTGGGGCTGTATCACAATGGGAAACCCCATTGACCAGCCAGAGACACGGAGCATCCAGATGATGCAGTGGGGACGGAGAAACACGCCCACGTTGTCAGCAGAAATCTGCCCTATGCTCAAAATAATGTTAGTCGCTTTCAAACTGCAGTTTGCTCTCATATTGTACTGTTAACATAGTGAGGTCTTCCAAGCCATCCCACAAATATATTGGCAGAAGAGTTAGTAGAGGTGAGTATTCCATTCTATCCTATTCTATTCGGCATTGGTCGATGTTGGAGAAGAGGTGAAACTAGCTGGAAATATGTCAGAAGGGCATCGCAGTGTCCCTGTGGCAGAAGGTTCCAATGCTGGAAAAAGAGCCACGTGATAGACCAGGGTTGCAAAAGTCAAGATTGTGAGCTTGAGGGTAGGACTACAGGACTTTGCAGAGATTTGTAGCGAGCTCAGCTCGGGATCAATAAACAAGAACCAAAACATTGAAGTCAATATACAGTGGAAGGCGAAGAGACTGATGCGATTTGATTCATTGTCATGTGGACCGAGGTACAGTGAAAATTATTGTTCTGTGTACAGTCCAGACAGATTGTTCCATACATGAAAAAACATAGGACGTACGTAAATACACAATGTAAATACATAGACACAGGCATCAGATGAAACATACAAAGTGTAGTACTGCTCAGTAGAGAAGATGTGTGGCGAGATCAAGTCAGTCCATGAGAGCAGTGTTCTTCAAAGTCGGGGCGCGACCTGCGGGTGGGTCGCGGAGCCGTTGTCTGCAAATGCGTATGCCCGCCTATCATCGGACACGCAGGCGCAGTGCGGCCACTATTTTTTTAACCAGTTGCAGCTTTTTATTTTACAAGTTCTGTAGTGGTTTTTATTCATTTATTCATTTATTTTATTAATTTAATTTTTTTTTCATTTATTTTATTCATTTAATTTTTTTTTCATTTATTTTATTCATTTAATTTTTTTTTCATTTATTTTATTCATTTAATTTTTTTTACAAGTTCGGGGGGGGGGGGGGGGTTATTTGATAAAATTTTACAGGAAAAAAATTCAGAACTTTGGACAGATGGAGACTCCACACTTTCCGACACCGGAAAAAAAGTTTGAAGAACACAACATAAGAGGGTCATTCAGAAGTCAGATAACAGTGGGGAAGAAGCTGTTTTTGAACCTGTTGGTGCGTGTTCTCAGACTTTTGTATCTCCTGCCTGATGGAAGAGGCTGGAAGAGAGAATAACCCGGGTGGGAGGGGTCTTTGATTATACTGCCCGCTTTCCCAAGGCAGCGGGAGGTGTAGACAGAGTCAATGGATGTGAGGCAGGTTCGTCTGATGGACTGGGCAGTGTTCACGACTCTCTGTAGTTTCTTATGATCTTGGGCTGAGCAGTTGCCATACCAGGCTGTGATGCAGCCAGATAGGATGCTTTCTCTGGTGCATCTGCAAAAGTTGGTAAGAGTCAATGTGGACATGCTGAATTTCCTTAGTTTCCTGAGGAAGTATAAGCGCTGTTGTGCATTCTTGGTTGTAGCGTCGACGTGGGTGGACCAGGATAGGTTGTTGGTGATGTGCACACCTAGGAATTTGAAGATGTCTACCATCTCTACCTTGACACCATTGACAGGGGCATGTACGATACTACGCTTCCTGAATTCAATGACCAGTTCCTTAGTTTTGCTGATGTTGAGGGTGAGATTATTGTCATTACACCATGCTACTAGGTTCTCTATCTCCCTCCTATACTCTGACCCATCATTGTTCGAGATGTGACCCACGACAGTCGTGTCATCAGCAAACCTGTAGATGGAGTTAGTGCCAATTTTGCCACACAGTCGTGTGTGTGTATAGGGAGTATAGTAGGGGGCTAAGTACGCAGTCTTGCGGGGCCCTGGTATTGAGGACTATTGTGGAGGAGGTAATCAATCAAGCACCTGGAGATAATGATGACTGATATCATCAATATCAGTCAGCCTTTTATAACTCAAAATGTCTTCCACTGACATGAACCAGTCCAACTGCTTTCTCTCTATAAGTGGTTTTTTTTATTCGTCCATGGGATGTGGATGTTGCTGGCTGGGCCAACATTTATTGCCTATCCCTGAGAGCACTTAAGAGTCAACCACATTGCTGTGGGTTTGGAGTCACATGTAGACCAGGCCAGGTGAGGAGGGCAGATTTCCTTCCCTAAAGGACATTAGTGAATCAGATAGGTTTTTCCAACAAACATGGTCACCTCTTAGATGTTTTTAATTCCAGATTTTTTTCCCCATTGA